>NW_026526766.1:36246722-36846722 GCF_024362965.1 Panthera pardus
CAAAACATATAGCTAATCATGGAACCACCATGGAAAGCTCACTTTTGTGCCCAATAATACAGTTATATAAACGTTGCACTTAAAAAAATCCCACTGTAAAACAATATTAATATGATATTATCCACATAAAAAGGATGAACAATAACTTTCAGACTTCACGGTCAAAGCCAAGTGCTTAAAAGTCTTAAATAAGATTATTGAGATGTATTACTTTTTAATTTTATTTTTAGTTTCAAGTGTAGGATTTATTATTATTTTTTAATGTTAAGAAATATTTCTTAAGTTGGGTTTAACCTAAAAACTGATTTTTCTTGCCAAAAGCAAGTGGAGATCTAACCCTTAACTGTGACTGTCAGAGGTAGATAGAAGATAGCACAAAGAACGCCAGTAACTACAAATGGGAAACACTGCTTGCTGAGTAGTAGATGGCCAGTATTTTGAAGACTGCAACATTTCTTAGATGTCACCACTTCAGAGATATGAGCAAATATACACAAAGCAGTACTTAGAGCCACAGAAATGGAGTCAATGGACTACCTTGGAAAAGCAAGGAACTACGGTGGAAAAAACAGCGTAAGAGAAGTCAGAGAACAAGGCAGGTATTTCCTAGAGTTGGGAAAAAAGTGACCTTGTTAGGAACAAAAAATAAAAACAAAAGTCTTCCTTGGTTAAATGTTTCAAAAATTAACATCAGAACCAAATTAGAAGAAAACTAAATTTGGGGCTCCTGGATGGCTCAGTCAGTTGAGTGTCTGACTTTGGCTCAGGTCATGATTTCGTGGTTTGTGAGTTCGAATACCGCGTCTGGCTCTGTGTTGACAGCTCAGAGCCTGGAGCCTGCTTCAGATCCTGTGTCTCCCTCTCTCTGTCCCTCCCCCACTCATGTTCTGCCTCTCTCTCTCAAAAATAAACATTAAAAAAAAAGAAGTAAACTAAATTTGTTGGAAGATTTGATAACTCTCATAAACCTATTTCTTACCAATTTTTCAGAGATAAATTATTTGAGTAGTAAGGAAGAAATTTAGGCAAGTGAGCATGTTAATGAGGTCATAGATTCAGTGACTTCACTGAAACCAAATGGGACCATTCTGGGCAAAAGTGTTCAGCTTCCTCTGAAAAAGCTGTCTGAGTATAAATGTTATACAATTCATGCCAGTGTCTAGCCATTCAAATAAAAATCCAAAGATGTGGCTTCTTGAGGACAAAAAAGTTGGTCTTCCTGATCAACAATTACACAGAATTTCTGGAAATTATTTGCTAAAATAGTATTTTAACAAAACCTCTCTGAATATTTACTTCAAGATAAAAAGACCCAACTAAATGATAGAAAATTTAATCTTTTCATATGAGTTTCACTAGGGTGACTTTTGTGCCTATTACGGTGGGTTTGTAGAATATATTCTACAGAATTTCTAAAAACTCTTTCAGATGTTTATAATTAACTGAACTGGTTCATACTGGCTTAATAGTGTTGGTTTTTATTCTAAAGTAAACCCTTAGTTCACTGTAATGTTTTTTATACCTCAGAGCAAATAAATAAATAAATAAAATAAAAATTTCGATACTTACAAAATCAAGAATTCTTTATTTTCCACTAGAGGAAAAACAAACAAACAAAGAGCTGGATTCATATATTATGCACATATGAATCCCCACACACATTTATATTTGTTACTTTAGACAGAGACAAACAGTCACACACACAAACACAATGTACAAGCTAGATTTAAAAAGCACATTAGAATTAGGAATCTTTTCTGTGGATTTTTATAGCAAATAGTTTCAATGTGCAGAATCATTCACCAATGAAAATTTTTCTCCCTTTCTAAAAAAAAAAAAAAATTTTTTTAGCTACAAATGTCATAAAATTGCTTCTAAACAAATTCTTACTTCACCAATCCCTGTTAAGCCTAAATAACTGTTTGGATTCCAAAAAGGAAAGTAATTATAATTATTGTTTACAGAATAAAATAGCAAAAATAGGTAAATGTTAAAAGATAGAGAGGCAGACAGAGAGTTGATAGAATAAAGAAATAAGACATTTTAAAATGGACTTTGAGGTACTGTGAAAAATGAGAGGGAAGTTGCAGCAATTGCCAACACTGGTGAGTAATCATGCAGTATTGTAGAAAGTATTCCCTGATCAGAGCTTAGACCTAGCCTCCTAGCTGCATTGTGTGATGAAATACAAGTAATATATAAAATCCAATGTTACACATCTATTAACCAATATTTCACAGAACTCCGGCCTTGTGCTAGAACTTTGCTAGACCTCTATTTTTGTTTCCCTTCTAAAAGCAGATTTTCCCTTCTTTTTTAAAAGGTATTATTTTAATTGGCTGTTTAAGAATAATGAGGCCACACAGCCTGACATGCTGAGCTAGCAAGGAAATGCAGCTGGTCTTTCTCTTGCAGACAAAGGCAGTGGTTCTAATAATAAAATGGAGAAGCACTGCTCACTTCATCATGCAATCTTTTACATCCAGATTGTACTAGATTTACACAAAACAAGTCTTAACATATTTAAGAGGATTGAAATCATATCAAGCATCATTTCAGAACAAAATGGTAGGAAACAAGAAATCAATAACAAAAGGAAAACTGGAAAATTCACAGATAATGGAAATTAAACACACTCCTGAATAACCAATGTGTCAAAGAAAGAACTAAAAGAGAAATAAAAATATATCTTGAATTGAACAACAATGGAAACACAAAATAATGAAAATTCTAGAACAGCAAAAATTCTTCTAACAAGTTCATAGCAATAAAAACCTATGTGGAAAAAAAAAAAAACACCTCAAATAGCGTAATCTTATACCTCAAGGAACTAGGGGAAAAAAGCAGAAATAAAACACAAAGTTAATAAAAAGAAGGATATAAAAAGGTTGAGAAAGGAAATAAATGAAATACAGACTAAAAAGATGATAGATCAACAAAAATACAAGCTTTTTAATTTTTTTTTAATTTTTTGAAGTTATTTATATATTTATTTATTTAGAGAGAGCACAAGAGGGGAAGGGGCAGAAAAAGAAGGAGAGAAATCCTCTCAAGCAGGCTCAGCACTGTCAGTGCAGAGCCTGATATGGGCTCAAACTCACAAGTGACCTAAGCCAAGATCAAGAGTCAGATGTTTAACTGACTGGACCACCCAGGCTTCTTTTAAAAAAAGTAAGAGTTTTTTGTTTGTTTGTTTGTTTGTTTTTTGTTTTTTTTTAAGCAACAATATTGACAAGTCTTCAGCTAGACTGATATTAAAAGAGAGAAGATTCACATAAATAAAGTCATAAATTAAACAAGAAACATTACTAAGGAGAAATATTAAGAGAGATACTAAGAATCATAGGAAACTACCTATAAACAATTATACAAGTTGGATAACTTACAAATACTGGATAAATTCTTAGAAGCATGCAACCTACTAAACTGAATCATGAAGAACTAGAAAAGCAGAATAGACCAATTTGAATAAGGGGATTAAATCAGTAATCAAAACCTCCTGACAAAATTCCAGTATCTGATGACTTTACTGGTGAATTCTACCAAACATTGAAGAAGAACTAATGCCAATTCTTCTCAAGCTCTTACAAAAAATTGAAGAAGACAAAATACCAAAACTAATTATACTATGTCAGCATTATCCTGATACCAAAGCTAGACAAGTACAATACAAAAAAAGAAAATTATAATCCAAAATCCTTGATGAACATAGATACAATATATTAGCAAATGAAGTCAACATCACATTAAAAGGATAATACACACAGTCTAGTGGGATTCAACCCTACGATGCAAGGATGTTCAACATATGCAAATCAATACATCAAGAATGAAAAATAAAAATCACATGATCATTTTAATACAAAGAAAAACTCATTTGAAAAAATTCACTTTCATGTTAAAAACTCAATAAATATAAAATCAGCTGTGTTTCTATATACTAACAATAAACTATTGGAAAGAGAAAACAATTCCATTGACTACAGCATCAGAAAGAATAAAATAATTAGGAATAAATTTAACCAAGAAGGTGAAAGATGTACTCTGAAATCTATAAAACATGAAAGAAATTGAAGACAGATAAATTGACAGGTATGCCATGTTCATGGATTGTAAGATTTAATATTGTTAAAATGTCCATACCACCCAAAGCAATCTATGTATTCAACATAATCTCTATCAATATTTTAATGGTATCACAGAAATAGAAAAAAAAAAAAAAACTTGAATAGCCAAAGCATTTTCAACCAAGAAGAGTAAAGGTGGAAGCATCACACTGCATTATTTTAAAACATATTACAAAGTTCTAGTAAACAAAAGAGTATTGGCATTAAAACGGACACAGAGATCAATAGAATAGACTTGAGAGCTCAGAAATAAACATATATATGGTCAATTAATTTTTAACAAAAATACCAAGAACACACCATGAACATAGAACAAATTTTCAAAAAAAAAATTTGTTGGAAAAACTGGATTATCTACATACAAAAGAATGAAACTGGACCTCTACCTACATATATCTTACACAACATATAAAAATCAACTCAAAATGGGTTAAATAAGTGAATGTAAAACCTGAAATTGTAAAACCCCTAGAAGAAAAAAAAGAAGATAAACTCTTTGACATTGGTGTTGGCAATGATTTTTTTAAATATAACACCAAAAGCATAGGCAACAAAAGCAAAAATAGATGGAAATACGCCAAACTAAAATGTTTCTGCTTAGTAAAAGAAAACATCAACAAAATGAAAAGGCAATATATATAACGGGAGAAAATACTTTCAACCCACATATCTGATAAGGGGTTAATATCCAAAATATATAAGAAACTAAAAAAAAAAACAACACCTCAATAGCAAACCAAATAAGGAAAAACAACAACAACAACAACAACAACAACAACAAATAATCCAATAAAATAATGGCAAAGCACTCAGATATGTGTCCAAAGACATATAAATAGCCAACCAATATATATGAAAAGGCACTCAGTGTCACTAGTCACCAGGAAAATGCAATTCTAAACCATAATGTGATATCACTTCACACATGTTAGGATGACTATTACCAAGAAGACAAGAGTTAACAAGTGCTGATGAGGACAAGGGAATACTGGTACACTGTTGGGGGAAATGTCAACTGGTATAGTCACTATGGAGAAACAGTATGAGGGTGCCTCAAGAAATTAAAAATGGAACTAGCATATGCTCTAGCAATCCTACTTCAGTGTATATATGTAACAACAGCAAAAAAAAATCACTATCTCAAAGAGACATCTGTACCCAGATGATGTTTGAAGCATTACTCACAATTGCCCAGATATGGAAACAACCCAAGTTCTGTTAAAAGATGATTGGATAAAACATATATGAATATGAATATTGAAAATATATACAAATAATATATACAAATATTATTCAGCCTTAGAAACGAAGGAAATCTGGCCATTTTTAATGAAATGGATGGACCTGGAAGACATCAGATAGAAAAAGACAACTACTGTATGGTATCACTTATATGTAGAATCAAAAAAAGAAGTCGAACATATAGAAACAGAGTAGAAAGGCAGTTGCAAGTGGCTGCAGTGGGTGGAGAAATGGGGAAAGGCTGGTAAAAGGGTACAAACCTTCATTTATAAAATGAGTAAGATCTGACAATGTAATGTATAGCATGATGACTCTAGTTGACAATATTGCATTGTGTACTTGAAATTTTTTGAGAGAGATCTTTAAGCATTCGCATCACAAACAATATAAAAGTAACTATGTGAGGTGATAGATGTGTTAACTTCATTGTGTGAATCCTTTCACAATGCATATGTATCAAATAGTCACATTGTATTCTTTAAATCTATTAAAATTTGGTAATTACACCTCAAAAAAACCTGTGAAAATACTTCGTAGTCTCTACTTAATTTGCCAAAACTGTCCTAATATTGAGAAACTCAGAATTTCTCAAATTATCTTCTCCACCCACACTTTAAGCTACCGCAGAAGCTCGTCCCTCTACTTAGATGACACCCACTCTGGGCCCTAACTCATGAATATCTACTTATTTATCCTTTATAACTTAGCTCAACTGCAGCCTCATCTGGAAGCCTTCCTTGCCAAGTCTCTCCTGTACTCCAGGAAGATTAGAGACAATTTCTTTTGGGCATTATATATATGGTGTGTGGATGTGTGTGTATGTGTGTGTGTGTGTGTGCATGTGCAAATGTATGTGTAGAGAGGGTATCTATAGATATAGATACACACATATTTATGTATTGTACATCAAACATATTATATTATCATAATTGCTTTTCTTTTCCTTCAAATGAATTGAATATTCACCATAGATTTACATATTTCAGCATCTCGCACAGTCTCTGAAACACACTAGCCACCCAATGAATGCTTATAGAAAGTATTTATAATTAAACCTTTTTTTTGCCTCTTCTATGAATGGGTTCCATCAGTTATTATTGCTTTCTCTTAAAATTGTAGCCCCTGTTGGCTGGAGATTTCTTTTATGCTTTAAAAAAACAAACAAAACACACTTTTATTACCTTGAACTACTGTATTTCTGAAAATAAGAGTTTTTCATTACTGACTCTTCTGCCTTACTCCTCATTCACTCCTTAGACCTTGAAATAAAATATTTTTATCTTATCATTTGGCTTGAATTCCTTATCTGGAAGTCACTAGTGACTCCTTAATTGTCACATATTTTTCATTTCTCACCTTGCTAGAACTTAATGTGATGTTTGATACTTGTTTTTTCTCTTCTTGGACTTTTTATCTTGTCTTTGAGACTTTATGCTTTCCTGGTTTTCTGATTAGTTCTCTGACTTCTCTGTTATTCTTCCTCTATCAGCAGTAAGATATTTCCTAGCTGGTGTGTTTGCACTTATCTCAACATTTACAACATTTGATATCATTTAGTTTCCCTATAACATGGTGGACATAAAATCTATATATCTTTATTCCATACTTGTTGCTCATGTCTTCTTGGATACACTGTTGGTATCTGATGTTCAACATTTCTGAATTAAAATGTGTCATCCTCTCCTGTATTATATATAACACCTTTCCCCATTCATATTTCAATTAATGATACTGTATTATTCTCCTTACTACAACATGGATGTGGAACACAGGAATATATTGGCAGTTCTCTCTTTCATATGCATCTGATACAATCAATTTCTCATTCTTGTAAGGTTCTCTTCTACATGTTTATTATTAATCCTTGGTTTTCTACTTCCCATTTCTGTAAGCCTTAATTTATGTCCCGTTTCATTTAGCTTTTATCTATTTGTAATTTATATTATCTCCTAATTTGACATTTACAAATTCTGCTTGCTCTGAATTCACATAAGACTACTCTATAAACTTACAATGTTTTATAACCCTTCATATTTGCTTATTAATAATCTATCTGAAATGGTCTTCACTTATACTTTACCTTTACTTGAAAGTCCTAGCTCAAAGTCCATTTTCTCCAATTCCTTCACTTAGAATTTCTCCAGCATCTATGTCCCAGCAATAGCTCTCTTTTAACTCTAACGATTGATTTATGGTAAATCACTCCTGTGCCTTTCCTTATCTTAATGCCACTGATATTTGAGACCTGTCTTGTATATCTTATTCCTATCATAGCACTAAACATAATTTTATGACTTACTGAAGTCAGGCACTGAGTTCAGTTTCTCCTAACATCTTGCCTGACACTAGACAAACGTTTCCTAAATATTTATTGAATGAATTAATTTGTCATAATCACTAGAAACTAGCTCAGAAATTTGTACAAAGGTTCTATGTACATCAGCTTGAAATACAGAGCATTACACAGTATTATACCAAACCCAACATGCTTTATATTTTGTGTGGAAAAAAAGGCATGACTGGGACTGCAGTGACTTGAATTTTATAGCAGATTTAATGACATTTTGAAATAACTAAGATCAACATCATAATTATTGTGAATGTTATTTTAAATTGCTATAATGTATTTGGTGCTTACTAGATGTCAGGGACTATGTTAAACGTGAAACACACATAATCTCATTTTATATCACAGGAACTATAGAATATTAGTAGACACAATGTTTTGCTCATATTTTACAGATAAAATATCTAAAGTCACACAGTGAGTATATGCCGTGGTAGGGATTTAAATATTTCTGCTTCAAAACCTCTTAACCAATGCATACTCTGCCTTCAGCTTCCATATTGCACTCCAAATGTGTTTTTATTTTTCCTGACACAAAATAAATTGAAATGCTCTTTGTGAGTCATTCATTCAAGTGCCATCAGTTGCCCTTTTCCTGATAATAACATGATTCAGAACTTTTAATAATGATTATAATTAAGCAGTGATATCATTGCCTCTCTGTTTTATGAGACAATAATCCAATTCCTAAATGGCTAAACTAGAAGGCCAAAGGCAGAGCAGTTTATCACAGCTAGAGAATCAAATTACTGCTCAGCAAAACAGAGAGCCTTGATATTATTATTATATAAAGCATGTTTGAGGGTTAATAGCCCTCTCTCCAACATTTTTTTTTAATGTTATATTGGCAAGGTTAAAGACAGAAAGGATGGATGCTGGTTCTATTGGATATGTCTGCTAAAGGTTCTTTGAATAACGAAGAAAATTAATTCTCTGAAATAGAGCACTTGACTTGGAGTCAAAGTAAGTCAAAGCTATTTTTATTATTTTTTATTTTAGAGAGAGAGCATGTGCATGAGTGGGCGAGAGGGAGAAAGAGAGTAAATCTGGAGCAAGCTCCGTGCTTAGTGTGAAGCCTGACGTGGGGCTCGATCCCATGACCCTGGGATCATGACCTGAGCTAAAATCAAGAGTAAGATGCTCAACCAACTGAGGACCCAGGCGCCCCTCAAATCTTTTTTATCTGATGTGCTTAAGTAGCTTCACTTCACTGAAATTCAGTTTCCATGCTTTAAAGTAAAGGATTTCTTGTTCTAATATCTAATGACTGGACAATCCAGGAAAATAAAAATCTTTGAAATCATATGTAAAGAAATGCATATATTTATGGATCAGCCTCAATTTTCCTATGTATATGAACAAGTAACATAGTGTACTATATTGATATATAGTACTTGTTAGGAAAGAACACTTTTCTACCCTAAAAAGTTACAACATAATGCCTCCCATTTTCTTACATTCCACACAGTCAACTTTAAAAGGGCTTCTCTACATAGGTTTCCTTCAAAGGATCTGTCACACAGAAGCTGACTGGTATGTCATAGTTGCAAAAAGATTAAAGATTCTCACGTATTTTAATCACTGCTTTATGGATTTACATCAAAACCACTTCCACTTCCATAAACATCTAACACTTTTAGAGCTGACTATAGATATTTGAACCATGGCATTAGTAAGAATGTATACACAAATGCACATATTTAAAAACTGTTCTTAAAACAGAGTCCGATGTCAGATATGTATACTTTAAATCAATAAGTAAAATACTTTGTTTAAAACATGTTAGCAATGATTTGCATGGCTATAACTAATCTACCACATTAGGGGAAAGAACGATTATTTTTTGTGATGCAATGAATCTGGCTTTTTGAAAAACAATGGCACGAACCACAGAGAACAAATATAGTCACCGCCATGTAATAAGTTCTCCCTTTTTAGAAAGTGCTACACAATATATAAGGATTATTTTGATATTTAATTTCAGCTTGAAAATTCAATTAAACAATGTTAGATGATTTGTATAGAAATAAAAATCAATTCGTTTCAGATTGATAGCTAGCTTGACAAGTGTAATATGGTTTTGATTGAATTTATCACTTGACTATTTTGCAATTGTATAGATATAACGTTAAAAAATTTATAAATTTTGTCACTAACATTTTTTTTTTTTAGTTTCTCATTCACTTGTTAAAGAATAGTAAGGCAGGCTTTCTTCAAGGCAGGAGGGGCCATGAGGTATTGCAGTGGGGAAAGAGATTGGGTTCAACTCTGAAAACAATAAAGAAAGTGGAAATTTATAGTCAAAGAGCAGGATGGGGATCAGTAACTAAAAAATTACTAAGAGGAAACATCTATTTAAGAGAGGATTCTGGCTAAACTGACCTAGCCAGATTTGTGCCGAAGACAGGCCAGGGTGATTAGACATCACCTGGGGAGTGGTGGAGAATGAGAAACCCATTAGATAGAGAAGGTAATAGATATTGAGGATGAGGAATTCCAGCTAAAGTGACTTCACAGAATTCTTGCTAAAACTGTAAAATGCAAGATGAACACAGAAGCCCAAAAGTTGAAGTCTAGTTGAAAAAGTACTCAGAAGAGTCCTATATGAGTTCGTTCAAGGAGAGAATCTTTGTCACACAGTTTATGAAAGAAAACGGCTCCTTTTATCTCTTATGGTCAGATAAGTCTGCCATGTACCACCCCTACCCAGATATTGTGTATATCTCCCTGCATATACATCACACATTTTATAATGGCATGTAAGCCCCTTTTATGATCTAGTCCAGGAGTCAGGAAATTATGACACATGGGCAAAATTTAGCCATTGCCTGTTTTTATAAAGTAAGTTTTATTGGAATGTATCCATGCTCATTTGGTTGTGTTTTAATCTATGGCAGCTTTCTTGGTAAAGTGGCAGTGTTCAGTAGTTGTGGTAGGGTCAATATGGCCTTTAAAATCTAAAATATTTATTCTCTGGCCATTTACAAAAAAAAAAAAAAAACTACTTTCTGTTCTAGGCCAAAACTTTCATTTTAATTTAATTTTTCTTTTGTCTCCTTCATATGTCTTAAAATCCTATCAAAATGGATAACTATTTGGAGTCTAAAAGTATGCCATTTCCTTTTCCTTTCCTGCAATTTTGCATATGCAAATACCCTTTCCCTTAATGAACCTCTTATCTTTGTCAACATCAGAAACCACAGCAATTTTAAGGCCTAACTTGAGTTCCAGCCAAAATCTTATATCCCTCCATTGAAACTGAGCTCTCCTTTTCTGAACGCCTATGACATTTACTTTTGCAAATTATAACACTTGCTACATTCTGTTATGTGTTAGAATTATTTGTGCATATGTTTCACATCCCTCATAAATCCATTAGCTCTGTGAGAGTCATTGCTAGGAATTAGTAATCTAGTTATCCTCATTAGACCCTAACACACAGCACATATAAACTTTCAGCGAGCATAGATACTTTCATGTTCATAGTATTTCACGACTGAGGGGATTTAAGAAATGCAAGTAGATTGCATGATGGATAAAACAATAGAAGGAAAGAAAAGGGGAGATAGTATGTGCGATACAGAAAACATCTGCCTATTTACTTTGTAATTTGAGTTAAATCAAAATCTCTTTCTGCTTCAATATAACTAACACTGGGTAGTGCCTTTCTGGGTGGTCAAACCATCTACCATGATCAATATTGTTTTTAAATATATCAGATTATTGTATTAATAGTATGTTCTTATTGTCAGAATGAAGGTGAAATGTTTTCCTCTGGGAGACATTGCTATAAAAATCATTTAAGAATAAAATTATAACAACAAATTAATGGTATAATAGTGGCTAATTCTACCAGAAAGCTTAGTCTGCCAAAAAATATAGTGGACATGAAAAGATGTTTTACTCTTTGTCAAGTAAGAGAAGGAGAACACATACTATTTTTCTTTTAGGAAATGTCAGTGAAAAAGGTACAATTCATTCAGTAAGGTTGTACTTGAACAACAGAGCAGAACTCATATTATATTCAATTAACTGGTTGTCTCCGATCAGAAAGCCTAGCTGTAAGAAAATGGATGTCAAACACTTTTAACTAGACTTATTTTTAGAGAAGTTTTAGGTTTTCAGAAAAAATGAGCAGAAAGAACAGAGTCCCCATATACCAAACCCCACTCCTGGCATTCCCATACAATTTCACGAATCAATAGCTTCTTGCATTACTGTGGTACACATGTTACAATTAATGATATCACTTATTAGTTCCAGGAGTTTTGTTGTTTTTGATTCTCTGGCATTTTTTACATAGACAATCATGGTCTATGCAAACAAAGACAGTTTTAATTCTCACTTACCAGTCTGTACACCCTTCCCATCTCTTCTCTTCTCTTTTTCCTTTTCTTTCTTTCTTTTTTTTTTTTAAATTTCAGAGAGAAGAGAGAGGCGAGCATGTGCTGGGGGAGAGAGAGAGAGAATCAAGAGTTAGACACTCAACTGTGCTGCTGTAGGGCCAGTTTGTTTTCTCTCCTTATACTTTATTTGTTTATTTATTATTTTTAATATGAAATTTATTGTCAAATTGGTTTCCATATGACTCCCAGTACTCATCCCAACAGATGCCCTCCTCAATGCCCATCACCCGCCCTCTCCTCCCTCCCACCCTCCATCAAACCTCAGTTTATTCTCAGTTTTTAAGAGTCTCTTATGGTTTATATACACAATGGAATACTACTTGGCAACGAAAAAGAATGAAATATGGCCTTTTGTAGCAACATGGATGAAACTGGAGAGTGTTATGCTAAGTGAAATAAGTCATACAGAGAATGACAGATAACATATTTTTCACTCATGTGGATCCTGAGAATCTCCTTACTTTTTTCAACTTGCCTGGTGTTTGACATACAGTAAGCACTCATTTTGTTTATTTAAGTTAAACCTAAGAGGTGCAGCAAAGCCAGTATTTTTCTCTGCTTTGGTTTTAATTAGTTTCCACAGAAACTATTATATTAACACAGGTTAATACTTATTACTGTGCTTTATATAAAATAGAATAACCTCAAGGAGACAGTTTCACTTTCACTTAACAGCTTTATTACTTTTTAGTGTGGAATGGTAACACTTTTAAGATGAAAAGGATCTTATTTGACTGAGTCTTTGCATTGCCAAATATTTTAGCAAACTCAAAGAACATCATAAGTATGTGCAAAAGTATATGTAATAAAATTGTCCTACACATTTAAGGTGGTAGTTAGCAAACTCTTGCTTTTAATCTAATTCAGACATTGTTATTTCTAGTAGAAATAGAAATTTGATAACAAACATAAACCAATGTATATTATCAAAGCTTTTACTGATAATGTCCTTCAGTCAATTTCAATAAAAATTTCAATGGCAGAACAATAGCATGAGTGGGTTTACCAGTCTAATATAAATTACAATAAAGAGAAGTTACAGTACGCTGTTATTCTTACTCCACTGAGTTTCATTTTTAGAGGGGCCTCCTTTCAACAGCATTATGGAGTGTGCTTTTGGGCCTTCTTGCAAATTTTCTTGCTGTAAGAAGAAAATTTATGGCAGTAAGAATGTGTAATATGCCTCCATAGTGGGCTAGAGTTCTATTGCTAAGTGTGCTGCTCCCATATTGAGACATCATGTATGCTGTCACCCCTGAACTTATTGGGAATTTTTCAGTTGCACATAAAGCAAAATCTGACGTCAATTAATTTACAAAAACAGAAATTTACTATGAGGGTAATGGTATGTCTTATAGAACCATAAGGATAAAATCAGATCCAGATTTTCATGTCCTTGTTCATCTCTAATCAGTTACCTCTCCTTTTTTCCCCTCTCCTCCTCTTCCTTCCTATTACCTTCCTTCCATCCTCTCTCCTTCTCCCCCTGTAACTCCTCCTCCACCCCCTTCATCCTCCCCAACCTCTTTCTCTCCAGACATACATTTTGCTCTTCTGTGGTAAATGTTAATACCTAGGATTAATATCACCAAATACCATCACCAACGAGAACACCGATCTCCATTTTTTGAAGTACAGGAAATAAATTGGTATTTAACAAATATTTTTGCACATCGATAGGCTAGACCTGGGTTGGCAAACATTTTCTGTATAAAGCTAGATAGTAAATATTTTAGTCTTTTCAGGTTATGTTGTCACTGTTGTGACTACTCAAGTCTGCCATTATAGTAAAAAAGAAAGAAGAAAGAAAGAAAGAAGAAAAAAAAGAAGTCAGAGGTAATACATAAGTGAATAAGTGTGTCTGTGTTCTAATAAAATTTATATACATAAACAGGGAAGGCCTGGGTTTAACCTATAGGTCATAGTTTGTCAGTTCCTGGGGTAGGCTAAACCATCTACATTACCTTTCCTAGTGTCCTTTTGTCAACATGAATTCAGGTATTTTAGTTAATTCATCAAGGTTACTTTCTGGGTGATTATGGTTAAGGATTAGTTTGAATTGTTCAGGTACCCTTAGTCCAACAAATTTACCTGATCATATACTACTATATAAGGTCACATGACAGAATGGCCTCAAAAGTGTCTCTCAAAAGAAAAACAATAAATTAAAGTCTTATTTATAGTGCTATGGATTCCTTTTTTTTTTTTTTATTTTGATGTGTGGTAATGACAAAACCCTGTGATAGCTTAATTATTGCTTTAGCTGTCATGCAAGTCTCATTTTCTCTTGACTTTACTAGAAAGCAATAAAGCAACATTTGATCTGAATTAAAAGCTTTATCTAATATTAAACTTCACTTATTCTGTTCAGTTATTTCTACCTGATTCTTGCAAATAAACCTTTCTGCTTGCCCTCAGAAATTCCTGACATCCTTCTTTTCTCTCACGTTGAAAACCTATCCACCATGCTTTCTGGACTGCCAACTAAATGCTGTATCTAACCTTCAGTTTACCAGATTCATTGGTTTGTTGATTTGTTTATTGTTCTCATCTAATATCTTCTATTTCTAAGCCATTTTTAATAGCTAATTTTGTGTGTTAACTTGACTAGATCACGGAATATGCAGAAATCTGGATAAAATTTCTGAGTGTATCTGTGAGAGTACTTCCAGAAGAGGTAAATATTAAATTGTTAGACTGAATAAAGTGAATTGCTCTCCCAGTGTAGATGGGCATCATCCAGTAGCTTAAGACCTGAATAAAAGGTGGAGGAATTGAACGTTTGCTCACTGTCTGCCTGACTACTTGAACTGGGACATCAATCTTCTGTCTTTAGCTTTGGTTCTGAGGCTTGGACCACAATCTTTGAACTATTGGCTTTGAACAACGGCTTTCTTGTGCCTTCAGTTTGCAGAGGGCAGACTGTGGGATTTCTCAACCTCTATAATTGTGTGAACCAATATCATAAATATATATATGATAAAATATATATTGTGATAGCTATAGCTATAACTATACCTATCATAAAGTCAGTGTGCCCCAAATATTGTTTGGCTCTAACATGATGTTATGAACTTGGTTCAATAATGGTTCTCTCCCTTTCTCTCTCCCTATACACACACACACACACAGACACACACACACACACACACATATATACATATACACACACACATATATATGTGTATATGTATACACATATAATGTATACACACATAATGATACTTACAGCTCCCATTGCCCTTTTCTGAGGGAAATCAATATATTTCCAAACCTCTATTTTGAAAGCAACCCTAGGCAGAGATTATCTACTCACCACCAAGTGAACTGGGCAACATTTTTAGGGCTAGGTTAGCACATGAGATATTCAAGACAAAATGTAAGTTTACCACAACAATCAGCTCTAAATGAAAGTTCTAAATAGGAAAATGAGAGTAGTTAGGATCAGTAGATCCTCCTTTGGAATTTGAACTAGTGATATGTCTAGAAGATCATTCAGTTATTAGTAGAAGGATATTCAAAGAAAAATTAGGTACAGAAAGAATTAATCACATGAATGTGATTTAACTAAAGTGAAGACCATGAGGCACCTGGGTGGCTCAGTTGGATAAATGTCTGACTCTTGGTTTTGGCTCAGGACATGATCTCATGGTTTGTGAGTTTATGCCCCACAACGAGTTCTGCACCAACAGCATCCATGCTTTGGGGTTCTCTCTCTCACTCTTTCTGCCCCTCCCTACTCATGATCTCTCTCTCTCAAAATAAATAAACAAACATTAAAAAAAAAAACCTAAAGACCTAAGAACTCCTCTTGTGATTAGGGGATCCTCATATTGCAGCCACCCAAACTGACCTCTCTTCAAAGCCATCAACTATGTTTCCATGTAGGTGAGGTCTAGATCTCTAGCCATCTCTGGTTCCTGTGATTTTCTAATTTCTTTTATTGACATATGTTGCCTGATAATAATCCTCTAATTAAAAACAGTCTAAATTGAATCTACTTATATCCACTTAACACAAAGAAACAAACATATAACAAAACTGGAGCAAACCATTTTAATTCATATGTAAGCAAACAGAATGCAAAGAAAAAGAAAAACAGAATGCAAAGAGAATATAACATTTTCACAACAAAAAGGTTTGGTAATTCTTATTTTATTTTCTTGCCATGATGTTTTACCATAAATAGGGAGATATTTAACAAAATTAATAACATCACATTAGAGCTACATAATGTTTGGAACACACTGATCTGATGAGACTAATATAAGAGTGTTAATAGGAATGAACAGAACAGTGAGGATAATTAGTTGAGGATTACTGTTAATAGATACTAATTTCATAGATCTGTTAAATGTGGGTTATTAGGTGGGTTGTGGATGGTAACAGAAAACATGGATAAGTTGGATGTTAGCAAAAAATTTATTTATGAACAAAAAAGACTGAGTTTTAATGAAAATGTAAAAAGCAGCTAATTCTAGGGGTGCCTGGGTGGCTCAGTCGGTTAAGCGTCCGACTTTGGCTCAGGTCATGATTTCGCAGTCCGCGGGTTCGAACCCCGCATCGGGCTCTGAGCTGACAGCCCAGAGCCTGGAGCCTGCTTGGAATTCTGTGTCTCCCTCTCTCTCTGCCCTCCCCGACTCATGCTCTGTCTCTTTCTGTCAAAATAAATAAACATTAAAAAATTTTTTAAAAGTAGCTAATTCTGTAGAAAACTGATGTAATCCTTTTAATATATCTGGCATTCTATATGTAAAATTCATAAAGATATGTAAGAGCTTTGAATTAATTTAATTGAAGTACCAGGGTTTTATATCTTTAAAAGGCAATATCTTTGTTGTGTTGACATGAAAATAAAATTTATTCTTGAGGCACCAAAAGAAAGCATTTGTTTTATCATTAGTTTGTGTTTCATTTTGAGCTCTGAGGCATAATAAATTTAATGATATTTACAAAATTTTTGTTAACCTTCAAATAGTTATTCAAGTAGTAATTCAAGAGTAGTCCATACTGATATGGAAGAACAGCATCTCTAGTTGCACTGATTTGATCATAGCTCTGGGAAAATGGTCAGCAATATGGTCAATATCTTCCATGTGTAACTAATTAACATTTTATTTGCTAAGTTGGTATCAGTGATAAAATTATATCTATTATATCACAATGGTGTTCACTTGTTTATTGAGTGCTCATATAGTCCTGGGGATGTATCTTATTGTGTCAATAATGATGGTAGCAAAAATAATAATAATGGTAGCTGCCTTTTAATAAATTATTCATGTGTGTCAGGCAGTATGTTAAGCCTTCATCTACATTATCTAATGTCATGCTTATGACACCCTATACAAAGAAGTTACCAATGTTTAAAAATTTGTCAAAGAAGAAAATTTAGGTGATATAAACAAACCTTATTTAACACTTCATGAGGTGGACAGCGTCCTTCTGGAGAGCTGCAAAATGCTATGGAAGACAAGAAGCTTTTATTGGATAAAGTATAAAGAACAGGAAGAGACAAATAGAAAATATCTAATTGTCTGGGACTACATAGTCAGTCCTGTTTGGGGTGAGAAGACCCCAAATTGGCTTGGCATTTGTGGATTGCCTGACTGAAGATACTGCTTTTCTGGTCAAAGGGAGTATTTACAGAAACATAAAAGTTGTCTAACTTTCAGTTTGCTGATGCACTCCCCAGCAGGAGTGGCTCCACCTTGGAGAAGTTTATTACAACAGCTCCCTCCTATTTATCACTGTCTTTACAATTCAGGAAGTTTGATAAAAAATATCAGGCTTAGCATGACTCTCAGTTAACACTGCCTCTTTGGGTATCAGTGCAATATTCAAGAGATGATGTTGCACTCTTATTCTTGAAGGTGGTTACGTTCTTCTGTTCTCTTTTCTTATTTCAGTGAGAGAGAGACCATCTGTTGGTTAGTCAATGGCTGCCCACATGTGTTTAAAACTTTGAAACAACGAAGCATATCATTAGGGAGACAGTAATAATTATTAGCAACAAAAGAATACCCACGATTTGGATCCTGAACCAGGGTCTCCATGACCACAAACAGCTAGAATCAAATAAGTCAAAAAATGATCCCAATGAGGAATATCGTTCTTTAAGTCACTTGGCCTGTTTATGTAATTCATGAACTGTGTCTCCACTTCTCCAGAAGTGTTTATCCAGTGAGTCTTTTCCAGAGAAATGGAGGCAGTGGAAATCTGGGAGAAGTTTGTGATAGGCAGAAAGAACTACAGTATCACCAGCATCCCAGTAAATCCATAGTAAATTGGACATTGGATTATTCTCTTTGCAATGGCCCAAGACATGTGAACAATGGCATTATCTTTCCAGGTCAGGACAAGAAAAAAGTGGGGGAAATAACCATAAAGACTTTCATGGCATAGGATTAGAAAAAGGATGGTCAGAGATAAAATGAGGAAAGAAAAAGAAACAATCCTCGTGGCTTGAATGTGCTGAGAGAAAGCAGTCTACTTGACATCAGCTATTTATCTTCCTAGTCAAATAGATTTGGAGGTCTCCATAATTTGCCAAGGACCAGATGTCAGGTTGAGCTTTTTTCAGTTGTGAAATATATAACCAAGATTCAACACCTTGCTGCTTGGTAATGTCCATTTTCCATAAACCTCACTTTTGTACAAGCATCAGAGTAAAGTAACTATAAGTGATAAAACTCTTAAAAAATTCCCATAGTTAAGGATTTGACAAGAGTTCATTATAATGGAATTGACTATAAAATTTGGTTATTTTTGTGATATGCAACATTTTAAATAATAACTGGAATTATGACTGGTAATTTCATACCAGGACATATCAGATTTTGAAGAATTTCACACAATTTCTACAACATGTATGTATATTAATAACATTCATCCATATAAATATAACCTAAGAAAGCATAGCATCATTATATAATAATGCTTCCCATGTAATTTAAGATATCAAATAAACCTCATTAGTTTTTTTTTTTTTTTAAATTAATGTTTATTTATTTTTGAGACAGAGAGAGACAGAGCATGAATGGGGGAGGGTCAGAGAGAGGGAGACAGAGAATCTGAAGCAGGCTCCAGGCTCTGAGCTGTCAGCACAGAGCCCGACACGAGGCTCCAACTCACAGACTGTGAGATTATGACCTGAGCTGAAGTTGAATGCTTAACCGACTGAGCCACCCAGGTGCCCCAAACCTCATTAGTTTAATATCTTACTGGATAAGAATCAAATCCTTTGGAAATTTACAGGTTCTCTGGGAAATCTCAGTTAGTCTGAAGTTTAAAAGACCTTACTTAAAATTTATTTGTGTAAAGTTTGTTAAAGAATATCCTTTTAAACAAAGTGACAGTTAAAGACTCTTAAGGCAAATGTAGAAAGTTACAGTTGTAAAAAGCTTTTTTAATATTTAGAAAACTAGGTTTTTTACATAGTCAGACCTGATAAAGACAATGTGAAGCATGTAAATTATTTTGGTGAGGCATAAAGTCTTTGCTTTCCAGGAAACATTACTTAAAAGGTGAAGGAAAAATGTTGCAATGAAAAATGTTGCAATTTCTTATTAAGAGAAGACTAATAATCTAAGAAACATTTGTCCTTTCAACAAAGAGAAAACCTAAATCTAACTTTGCAGCAATGTACTTTTAATATTAAAATTCACTTAAATTAATCCATTCCAATCTTAGCCAGCATTGCCATATGTAAAATTCCTTTCACAAGATTCCTTTTCTACAATCCCTCTACAATGTTTACACCCATTCAGATGTTGCGCTAAGCACCACCTCCACTCCTCACCCCCCACCACACATACCTTTCTCATTCAGGATCAGTTGTTTTACTTTAGGACAAAATTACTCTATTTTTCCCTTACCAATAATACATCTCCATACCTTTTGGCTTTTTATTTTTATTTTATTTTATTTTTTTAACCAAAATACATCCTACTTTCCTAGCATAGAGATGTTTCTTTTATTATGTTTAATAGTTTTAATTATATGTGTGTGTGTGTGTTTATCATTCCCAGAAAATTTCTGAGGCTTCAGAATTTATATATACATGTATACATTACATATATAGTCTGTTTAAATTGGAGAGCTGCACACAGGAAGCGGAGCTCAAATCCAAGAGTAACTTACCCACAGTGATCACTAAGGACAAGTGGGACTTGAAGAACAGTGGACTCAAAGGGTTCAGTGGGAGCCTTGCCTGTGAATCTCATTATCTCAAAGGCCATTAGAACTGAGCTTTGGATCCTGTCCTCATCAGTACAAATAATTTAAAAAATAATTACAGAAGAAAATTTAGGTTATACATGAAAACTTTAATACTTCATGAGTGGAATATCTACTTTCAGAGAACTGCAAAATCAAAGAAAATTAAAAAAACTTTTATGAACAGTTCATCCAGATGAACTTTGCAAGAAGCCCTTAAAGTGGAAAGTGTTAAAGCAGAAACTCAAGCCCAGGTCTACCTATAATCACTCCAAACATTTAGCAGCTTCATAAAGACAACCTTCAGAGACATGCTGTTTTTAACATGCTTTATATTGCAAACAATTTTCATAAGAGTAAATGCATGGTTTTATAATTATGAGTGATTTGAGTTTGGCTGTTCTACTTATAAAACTCAGATGCAAATACATTGCAACAATAGCAATAATCTAGCCAGGTAAAGTGGAGATATAAAAACTAAAAGTTATTATTTGTCTGAGAAATTTACATTTGCCCAAAGAATGCATATTGCATTTTTTCTGTTAAAAAAAGAAGAGAGCACATGTCACCACATTTAAATGTGCCACTTTGCTGACATCATTTTATATAATTAATTGCCACTACTTCTCTATTCTAAGCCAATTGAAGGCAAAAGCTATTTCTTTAATTCTGGCATATGGACTACTTGTTAAATTAACATTTTCTCTATGCATTCATCCAAAGTGAAAGATTTAATTATCTTTGCTTGTTTTTTCCCTAAATTTATGTGTTCTTCTGCAGTAGGTGGTCTATTGGACTTAAGTTTGAATTGGAAAATGATAAATTGCTATGGAAAGTCTTTCTAATTACAAATTATATTATGTAACTCATGAGAGTAAATAAAGCATTTTCAAAATTATGAATATATTATAGGACTTGTATCTTAACACATAATTTCTAAATAATTAGTCATTCAGTAGCAGCACTAATTGATGAATCGTTATTTCAAAATTGCTACCAGAAAAGAGATTCCTTTGGCCTATTTGTTTTGTTTTTCCTTTCTGAGGGAAAATATCCCTGAGGAAAACATCTGGTGAATGTTTTAGGAGGACAAATCAGGGGCCAACCAGTGAAATGATCAAAGGGCAGTTTATAGATCTTTAATATTCTATGAAGAAAAACATAAATAAATGGTAAAAATCTTCTCTATAAAGTCTCTTCTCCTATGAAATTCTTAAATTTTAGCTTAATCAACATTCTCTCACCTATTTGCTTTTATAAAGTAAAATAATATTTGTTCAACATTCCTTTACTAATACCGTATGACAATGGTGGCTTAGAGAGATCACATTCCTGAACCATATACCAAATCATACAAAAGAGATTAAACTAGTCCAACTAATATGCATTGCACAAATTGCTGTTTTTTAAAGTCCTGAAGATTGGTAGTCCAACTATATGGCATATGGTATGTTTATACAATTTGCTTTTAAGTGTCTTTCCATTTTTCTAACATTCTGAATTCTCATTTCTTTTTTGGTTGTTTCATCTTTCCAGTCTAGCTTTCTGCACTTCTTATTCTTGAATAAATTTAGGTATAAACACAATGTTTAAACCACATCTCGTATTCTCTGTGTTGAAAATGGTGTTATAGATTTGCTTAATATGTTTTCTGATAAAATATCTTTGTGTGAAAAAGCTGAAGGGAGAATATTCCAACAAAGATAAAACAGGTCGGACATACATTAGTTGTACAAAAATGGCAGTAGATGCTAAATTAATATGTATTATTATCATCACTGATTTTAGTATTTCACAGCATTATTTTCAATTCATTATGTAGTTTCCACTACCTACTTACATTTAAATCTAGATGTTTGTTTTCTAAAATGTATGTAATATGTAGACAATACTTGTGAGAACTGGAGATAATAGTAACAGCATTTTGAAGATGATCTATACACACAGTTTAGTGATTTTGATATTCTACTTTTCAAAAATAAGATTATGGGGGTGTTATTTCTTTTAACAATTATAAAGTGAGTGCACTGACAAAGTGAGAGGCTAGAGAGACTGAAGCTGTTGTTCTTGCACAGATGAAGTATTGTACCTCTTGGCAGCCTCAGTTGCTGAAATCAGTTGCTCATTTTCCAAAGGGTATTAGCTATGTGGATCAGATAACATCTGGGCTCTGACATTTGCTCAGGATGAAAATTGGTTCTAAATGTTAATGTAAGTGTTGACTTTGATCTTCAAGTATCACTATTCTTTCAGTCTTGGCTATATCAAATCACTCCCCTACATGTGAACATTTTCTACATGCTGGTAGAAACATCACTGAAGGAAATACAGTGGATGGAGTACAATGTATAATGATCAAATGATCACAGGCTAGTCCAAGTAGAGGATTTATAAGTTTAGTATTCTTCTCTAAAGCAGTGGTTCTGAACCCCTTTGAAGATGTGATTACTTTGAGAATATTAAAGTTACAGAACAGCACTGTCCAATAGAAATATAATGTGAGTCACATAATATTAAAAATTCTAGTATCCATATTAAAATTTTTTAAAAGAAAGAGGTAAAATTACATTTAATACTATAATATATAAACTTTACATTTATATATACATATGTATAAATACATACATATGTAGATTATATGTATTTTATACATACACCTATGTATTTACATATACATATATACACAGGTATATACATAGACATAAAACACTACCATTTCAAAACATAAACTAAAAATAATTTATGAGAGGGCCACCTGGGTGGCTCAGTCAGTTAAACGTCCAACTTCGGCTCGTGTCATGATCTCACGGCTTGTGGGTTTGAGCCCCTTGTGGGGCACTGTGTTGACAGTTCAGATCCTGGAGCCTGCTCCAGATTCTGTGTCTCCCTTTCCCTTTGCCCCTCCCCTGCTCACACTCTGTTTCTCTCTCTCTCTTTCTCTCAAAAATAAATAAACATTAAAAAATTCTTTTTGGGGTGCCTGAGTGGCTCAGTCAGTTAAACGTCCAACTTTAGCTCAGGTCATGATCTCACGGCTTGTAGGTTCAAGCTCCACATCAGGCTCTGTGCTGAGAGCTCAGAGCCTGGAGCCTGCTTTGGGTTCTGTGTCTCCCTCTCTCTCTGCCCCTCCCCCACTCACATTCTGTCGTACTTTCTCTCAAAAATAAACATCAAAATTTTTTTTAAAATCTTTAAAAATAATTTATGAAATATTTTAATGTCTTCATACTAATTCTTTACACTTTGACATATATTTAACAATAAAAGTACATCTCAGTTCAGACATCACATCTTCATTGAATATATTTGATCTGTGTTCAGATTTCATAGTTTACATTTGAAAAAGTATACTCACATACACAAGTTGTTACAAAAATATTTTAGTGTTTTCTAGTAACTTGAGGAAAATAGTCATTTTCCTTTAATACTTACATCCATATTGACAAAATAGGTTAACATATTTTTAGAAAAACTGATTCAGATTTGAAGCAAATGCATATTACTTTCAAGACTACATCTGTCCAAATTAAGCAAATTCACTAATTTTTGCTTTAATGACCACAGAATTCAAAGGATCATTGCATATATCGAAAAAAAAGTCTAAATATTTAAATATCAACAAAGTTCTGCAAATTTGTCTTATGGATTTTATAGCCAATTTATATATATAATCAATTATGATTAAAATGTTTGTATGTTGAATCAGGTAGGAAATACATAAAATCAGTATTATGGATTTGTATTATGGAAAGTTTCCATTTCAACATATTCTTTTGCCTGCCTAACTAAGGAAAAAATAAACTTTCTTTTCTTAGAGATTCAATTTTATTTCATTCATGGCAGTGTGATATTGGTGAGGGAATATAAATTACAAGAGCACTTTTTTTTTTGTCTTGGATTATTGAAGCACTTCTTTCATTTTAAGAAAATCTAGAATTGAAGTTTATATTACAGTAAATATTGGAAAAACCTTTTTGTAACTCAAAGTAGTGATTATAAGAAAAGAACCATTTAAGATTACTAAATTCCTTGTCTTCTATTTTGTTCAGCAGCTCCATAAACTGACAATGTTTCAGAGCATGCAGATGCTATGTGCATGAAGAATGATATCCATGACACCTGTCATAGAATGTCATTAAGAAAACTGTGAACAATATTCTCAGCATGTATTCAACAGTGGAAAAAAGCAAAGGAATTATTAGTCTCTTGTTTCAAAACTCCAATATGTCCAGAGGCGCCTGGGTGACTGTCAGTTAAGTGTCAGGATTTGATTTCAGCCCAGGTCATGATTCTCCTGTTTCATGAGTTCCAGCCCCGCATTGGGCTCTGCATTGATAGTGAGGAGCCTACTTGGGATTCTCTCTCTCCCTCTTTCTCTGCATCCCACACTCTCTTTCTCATTCAAAAAACATAAATAAATAAATTCCAATGAAACAGTATTTTCAGATCACATTAACTAGAACAGCATCCATTATACTAGAAACTAATTTTCATATCTGGCTGAATTCTCCACCAAACAATATAAAAATTGAAAAAATATCTATATCACAAATGGAATATCTTGGGCTAATAATTGACAATATTTCTTAGTAAATTGGAATCTTTTTGAAACAAAATGCGTCCAAACAATAATTGTTGGGTTTTTTTTATGTTGTACCTCACATCTATTTAAACAATATTATTAGCAATTTTTAAAATTTTAAATCAATATTTAATAAGATTCAAAAGGCCTAGAATTCTATGGAAATTTGCCTTTTAAGTTAAGGGGAGATTTGCTACTTTTTTTTTTTAAACGTTTTTATTTATTTTTGAGACAGAGAGAGACAGAGCATGAACGGGGGAGGGTCACAGAGAGAGGGAGACACAGAATCTGAAACAGGCTCCAGGCTCTGAGCTGTCAGCACAGAGCCCGACGCGGGGCTCGAACTCATGGACTGTGAGATCATGACCTGAGCCGAAGTCAGACACTCAACCAACCAAGCCACCCAGGCGCCCCAGAGATTTGCTACTTTTTGAAAAATAACATTTTTAGTTTTTTTCTCATAGTTCTCTTAGCAAAATTTCCGTGTCTGAAATAATTTATTTATTTTTTTTACAAACTTTCCATGTAATAATTGTTTTCTTCTTTGGGCAATGATTTAACCAATTTTTCAGCTTGCAAAATACAGCTCAGATTTTTTTTTAGGTAATTAAAAAAAATTTTTGGACATTAAATTCTGATATTATGAAACAAATTTCATTAATTTATCTTTGACTTGAGAGAAAACTTATCAAATTCACTATATAATTGTTGAGGATGTCTCTTAGTAGACCCACTTTATTTTCTCTATTGTGAAACAAAAGTCAGGATATTCTTTTGTTTTGTTCAACTTCAGCAAATAGCATTTTTAATTGTCATAAAATTTGTGCCTTCTTCCAGTGTCTTTTTCTTTACTGTTCTAGTCAGCATACTAGTTTCTGAAACTCCACTCAGTTCTCCATCTATACCATGCTTTTGTTTTAATTTTTTAAAAAATTTATTTTATTATTTTTTAAACTTGAAAATAATTTTATGATATAGTAAAATAACATATATTTCAAGTTACTTAAAAATTATAATTTACATAGGCTTCACTGTAACTCATGCAGGATTTTAGAATATTCAAGTAAATACATTATAATAGTACATCTGAGTGGGGAAAAAAAATCATTTGAACTGAACCAAACTGTTGGCACCAGCTAATTTATGATGTTTTTATATGTAACTTTAGAAGGGTGCACTCATCCCAAGCACACAACACTAAAACGTGATACAATGGATACAGTGAAATGTAATCCTACTAAAACAAAGTTTTGTTTAATGGAAAAAATATTTCACACTGCCTCAATGTTTAATATGTTAATTCTATTAAAATTAAATTTAAAAATTTGTTCCTCAGTCTCACTATTCATATTGCAGGTGCTCAAAAGCTATTATGTGCTGAGGGGACTATTTTCTTATATGTAGCTATAGAATCTTTTCACAGAATTATGTAATACATGTAACATGTGACGAAGATCTCTGGGATGGAGAGGTATTTAAAAAGTGCAGGAAGAGACTGCAAACCTTTCTCATTATTCAGGGCCATTTTTCTATAGGTCATTATTTATGATTAATTATGCATTTTTTCTCAATACTGTTTCTTTTATAATTCATTATTTGAAATAGAAATGACCACAGAACAAAATAGGAGGGAAAGAGTGGGACTTTAAGGTCTTTAAATTTGCTTAAAATTTTTTTTAATGTTTATTTATTTTTGAGAGAGAGAGAGAGAGAGTGCAAGCACACACATGAGTGGGGTAGGGGCAGATAAGGAGGGAGACACAGAATCCAAAGTAGGCTCCAAGCTCTGAGCTTTCAGACTGACACAGGGCTCCAACTCAAGAACCGTGAGATCATGACCTGAGCTGAAGCTGGACATCCAAATGACCAAGCCACCAATTGCTCCTCTAAATTTGCTTTTAAATTGAAATTTTTATTAAAAAAAATCATGATTCAAGATTTTAAAGAATACATTTCAGTGCCTTTAATATGTTGAAGTAAAATCTTTCCATACCCAATTTGTTGAGAGTTTTTGCATGTAAGATGTAAAATGTTATCAAATTCTTTTCCTGAATTTATCAAAATGATATGATTTTTATCCTTCATTATTTTAATGTGATATATCATATTTATGGATCTGCATATGTGAACCATCCTTGCATTCCAGGGTTAAAGATCACTTGACAATTGTGTATGATCCTTTTAATGTGCTATTGAGTTTGGTTTGAATTTTCTTTTCCTGTAGTGTTCTTATCTTATTATGGTATTAAGGGTCATGCTGGCCTTGTAAAATGAGTTTAGAAGTATTCCCTCCTTTTCAACTTTTTGGAAGAAAGTGAATAATATGGCATTACTTTTTTAAAAAATATTTGATAGATTTTACCAATGAGACAACATTGTTCCTAAGTTTTAGGTTTTTCTTGGTTAAGAAAATTTTATTACAGCTTCAATATCATTATTCATTATTTATCTGTTAAGATTTCCTATTTCCTCAAGGCTTAGTCTTAATAAGTTATATGTGTGTAGGAATTCATCCATTTCTTCTAGATTGTCCAATTCATTGGTGCATAATTGTTCATAGTAGTATCATGATTCTTAGAATTTCTATGGTATCAGCTCTAATGTCTCCTCTTCCATTTATAATTTTTATTGAGTCCTCCTTTTTCCTACTCAAAATAGTACTTGAAGTCCTAATGAGACAATTAGGCAATAAACAAAATGAAACGAAACAAAAAATGAAAAACCACACACAGAAAATACCCAAATCATAAAGAAAAAGTCTAGTTAAAATGCTAACTAACAAATAAACCATTACATAGGACATCTGCAATGAATGAAATGTTATATGTCTATTATACCTCAACAAAAAAATAGAAATAAAATGAAAGGAATAAATAAACTTGTCTCTGTTTGCAGGTGACATGATCATATACATAGAAAACCTACAGACCACCAAAAAACTATTAGAAATAATGAATGAATGGTTTTGGTAAAGTTTCAAGATACAAAAGTAACATCCAAAAGTCAGTTGTTTTTCTATACATTAACATTGAATTATCTGAAAAGGAAATAAAGAAAACTATCATTTCAATAGCATCAAAATCAATAGAACATTTTGGAATAAATTTAACCCAACAGGTGAAAGATCTATACACTTAAAGTTTTTGAGACATTACAGAAAGAAATTGAAGAAGAGAATAAAAGAAAAGATATCCTTGGTCTTGGATTTGAATAATACTCTTAAAATGTCCATATTCCCCAAAGCCATCTAAAGATTCAGTGCAATCCTTATCAAAACCTCTATGACATTTTTCATGGAAATGGAAAAAAAATCCTAAAATTTGTATGGAACCACAAAAGACCAGAAATAGATAGCCAAAGCAATCTTGAGAAAGAACAATAAAGCTTGAGACATCATACCTCCTAATATTAAGCTATATTACAAAGCTATAATAATCAAAATAACATGGTACTGGCATAAAAATAGACACATAATCCAGTGTAATAGAATCAAGATCCCAGAAATAAATCTAAGCATATATGGCCAATTAGTATTTGACCATGGATTTAATATTATTTGACAATGTTAATAATATTAATATAATTAAATATTTCAATAATATATGGTTATTAAAATTATTATAAAATTAGTATTATTTGACAATGTTAATAAATATTAAATGTTTCAATAATATATGGTTAATAATATTTGGTTAATTAAAATTTAAGATTAATATATCCCATATATACAGATCCTGGGCTTACAATGGTTTAACTTGCAATTTTTCAATTTTGATGGTATAAGAGCTACACATACTCAGTAGAAATAATACTCTGAATTTTGATCTTTGCCTGAGTTAGTGATAGTACGATATTCTCTCAAGATACTGGGCAGTGGCAGTGAGCCACAGCTTCTAATCATCCATGTAGTCACAAGCGTAAACAACCAATACACTTACAATCGTTTTTTGCCGATACAATCTTTCCATTTTTAATTTTCAGCACAGCATTTAAAAAATTACAGGAGATATTCAATAATATAGTATAAAATAGGCTTTGTGTTAGATAATTTTGTCCAAATGTAAGTGTTCTGGCATGTTTAAGTAGGCCAGACTAAGGTGTGATGTTCAATAGAGTAGGTGTATGAAATGCATTTTTGACTTAGCATATTCTCAATTTATAATGGGTTTAATGGGATATAACAATGATCATAAGTTGAGGAAGATATGTATTAAGGCATAGTTTCTTAAAATACATTGAAAGACATTTTCCTTATATGAATATATATGATTTTTGGCTTAAGAGATGGCAGTTTTATCACTTTTTTCAATATTTTAACTTCTTTATTATTAAAATCTGCTACATTTTATATTTCTCAGTAAGATATTTATTATATAAAGATTTTGAATCCCTAGTTTCTACATATTATGTAGCCCATTTTATATAATATGCAACCCTGTCTACATAATCATAATGCATATGTTGAGCCCTTATCTTCTTTTGACATTTGTTTTTCTGGGTTATTGTGGGGAAGAGAGATCAATCCAGTTTATACAGTTAGCTAATATGATCATATCATGAAAGCAATAAAAACAGTGTTTAGCTTTGCTCAAAATTAGATCCTGAGCTGGGTTTAATATGAGCCATAATTTCCTTTTTAAAAACATAATCCCATCCCTCAGAGAGGGACCATTCTTACAACATAGTTTTCAGAATGTTAGTAGTAATAAGCTTTAATACAGTAGACCTGTTTATCTAGGAAAGAACTTAATGAAATTGTGGCTATGGAAAAGTTTAACTGAAAAGGATTTCAGTCATAAAAACTAACAATTAAATTTAAGGAAATAAAAGACAAAAAATAGTTTGAGGATTAGGCATCACATGCAAAGTGGGAAAAAAATGATCTTGGTTAAACTGTGAGATTGCCAAAGGAAAGAAGGAGCAAAGCAATGTTGTATTCCAAAAATGTGCATACAAATTCAATTATTTAGAACTAAATAGCAACTTTCTTCTATTTTATTCTTTTCAAAATTGAAGTATAATAGATATACAAGAAACTGCACATATTTAAAGTACTTTTTTTAAGCTTATTTTATTTATTTTGAGAGAAAGAGAGAGTATGAGCAGGGTAGGGGCAGAGGGACAGAGAAAGAGACAGAGAGAGAGTCCTAATCAAGGTCCATACTATCAGCCCAGTGCCTGACACAGGGTTTGATTTCACAAACTGTGAGACCATGAACTGAGCCAAAATCAAGAGTCAATGCCTAACTAACTGAGCCAACCTAAAGTGGTGCCCCTAAAGTATTTAGATGCCCATAAAGTATTTTTTTGATGAGTTTTCACACACACACACACACACACACACACACACACACACACAAAGCATTCACCACAAACAAGGTAACATATCATATCCATTATCTTTCAAAGTTTCCTTATGATTCCTGCTCTATTTTGTTATACTGTGGTAAGAATATTTAACATGAGATCTGCGCTCATATTTTTTAAGTGCACAATACAATATTGTTAACTATACATACAATGTTGTAAAATAGACCTTTAAGACTTATTCATCTCGCATAGCTGAAACTTCATAATCTTTGAAAGTACCTCTTCCCTCTCCTCATCTCCTAGAAACTTTGATTCTACTAACTGCTCTATAGTTCAATTATTTTAGATACAACATATGAGTAGAATTGTGCAATAGCTGTCCTTCTTGGTTACTTCCATTAGCATAATGTTACCCAGGCTCATCTATGTTGCTGCATATGGCAATATTTCCTTTTTTTTAAGGCCAAAATAATATTTCATTGTATGTATATACCACATTTTCTTTATCCATTCATCTACTTATGGACATTTAGGTTGATTCCATACATTGGCTATTATGAATAATGGTGCAATAAACATGGGAATGCAGATATCTTTTTAAGATCCTGATTTTATCAGTTGCATCTTTATACATCAACAATGAACTATCTGAAAAACGTATTAAGAAAGCAATTCTCTTTACAGTAGCATCAAAAATAATAAAATGCTTAGGAGTTAAGCTTAATCAAGAAGGTAAAACAGACTTGTACACTGAAAACTACAAAACACTGATAAATGGAATTAAAGATGATAAAATTAAATGGAAAAACATCCCATGTTTATGGGTTGGAAGACAATATTATTTAAAATTTTTTAATATTTATTTTTTAGAGAGAGACACAGAAACCGAAGCAGGCTCCAGGCTCCGAGCTGTCAGCACAGAGTCCAACACGGGGCTCAAAAACCCACAAACCATAAGGTCATGACCTGAGCTGAAGTCAGACACTTAACTGACTGAGCCATCCAGGCACTATTGGAAGACAATATTAAGATGTCCGTAATACCCAAATCAACCAACATATTGAATGCAACTCCCATCAAAATCCCAATGGCACTTTTTTATAAAATTAGGAAAAAACAATTCTAAAATTCATATGGAACCACAAAATACTTCAAGTAGTCAAAGTGATCTTCAGAAAGAAAAATAAAGCAGAAGGCATTATACTTACTGATTTAAAAATATATTACAGGGGCTACTGGGAAGATGGTGGCATAGGAGGACGCTGGGCTCACCAGTCCTGCAGATCACTTAGGTTCCACCCACACCTGCCTAAATAACCCAGGAAATCGCCAGAAGACTAGCAGAATGGATTATCCAGAGCAAAGTGTAGACAAGAGGTCCACCTAAGAGGGTAGGAAGGGCGGAGAGGCGGTGCGCACTACACAGACTGGTGGGAAGGAGCTGGGGCAGAGGGGCAGCCCGCCGGCAAAGCAGAGCCCCCGAGTCTGGCTTGCAAAAACGGAGGGGCCAGACGGAATGTGTTCGGACAGCAAGTGGGACATAACATCTGGAAGGTTATAAGTTAACAGATCTGCTTGGAGAATGGGAGGGCTGGAGGACAACGGGAGGGAGAGTTGTTGAGCCCCAGACAACAGAGCGCAGCTTGGCGGGGAACAAAAGCACTCGCCAGCACCATCTCCCTCACCCATGCCCCAGCCAAAATCCCAAGGGAACCAGTTCCTGTCAGGGAACTTGCCTCCACTGTGCAAACTCCCAACGCTGTGTTTCTTCTTCTTCGGATCCATCCCTCCAGCGGGTCTGACTCACTCCTGGTGTTGCAGAGCCCCTCCCGAAGTGGATCTCCAAAGGAAAAGCGAGCTGAGCCTGCCCCTCTCACCCCTGTGCACTTTGCTGATCCACCCCAGCTAATACACCAGATCCCCAGCACCACAAGCCTGGCAGGGTGCAAGTAGCCCAGACGGGCCACGCCACCCCACAGTGAATCCCACCCATAGGAGAGGGGAAGAGAGGGTACAGACCAGTCTGACTATGGCCGCAGTGGTGGGCTGGGGGCAGACATCAGGTCTGACTGCGGCCCCACCCACCACACAAGTTATTCAAGACAGCACAGGAGAAGTGCCCTGCAGTTCTGCACCACTCCAGGGACTATCCAAAATGACGAAATGGAAGAATTCCCCTCAAAAAACCCTCCAGGAAATAAAGACAGCTAACAAACTGATCAAAAACGATTTAAACAATATAACAGAAAGTGAATTTCGAATAATAGTCATAAAATTAATCGCTGGGCTTGAAAACAGTATACAAGACAGCAGAGAATCTATTGCTACAGAGATCTAGGTACTAAGGAACAGCCAGGAGGAGCTAAAAATTGCTATTAATGAGCTGCAAAATAAAATGGAGATGACCACAGCTCGGCCTGAAGAGGCAGAGGAGAGAATAGGTGAACTAGAGATAAAGTTATGGAAAAAGAAGAAGCTGAGAAAAAGAGATAAAAAAATCCAGGAGTATGAGGGGAAAATTAGAGAACTAAGTGATGCACTAAAGAGAAATAATTTATGCATAATTGGTATTCCAGAGGAGGAAGAGAGAGGGAAAGGTGCTGAAGGTGTACTTGAAGAAATCATAGCTGAGAACTTCCCTAACCTGGGAAAGGAAAAAGGCATTGAAATCCAAGAGGCACAGAGAACTCCCTTCAGACGTAACTTGAATCGATCTTCTGCACGACATATCATAGTGAAACTGGCAAAATACAAGGATAAAGAGAGAATTCTGAAAGCAGCTAGGAATAAACGTACTCTAACATATAAAGGGATAAGTGATAAGACTAGTGATGGATCTCTCTACTGAAACTTGGCAGGCCAGAAAGGAATGGCAGGAAATCTTCTATGTGATGAACAGGAACAATATGCAGCCGAGAATCCTCTATCCAGCAAATCTGTCATTTAGAATAGAAGGAAAGATAAAGGTCTTCCCAAACAAACAAAAACTGAAGGAATTCATCACCACTAAACCAGCCCTACAAGAGATCCTAAGGGGGATCCTGTGAGACAAAGTACCAGAGACATTGCTACAAGCATGAAACCTACAGACATCACAATAACTCTAAACCCATAGCTTTCTATAATAACACTGAACGTAAATAGACTAAATGTGCCAACCAAAAGAAATAGGGTATCAGAATGGATAAAAAAACAAGACCCATCTATTTGCTGTCTACAAGAGACTCATTTTAGACCTGAGGACACCTTCAGATTGAGAGTGAGGGGATGGAGAACTATTTGTCATGCTAGTGGAAGTCAAAAGAAAGCTGGAGTAGCCATACTTATATCAGACAAACTAGACTTTAAATTAAAGGTTGTAACAAGACATGAAGAAGGGCATTATATAATAATTACAGGGTCTATCCATCAAGAAGAACTAACAATTATAAATGTCTGTGCACTGAATATGGGAGCCTCCAAATATATAAAACAATTACTCACAAACATAAGCAACCTTATTGACAAGAATGTGGTAATTGCAGGGGACTTTAATACCCCACTTACAACAATGGATAGATCATCTAGACACACGGTCAATAAAGAAACAAGGTCCCTGAATGATACAAGGGCCCTGAAACAAATGAAAATGAAAATACAACAATCCAAACGCTTTGGGATGCAATGAAGGCAGTCCTGAGAGGAAAATACATCGCAATCCAGGCCTATCTCAAGACACAAGAAAAATCCCAAATACAAAATCTAATAGCACACCTAAAGGAAATAGAAGCAGAGCAGCAAAGACACCCCATACCCAGCAGAAGAAGAGCAATAATAAAGATCAGAGCAGAAATAAACAATATAGAATCAAAAAAAAAAAAAAAAACAACTGTAGAGCAGATCAATGAAACCAAGAGTTGGTTTTTTGAAAAAATAAACAAAATTGAGAAACCTCTAGCCAGGCTTCTCAAAAAGAAAAGGGAGATGACCCAAATAGATAAAATCATGAATGAAAATGGAATTATTACAACCAATCCCTCAGATATACAAACAATTATCAGGGAATACTATGAAAAATTATATGCCAACAAACTGGACAACCTGGAAGAAATGGACAAATTCCTAAACACCCACACTCTTCCAGAACTCAAACTAGAGGAAATAGAAAGCTTGAATGGGCACATAACCAGCGAATAAATTGAATCGCTATCAAAAATCTCCCAACAAATAAGAGTCCAGGACCAGATGGCTTCCCTGGGGAATTCTAACAGACATTTAAAGCAGAGATAATACCTATCCTTCTCAAGCTATTCCAAAAATTAGAAAGGGAAGGAAAACTTCCAGACTCATTCTATGAAGCCAGTATTACTTTGATTCCTAAACCAGACACAGACCCAATAAAAAAAAGAGAACTACAGGCCAATATCCCTGATGAATATGGATGCAAAAATTCTCAATATGATACCAGCAAATCAAATTCAACAGCTTATAAAAAGAATTATTCACCGTGATCAAGTGGGATTCATTCCTGGGATGCAGGGCTGGTTCAACATTCGCAAATCAATCAACATGATACATCACATTAATAAAGAAAAGAAAAGAACCATATGATCATGTCAATCGATGCAGAAAAGGCATTTGACAAAATTCAGCATCCTTTCTTAATAAAAACCCTCGAGAAAGTCAGGATAGAAGGAACATACTTCAACATCATAAAAGTCATTTATGAAAAGCCCACAGCTAATATCATCCTCAATGGGGAAAAACTGAGAGCTTTTTCTCTGAGATCAGGAACACGACAGGGATGTCCACTCTCACCGCTATTGTTTAACATAGTGTTAGAAGTGTTAGCATCAGCAATCAGACAACAAAAGGAAATCAAAGCATCAAAATTGGCAAAGATGAAGTCAAGCTTTCACTTTTTGCAGATGACATGATATTATACATGGAAAATCCGATAGACTCCACCAAAAGTCTGCTAGAACTGATACATGAATTCAGCAAAGTTTCAGGATACAAAATCAATGTACAGAAATCAGTTGCATTCTTATACACTAATAATGAAGCAACAGAAAGACAAATAAAGAAACTGTTCCCATTCACAATTGCACCAAGAAGCATAAAATACCTAGGAATAAATCTAACCAAAGATGTACAAGATCTGTATGCTGAAAACTACAGAAAGCTTATGAAGGAAATTGAAGAAGATATAAAGAAATGGAAAAACATTCCATGCTCATGGGTTGGAAGAATAAATATTGTTAAAATGTCAATACTACCAAAAGCTATCTATCTACAAATTCAATGCAATCCCAATCAAAATTGCACCAGCATTCTTCTCAAAGCTAGAACGAGTAATCCTAAAATTTGTATGGAACCACCAAAGGCCCCAAATAGCCAAAGTAATATTGAAAAAGAAAACCAAACCAGGAGGCATCACAATCCAGATTTTGGCCTCTACTACAAAGCTGTAACCATCAAGACAGCATGGTATTGACACAAAAACAGACACATAGACCAATGGAATACAATAGAAACCCCAGAACTAGATTCACAAAAGTATAGCCAACTCATCTTTGACAAAGCAGGAAAGAATATCCAATGGAAAAAAGGCAGTCTCTTTAACAAATGGTGGTGGGAAAACTGTACTGCAACATGCAGAAGAATGAAACTAGACCACTTTCTTACACCATTCACAAAAATAAACTCAAAATGGATAAAGGACCTGAATGTGAGACAGGAAACCATCAAAACACTAGAGGAGAAAGCAGGAAAAGACCTCTCTGACCTCAGCCGCAGCAATTTCTTACTTGACACATCCCCAAAGGCAAGGGAATTAAAAGCAAAAATGAACTATTGGGACCTCATGAAGATAAAAAAAACTTCTGCACAGCAAAGGAAACAACCAACAAAACTAAAAGGCAACCAACGGAATGGGAAAAAATATTTGCAAATGACACATGGGACAAAGGGCTAGTATCCAAAATCTATAAAGAGCTCACCAAACTCCACATCCGAAAAACAAATAATCCAGTGAAGAAATGGGCAGAAAACATGAATAGACACTTCTTTAAAGAAGACATCCAGATGGCCAACAGGCACATGAAAAGATGCTCAACGTTGCTCCTCATGAGGGAAATACAAATCAAAACCGCACTCAGATATCACCCCACGCCAGTCAGAGTGGCCAAAATGAACAAATCAGGAGACTATATATAGGTGCTGGAGAGGATGTGGAGAAACGGGAACCCTCTTGCTCTGTTGGTGGGAATGCAAACTGGTGCAGCCACTCTGGAAAACAGTGTGGAGGTTCCTCAGAAAATTAAAAATAGACCTACCCTATGACCCAGCAGTAGCACTGATAGGAAATTGCCCAAGGGATACAGGAGTACTGATGCATAGGGGCACTTGTACCCCAATGTTTAAAGCAGCACTCTCAACAATAGCCAAATTGTGGAAAGAGCCTAAATGTCCGTCAACTGAGGAATGGATAAAGAAATTGTGGTTTATATACACAATGGAATACTACGTGGCAATGAGAAAGAATGAAATATGGCCCTTTGTAGCAACGTGGATGGAACTGGAGAGTGTGATGCTAAGTGAAATAAGTCATACAGAGAAAGGTAGATACCATATGTTTTCACTCTTATGTGGATCCTGAGAAACTTAACAGAAACCCATGGGGGAAGGGAAGGAAAAAAAAAAGAGGTTAGAGTGGGAGAGAGCCAAAGCATAAGAGACTCTTAAAAACTGAGAACAAACAGAGTTGATGGGGGGTGGGAGGGAAGGAAGGCTAAGTGATGGGCATTGAAGAGGGCATATTTTGGGATGAGCATTGAGTGTTGTATGGAAATCAATTTGACAATAAATTTCATATGTTATAAAATAAAATAAAATAAAATAAAATAAAATAAAATAAAATAAAATAAAATAAATAAAAATGTTTTACAAAGCTACGGATATTAAAACAGTATAGTACTGACATAAAAACAGACATAGAAAACATTGTGTCTCAACTCCCTCCATTCCAATTTCCAGTTATTACTCCAGAGCATCAGGGCTAGTCTTCCAGTTCCTTTTGCTGACAAAGTGGTATGTCTCTCTGCTGCCACTGCATTTGAGTGAAGTAAAAATAGATACAGGAAATAATAGAATAGGAATAGAATAGCCAGCAACAAATGGAGATGATCAACTGATCTTCAATAACAGTGCCAAGAATCACAATAGAGAAAGGACAGTTTTGTCAACAAATGGTACAAGGAAAACTGTATATCCACACACAAGAGATCTGAATTGGACCCTTATCTCACACCATTCATAAAAACCAACTCAAAATAGACTTGAACATAAAACCTGAAACTGTAAAACTCCTAGAAGGAATCTTGGGGAAATCTTCTTGATATTGGTCGTGGCCATGATTTCTTGGATATGACACTAAAAGTATAGTCATCAGAAACAAATACAGACAAGTGGGACTACATGAGACTAAAACATGTATACACAACAAAGAAAACAAATGACAGAATCAAAAGACAATCTATGAAGTAGGAGAAAATATTTGTAAACCATATATATAAAGCATTAATATCCAAAATATATAAATGACTCCTAAAATTCAATAGCAAAAAACAAAACAAAATAAAAAATCAAATAACTCCAAATAATCTGATTTTAAATATGGGCAAGAGACTTGAACAGACATTTCTTCCAAGAATACATACAAATTGTGAACATGTGTGTAAAAAGATGCTCAATATCTCTAGTCACTAAGGAAATGCAAATCACGACTACAATGAGATATCAACTTAGAACTTTTAAGATGGTTATTATCAAAGAAGCAACAAGAGTCAGTGAGGATGTGGAGAAATGGAAATTGGCAGAGCCATTATGTAAAACAGTATGGAAATTCTTCAGAAAATTAAAAATAGAACTACCATATGATGTAGCAATGCCACTTCTGGGTATATATACAAAAGAATTAAAATCAGCACCTCCAAGAGTTATCTGCAATTTTCTTTAGAGGAGATATTATTAATAGAGATCAAGCTGTGCTCTTGAAAGAAATCTTGCCAAAACTTCCAATTATGAATATTTATACTTATTTTTCCTCAAGAAGTCACAAAATGGTTTAAGTATGGGGAACAAAAGTAAAGACATTAGAAAAAAGCAAAATGTTTTCTGTATTATTCTTTTTTAAATTGAATGACACCGTAATAATCCCAAGTAAAATAATTAATGTTTTAGCCTTACGAAGATGGCCAAATTATTTTCGATGTGCTTATTTTTTCTCTTTCACCCAATATTCAATTCTTCAATGCTATGGCAATGGAAATAGTAGTGCTATTCTGATCGTATATTGCTGTACTTTGTAACATGAAATGAAGGCCATATAAATACACCAAATACGTGTGCCAAGTCATTGTTTTGAAGTTCAACTTTAATACACATAACAACAATCAAACAACAAAAGTTCTGGAAAGCCAATTCTGTGTGTGTGTGTTTATGCTCCTAGCAGTGTAAGGGACATTTGGAGAATCTTTCCAAAGAATACATTTGTCATGAACACTTTCAGCCAGTAATTAACAGGAGGTTGGCCTCATGTTGCCAAAAGCCAAAATAATCTGTATAGCTTTCTCCACATGTTATACACATTTTGCCAAGACTTGTAGAAGAAAAGTTTCCACAGTGTCTGCAAAGATATGAGTATAATTTACTGAGAGAAATGGAATTAAAAAGTTGTTTTGTTAAGCAAAGTTATGAAGACACTGAGAATTTGCTGCAATTAGTACACCAACATAAATAAGTAAGTAAGTAAATAAATAAATAAATAGCCTGACACGGACCAGTGTGGCTCAATGTGGAGCATAACATTAGCTCACTGAAGTTATTCATTAAATAGTCATTTTATAAATGCTGGTGTGGACTTCATTTAGTACTTCATTTAGTACTAGCAATGCTCAGGCAAATAAATAGTTCCTCTTCTCAAGGTATTTTCATAATTAGCAATGGTCCCCATCTTTTCTTCAGTGGGAACTAATATTCACATGTGTTAGTCCATGGTTGTGAGCATAGCCAAGTCAGCTGTAAGCCAACATAATGGGGTAGGGATGTGTTATGTACTGAACTGTGTCCCTTTATAATGCACATGCTGAAACCCTAACCCTCAAATGACTATAGTTGGAGATAAGGCCTTTAAGGAAGTAATTTAAGGTTAAATGAGGTCACAAGGGTGAAGCCCTAATCCAATAGGACTGGTATCTTTATAAAAGAAAGAGACATCAGAGTGTGTTCTCTATCTCTACTGCTAAACAGGGGAAAAACCATGTGAGGATATAATAAAAAGGTGGTCATCTGTGAGCCAAGGAGCAAGGTCTCACCTTAAGCCAACCAGAAGAAATCAAACCTGATGGCATCATGGTGCTGGACTTTTGACCTCCATAAATGTGAGAAAAATGCATTTCTGTCATTTAAGGCATCCATTCTGTGGCATCTTGTTATGGCAGCCCTCGTAAACTAATGCAGGATATTTGTATCACAGCATCGCAATAATTTACAACTTCCGTGACTATGAATATTAAGTCATCAAAGGTTACTCACTACCGGATATATGATCAGTTACATGTCATATATAATTTCATATATTAGCTACAACCTCACCTCTCTCTTTCACACTCAGATGAACATATCCGAAAAGCGAGGCAGTATTACTAAAACTGATTTTCAATCTGCTGTTTTTATTGTAAAAATTAGTTGATAGTGAAATGCATTAGTTATCTGTAACAGAAAGAACATGTCAAGGTACCTCAAATAGATCCCATCAGTGATATGCCTTAATGGCTGACAATAAATAAATAACCTTGTAGAAAGAGAACCAGATCAAAAAATCAAAGAATACATGGAGAAATATGTCAATAGATATGCTAAGCCTGCCCAAACTTATATAATAAAAAAATTATAAAAAACCACCTTTTAATTATACATCTGTATTGTTTTTGTTATAGATTTTTAGACAGAAGGTCTCTCTTTTATTCATGATATACAGATAATTATATAATCAGAATTTAGTTGTTCGCAAAAGTTTTTGTTACTACAAATAATAAATGGGACCTGTCTTACAAAGTATGCACAGTTAGTGGCAGATGGCGGCCCCTCGTCCATACAAGGGTTTAAAGTAAGTAAATACATATTTTTTGGTGTCCCACTCTCTTTCCTGTACTTTTTTCTGCTTTAGCTGTACTATTTCATAATTCATTAGCAAAAAAAGTAAACTTTACTTTTACAGATCCTCATTTTCCTGATCCCATGAACTTGCCATAAGTACTTCACAAGATTGTTGTGATGAGGTGATTCAGCACCTAAAACAATTTTTAGTCTAGAGCATCACTCAAAACAATAATTTTTCTTTCTGTACTTTCTTTCTTTCTTTCTTTTCTGACCTTCTTTGTTGTAGAAGTCTAGAAGCTTAATGCTCTTTTTCCTCTCCACTCTCATTCATTTAAAACTCATTCATAGTATGGTGTAAAGGACTAAATTATACCATCAGCTCTTACAAAGTGTGAGGAAGATTTTGCTTTCGAAAGACAAGACTCTTTTCTTGCCAAATCAAATATGCAGTAGCTCAGTGGGGATTTCTAACATCAGTATAATGATGGAGGAGATTGAGGAGATAAGAAGCGCGGAAGGGCTCCTTGTCTCTTTTCAACATATATTAATTGTACTTCTCAAATAGAGGGGTTAGTTGCCCTAATCCAAAAATGTGTCATATTTATATTGTATAAAGAGCACAGTAGTTGCAGCCAGTTGGCTGGCTGAATTCTCAGAATGTTAACTGCTAACACTGATTAAATCAAGACAAAGCTAAACTACTACCCAACTTTGTAAATACTAAATGGGAGTATGAGAGAGGGGACTATATTAGCAACAGTGTCTGACATTTGACAAATATACGAAAAAGCCTTCATGTCACCATATTTGATTTTTTATTAAAGGAACTTAATGCTATTCTTTGCGCAGCTGTCTGTACACCAAGGTCTGGTCTCATTTTGGATTATTACCTTTGATTCTCCTTATTTGGTGTATGTCAAATGCTTTATCAGTGCCCAATTCTGCACTACCTGCCCCTCTGCTGATTTCATTTTCTTTTACATCTTGCATTTTCTGGCCTCTCTGATGTCTATTTTTTGCACTGAATTTATATGTAATCATTAGCAGATAATACAGAAAATAACTCATGGTATTAGAGAACTACCAAATATAACCTATCATATTCATAGCTTTCTTTTATTTCCATTCCCCAGTAATACATACATGTGCATGCCTGTGTGCGTGCATAGGCATGTGTACACACACATGCACACAAAAATCCTATTTTTAATTGAAAGCTTTGCCATCTGGCTCATATGAAATAAAGTAGATAAGCCCATTATTCCATCTTATCACATCTATAGAAATAGTTCCAATTTAGTTTTCATTTGTGTTTTTTTGAAGAGTTAGAGAACAAAGTATCAAAACAAGGACTTTTCATTGGAGGTTAGATGTAATTGTTTTTTAGCTTTATTGTGGAAAATAATGCTATCTAGGATTCTAGACCCCCACCAAAAATTCATAGAATTTCTAAACTATATTAGTTTCCATTACATAAATTATTCTACACTCGTAAGACAATATGGTATAGGCACAAACCAATGCTACTTCATTAAATATGGGGACTAAAGACACGAAGCCATCAAAATAATTACCTTCACTGTGGATTTTACTCTCAGAGTGGAACTGACCTTAGGCAAAATGATGAAGTCTGTATTCAGAGATGCCCTCCATACTCCAGCTCTTCTCATCAGTTCTGTTATCTGATCCCCAAAAGCAATCCCCTGGCAAAGACTCTCAGCTGGGACATCACGATGTTCCTCAGTTGATTATTTGTTGACATCTCCCTGGCTCTTCTCCAAATCAAAAGTTATCCACCCAGTGCTCAGTCATCTATCTGCTTTCTCAAGGTAAAAAGGAAAAGACAAACAAAAACAAAAAAAAACAACCTATGCTAAAATATTAGTGTCGACTACCCCTTCATAATATCATACATTCATTTCACATAGTGCTTATAAAAATAAATGTGACAACAGTAGACAATTGAAAAAACTTTTTTGGATGGTCACTTATTTATCCACTATTCACCAACCATCTCAAATAGGAGGTTTCCTACTCCCCCTGTGATATCAGTAGATCTATAATCTCATTAGCCACAGTGGTAATATGGGGATGAATCATATCAATATGAATTGAAAAAAGAAGAGGGCTGCAGAATGGGGCATATTGGTATAGTGAGAAAACACAGGGATTTTAAAATAAGTTGGATTAGAAACTGCCAGCTGGGTAAAGTATATATAATGTTGGGGAATTAATTTATTTGACTTCTTTAAGATTCAGAAAATGGGGAAAATTAAGGCATCCACACACAGGGTGGCTCTGAGGATTAAGTGGAATGATGCATTAGAAATTCTTCAAAACATATTAACGAACAAGATAATTATCATTTTAATTATAATCACTTTAAAACAGAATTCCGGGGTAAAAAAATCTCTAGAGTTCACACTCGATTGGGCAATTTATAAATGTAGTATTGTTGTAACACAATTATTAGCCTTTTTGTTTTTATGAATATCTTTGCTATCTGATCAATTGTTGTTAAATTCAAGTACCCCTGAGTTAAATAAAGCCATGCAGAAAGATTCAAAGAAATACCTAATATTTGTTGGGAAAAATAAATCAATGCATTTTTCCTTAGCAGTATTTTTTTTTTCCTGAAAATATGTTAGACTAGGACAGGGGAAAACAAGAAAGGGACCCAGAGAACACAGTATGGAGGGAGCCAAATTTCTGATATGGGAACAGGAAGTAGGGACACCTGTGGTGAAGTTCATGTACTACAGAGAAAACCAGCACCAAATTAATTTTGAGTATGTACCTCCTGCTGAAGCACCATCTGTGAATAACCCACCATTTCACTGTCCTTTACCATTGGAAGTCCAAAGGTTTTAGTCACACTGTGTGGAGATAAAGGCTGCTGGATAAACTTCAATCTCCAATCAAGATAGAATTAAACATATTAGGTGCAAATATCCCATTAGTTAGGGAACTAGTGTATACCCATCACTTATGTATATATTACCTAGTTTTATCTCCAGGACAATACTAAGTAATAGATATTATTAACCTAATTGCACAAATGAGTAACTAAGGCTTTATTTTCTTCATTTTAAGTACTTTGCTCGATGTTACATATGTAGTGCAGGTGGAATAGACATGTGTCTAAATGATTCCTTGATGTGCTCAGGATTAATCCTGCAGTTATTGTTTATCCTCAGGGAGGTAATGGTGACAAAAACCCTGGACATAAGAGGAGGGACAAAAAGAAACCTTTGAAATTCAGTAGGATAATGTTATAACTTCATATTTAAAAAGATATCTCAGACACATGAAGACAAATATTGTGTGATATCACTTACATGTGGAATCTAAAATAGTCAGACTCAAGCAGAAAGTAGAAAGGTGGTTGCCAAGCACACTTGGGAGTGTGGGAGGGGTATAGGGTTCAAATTTCAGCTATGCAAGATGAATAAATTCTGGAGATCTAATGTATAGCATGGTGACTATAATTAACAATACCATATTGTATACTTGAAATTTGTTTAGAGGGTCAATCTTTCAAAAAATGAAAGAAAATATTAAATATATGAGATAATAGATATGATAATTAGCTTGATTATGGTGATCACAACACGACATACATGAATATAAAAATATCAAGTTGTACACCTTAAATACATACAAATTTTATTAGTCAATTATACCTCAATAAGCATAATAAAGTACCCCATGCTCCAAATGTATGGATATTTTAATATGATGATATAATATGGTATTTCTAAAGTATGAAAAGACAAAGGCAAAAAAATGGGGAGAAGACTACAGCAAAGAAAAGCAAAAATAAAAATGCAAGAGCTAGAAAGCACATCTGAAAAAAAAAAACCTAAATACTGAGATAAATTTTGATAGCAAGAAAACATCCAATCTATACTACAGAATCCCCCAAGTAATTGCTGACATCAGGTATGTCCTGAGTGATGCTGGGGTAAAGATGACAATGAAGCCAAAAGGATTTTGGTACACATTTTAAGAAAAAAAAAATGCACCCCCTGTTAATGATCTCTTTTCCTACTTTGCAGAGACAACTGACTCTCTTCTATAGTCATTCTGGGCTTTTATTTTTTAAAATACCATACTGGGTGACTTATAAACAGCAAAAAATATATTTCTCAGATTTCTGTAGACTGGGAAGTCCCAGATCAAGGGACTTGATTGTCAGTCTGGTGAGAACTCGCTACTTGGTTCACAGATGGCTTTTTGCTTTGTCCTCACATGGGAAAATGGGTAGGGGAACCCTCTGGGTCTCTTTTATGAGGGAGCTAATTGCATTCATGAGGGCACTACCCTTATGACCTAATCACCTACCAAGGGATGCACTTCCTAATACCATCACATTGAAGATTAAGTATCAACTTATAAATTTTAAAGGGACACAAACCTTCAGTCTATAGCATTCTCCCTCTTTATTACTGGTATACAACTAAGGAAACTATAAAATAGAGATTATTTAAATTAAGGAAATAAGGTCCATTTGAAAGTGGAGAATTAAATAATACTTTACATATTAAACATTGTGATGCTCGGGGCGCCTGGGTGGCTCAGTCTGTTAGACGTCCGACTTCAGCCCAGGTCAGGATCTAGCGGTTTGTGAGTTCGAGCCCTGCGTGGGGCTCTGGGCTGATGGCTCAGAGCCTGGAGCCTGCTTCTGATTCTGTGCCTCCCTCTCTCTCTGCCCCTCTCCTGTTCATGCTCTGTCTCTCTCTGTCTCAAAAATAAATGAACGTTAAAAAAAATTTAAATAAAATAAAAAAAAAAAACATTGTGATGCTCAGGCATATTTTCTCCCAAATCACAAATTGCTGGAGGTCAAGTGAGAGTTTGAAAGATTCTTCTCTGGGGAATATAGCTAGCTCAAGAGAAGATATATGCCAATATTGGAGTTCTTCTAACAAAACACCCCTGGGTTATTAGCCTCATCCATTTGCAAAAAACTTCAAATTAATTTTTCAGGCTTATTTATGAATATGAACTGACAGCCAACAATCACCTGAGGAAACCTCTAATAAGAGAGACAGAGACAGAGACTGTGTCTGGAGAGAACAGGGAGAAAATGAAGTTGCATTATGTAAAGATAGGTTAACACTTTCATAAAGAGTTGAATGTACATACATCTATCACATGACCCAGCCATTATCCCTAGGCATATACATAAGATAAATGAAAGCATATGGTCCTATGTAGACTAGAACATGAACTTTCACAGCAATAAATTGTGATACAGCTATATAATGGAATACTATTTAGCAAGAAAAAGGAAAGAAATATTTGTTCAAGTAACAACATGGATGAATCTATAAATAATTGTGCTTAGTGAAATAAATCAGACAGGGGCGCCTGGGTGGCTCAGTCAATTAAGCGTCTGACTGCAGCTCAGGTCATGATCTCACAGTCCGTGGGTTTGAGCCCCATGTCGGGCCCTGTGCTGACAGCTCAGAGCCTGGAGCCTGATTCAGATTCTGTGTCTCCCTCTCTCTCTGCCCCTTCCTTGCTCATGCTCTGTCTCTCTCTGTCTCAAAAATAAAAAATAAAAACATTTTTAAAAATTTAAAAAAAAAAAGAAATAAATCAGACAAAAGAGAATAAGATACTATTTATATGGCTTTCTTGAAATTAATATACAGTTAGAGAAAGTAAACCAGTGGTAGAAAGCATGGGGGTCAGGATGAGGATTACAGAACAGGACGTGAGGTAGAGATTTTAAAATGGAGCACAAGAACGCTTATGGGGGTGATGGATAAGTTCTTTACCTTGATTATGATGATGGTTTAAAGTTTGTGACAAAATTTATAAGTTGTATACTTTTCAAATTCGTGCAGTATTATTTATGCTAATCCTATTTCAATAAACCTTTTAACAAGTAAGTACATGAGTTTTGTTGTGACAGTCTTTTAAACACAGATTTTCAGGGGAAAAAATGCCAGATAGAAGGAAGAGGCGCACTTTGGCAATAAGTTGGTGTTGTGGGCTGAACTGAGGTCCCTCAAAATCCATACACTGAAAACTTAACACCTCTAGCTGTATTTACAAATAGGGCCTTTAAAGAAGTAAATAATGTTAAATGAGGTCAAAAGGGTGAGGCACTAATTCAAAAGGACTGGTATTCTTAAAAAGAAGAGGAAGACACCAGAGGTGTGCCTGCAGAGAGAAAAGGACATGTGAAGAAACAATGAATGGCCATTTGCATGGCAAGAAGAGAGGCCTCTGGAAAAACCATACTCACCATAGTCATCTTGGACTTCCAGCCTCCAGAAGGTTAAGGAATAAAATTTCTGTTAAGCCACCCGTTCTGTGCTATTTCTTTATAGCAACCCTAGCAGACTGATACGGTTGGTGAAAGTGTGTGAGGGGGCAATGAAGGGAAAATTTGTATCCTCCAAGACAAAAGAGAACCAAAATCTTAAGAAATAGAAACTATCCTAAGTAAATATATTCAGAAAAGTCTTTGGATTCTGTATCTTGACAAAAGAGGTCATCACTGAGATTAGGTATATTATGATCCATCCTAACAAATAAATCATCTGGAAAAGGCAGTCACTCTGATTCATTAACTAAAAAATGAAAATAAAAACACCCAGAACACATTAAATCAACCTCTCCTCCTCAATATAACAATTAAGCAAAAGATACTCCAAACTGAATATCTTCAAGCAAGAATTCTGAGATACAAAAAACGTCCTGTATCAAACATTTAATTTTTATGAAAATAATTTTAAAGTTGGATAACAGGAAAATATGAATACTAATTGAAACCAAGAAAGAAATTGAAGAGAAATAACATAAATAAAAAATAAAGTTCAGAAAAGGAAGTAGGTTCAAATTAAAATTTAGTAAGAAGCATTGATGTGAGGCATTAAAACAATCAAGAGAATTAAAATTAGGTAAAGAAGTAAAAACAGAAAGAATGTGGTAGAAATAAAAGGCAAGAAAACAGGAAAAAAAACACTCATATTGTTTCATTTCCTGAAGAAAAGAACTAATATAATGCAAAGCAAAATGGGGGGAATAATCCTAAACAATTTAATGATAATCTGAGAAAACTTTCATGGGAAAAATAGAGACCTAAGTCTACATACAGAAAGGATCTACAGGGTATCTGAAAAAACTACACCAGAAAAAGGAACCCTAAGACATACACAAATAATCTATTTGACTTCAAATAAAAGGGAAAGAATTCCTTCAGATCTCCGGGCAAAGAGATCAAATAACTTACCAAAAAATAAAGAAAAATCAGACTGACCCAGCTTTTCAAAATAACATATAAAGTAAAGCTACAATAAAGCAGGATTGAACAAAACAAAGCAAATACACAAAAACCTCACAGGAGAAATTATGAAATAAGTATTATTTATCCAGCCAAGCTGTCCTTTAAATATCAAAGTTATAGAAAACAATGTTTTAAATGCAAGAAAGTAGACAAGACTGCATCCACGAGCACTTCTTACAGAATTCAATAGAGAATGAGATTCACCCAATCAATTAACAATAGAGAAAAACATCAGCAAACGGTCTGATAATAAGCATTTTAATTTGTGTAAATACAGATCAAAGGTAAGGATAAGTTAGAAGCCCAATGTCCAAATATTATATGTTTTAACAAAGTAAAAAATAATGCAATAAAAATGGGAGGAGAAGAAAAAAGAAGTAGAAAAGTAGAATAATTATTGATGCTTGTGGAGAGACAATGAATGGCCTTTAGAAAGTATTATCAAAACTTGACAAACCTGAATGTAAAAATGTTATAACCCACAACAAAATATACAAATGATAAACATATAAATCTTAAATATTATATTAAGATATAAGTAATTTGCATTTTCTATGGATATAAAACTAACTTAAAAAAGAAAGAATACACAGTTGTTAGAGAAAGAAACATCACAAACATGTCACATAATTATAAAATGTTATTACAGAGTAGGTATCAAACATTCAATCATATCAATAAAAGTGAATGGACTCTTCTCTTTGTTAAAAGTAAACAAGTTTCAGTTTAGTATATAGAGCAAAACCCATGCTGTGCACAAGTCAAACACCTAAAACAAAGTTATGGTGAAAAGCTAAAAGAAGACATGAGTAAAAATTTGCCAGACAAAGAGAGAGGTAACAGGGAGAAACAGGGAGACTATTTCTTCCATTTTCCTTGTTGCTGTGACCTCCAGCTTACAAACTCCTGCTTAGCCCTGCACATAGGCATGTTATAGCTAAGATGTACAAAACTGTTTTCACCTGAAACCTACCTCACCTGAGGAGATAAGGAAGTATGTACAGAAATAACTATGCTATGTTTAAGATTTACAGGAAGGACGTGGTCAGATTCTTGAATGCAAAGATAACTGCCCGGGGACAAAAAAAATACATGACCTTCCTCAGATATCTACAGACATCAGTCACCTTTTGATTCCTACCCCTTCCTGCCTCCCTTCCCCCTCATCCTGACATAAAAGAAACAGATCTTATGCTCTAGGAGATTTTTTTGGGGGCGGGGGGCAATGATCTGTTGTCTCATCATTTTGCTGACTTTCCAAATAACATCACCTTCCTTACTCCAACATCTTGCCTCTAGACTTACTAGCCTGTTGTTAGGTGAGCAGAACAAGCTTGGACTAGCTTACAGAAATAGTAAGTACCAAGAAGTAGTGAAACTGATACTGCACATAGAACTCAAGATAAAAAGAACAATTGTGAAAAATAAGGATAGCTTTCAATGCTAAACGTCAAAGTCACAAGAAATATATAGCACTTACAAATATATACACCAATTTGCACAGCAACTTCCTTTATGAAATAGGCATTTTTAAAAATACAAAGAAATATAAATAGATATATCCTAATAATCAGAAAATTTAATATACCATTTCCAGACCAAGAAATTTTCCCTGGACAAGAAATATATAAGGAAGATAAAAGTTCTAAATAACATACTCAGATTGACTTAATTGATTTTGTCGAACTGCAGAAAATAAAAATAGAAAATAGCTTCTAAGTGTCCCTCAAATAGTCAAAATTTGGTCACATATCAGGCTACAGAGAAAAGATCAGATTCCATAAAGTAGAAATATTGCAAAAAACACTATGTAGTCACAAAGCAATAAAACATGCAAGTGTTAACTCCCCACCCACGCCACCACCACAAAAAAAGGCTCTTTTTCCTGGAAATTAATATTTTCCCTATCCCAGATTCATCCTAATCTCTTTTCTATGGCTTCTAGGCCTATTAATATAATCAGGTCTCAACAAGATTTATGTTAATTTGGTGGGAAAAGAGTTGCAGAGCATCACTAACAGGTACCAATAGGAAATGAGAGAACATTTCTGGTAGCAGATCTTCAGGGTGTTATACAGGAGAGAACATAGAATATAATTCTGGATAAGGGAGAAATTTTTGATATGAGGCACCTTCCCTTGACTCAGAAGTTAACATCCTGCAGAACATTCAGAACTGGTCCCAATATGCCACCTGCCTAGTGGCTTGGAGTAGAGAAAAGAAGTGTTGGCTTACCATAATTGTACTAGGAGCTAGAACTGACTGGGTATTAAAAAAGGAGTCGGAAAACTAAAAGACTTAGACATGCTAGAATAAATTTGTTGTGTAAGGACAGGTTATTAGGAGACAGTCCATTTACTAATTCAAAAAGGAATTTGCTAGTCAGGAAATCACTAATATCAGTGTAGGTTGTAATCTTGTATAGAAAATGGTTGGCGATAGGGGAATATTCTTTTGAGCTGGACTTTCTGATGTCCATGGAAATGATAGGCTTTTGGAAAAGCAGATGCCAAATGGCAGCATTTAAGTATAGGAGGTGAAGTGGATATTAGTACGGTAACAGAGAATAACAAAATGGCCCTAATGTACAGTCATCTGAGAATATCATTAATAGGTCAGGGTATTCTGAAGGGAAAATATAGATGGGCAATCAACAGGAGCATTGCTTGAACTACATAATCAAAACATTTTCAAGAGTGATTGAAATGTAGATGTTAGAACAAGTTTCAAACAAATTACTGGATAAATAATTTTGATATGCACATTAAGGAGGAAATAATTTAGCACTGATGGTGAATGAATAATATAAAACAAGGAAGAAACTAAAGAATATTATGCTAACACATATCAGAGGACTATGCATTGTATATTGTATAAAGACAGCTGAAGGTAAAAAATATATTGTTTAGGTACATATATAGAAATATAGGGTTTTAAACTATAAGAAAGCAAGGACATGATTACATCAAAATTCTGAAAAGGGAGGCGCCTGGGTGGCTTAGTAGGTTAATCGTCGGACTTCGGCTCAGGTTATGATCTTATGGCTGATGGCTTCGAGCCCTGCATCAGGCTCTGTGCTGACAGCTCAGAGGCTGGAACCTGCTTTGGATTCTGTATCTCCCTCTCTCTCTGTGCCCCTTCCCTGCTCACACTCTGTCTCTCCATCTCTTAAAAACAAATAAACGTTAAAAATTCTTTTAAAAAATTCTGAAAAGGGGTTTCTTTTAATGACTAAGAAGAGGATATATCCAGGGAAAGGCCAACAAAGGTCTTCAAAGTTATCTATAATATTCTATTAATCTGTGGTTGTTCAGGTGTAACTTTAATATATTAAAAAATTAATTTGATATTATCAATTTAATTAATATATAATGAATATATGTTATTAACATTATTTGGTATGTCTACAGTGCACACAGGCAATAATAATTATGTATGTCAAGAGGAAAATTATAAATCAAGTTGTGCTATAGTCATACAAAAGAATATTACACAGGTTTTAAAAAGAATACTATAAATTTCATCAAGAAGCATAAATCTTAGTATTAATCAAATAAAGTGACTAAATAATTGTTTTAAAAGTGCTATTTAAGAAACTGAGGAAATATAAGTGCAATTTGTAATAAGCATAAAATTTGAAAGCCACTGGAACACAACATCTGGTTTAAGTTGGATAAAATTTTCAGATATTGGTAGTAAAAAAAATTACCAATAAACCAATTTAAAAGACAACATCAAAATATTTACATCTAAAATAACACCAAAAGGTAAGATATCTGTATTTACCCAAAGCTAAAGAAACAATTTTTAAAAGATTTGTTAGTATCAGACTTTGCCAAGAAAAAATGAAAGTGCCAAAACAGGTATTTATACCCACTGATGGAAGGAACATAAATTATATTTTAGAAAGGTTGTTTGAGTGAAAATATCTGGTACCTATCTTTCTCTGTATGACTTATTTCACTTAGCATTAACACTCTCTAGTTCCATCCACATTGCTACAAAAGGCCATATTTCATTCTTTCTCATTGCCAAATAGTATTCCATTGTATATATAAACCACATCTTCTTTATCCATTCATCAGCTGATGGACATTTAGGCTCTTTCCATAATTTGGCTATTGTTGAAAGTGCTGCTATTCACTCTCATGTGGATCCTGAGAAACTGAACCGAAGACCACGGGGGAGGGGAAGGGGAAAAAAAAAGTTACAGACAGGGAAGGAGGCAAACGATAAGACTCTTGAAAACTGAGAATAAACTGAGGGTGGATGGCGGGTGGGAGGGAGGGGAAAGTGGGTGATGGGCATTGAAGAGGGCACCTGTTGGGATGAGCACTAGGTGTTGTATGGAAACCAATTTGACAATACATTTCATATTAAAAATATATATATTAAAATAAATAAATAAATTGAAGGCATTAAAAAGAAAAGAAAGGAAAAGAAAAGAAAAGAAAAGAAAAGAAAAGAAAAGAAAAGAAAGATTGTTTGATTTAGTACTTTAAGTCTCCTAACCTAGAGTATATCTACAAGGATACACAGAAACTTGTACACTACAAGACAGTGCTTGTCTTAGGGAGGAGGACATGGGTGCCTGGAGGATAATAAAGGGAGGTAAGTTTGCTCTCATTACATATTCTTTTGTAACTGTTTAAATGTGTACTAATTATATGAATAGTTTCCTATAAAAGAGGAAAATATTAAAATGAAACAAATAAATGTACATATGCCTCTATTTTATGTTATTTCATGGTTGGAAATATAATGAGCATATTAAATAAACTTTTATAACATTGCTTCTCAGGATATACTTAAGCTAAATGTTTATTTAATGTTACCTTCAAAAAGTAATAAGAAAATGAGTATAGGTGCTATGCACCCACAGCAAAAATTATGAAGTTGGCCTGCAAATGATTGCAGATTTGAGTAATGCAGGAATGCTCTGTTACGGCCTAATCTGCAATGCTCACCTTCCCTGGAGTTGCAGTGATTGTATTTTAGAGGCTGAAAAATGGAGTTTCCTCTTGTGATGAGTTCTCCGAATCTAGCAGACATTTAGGAAAGTTTGTTTCTATTTTTGTTTTTTCCCTGAGGGCCCTTTCTCAATCAGCTTCTTAAATCAGGTGCATCATAGCATTTCTATTTATTTGAAAAGTACTCTATACAGTTATTTTATATATGATTTTATATATGCTTTTTAACAATCCTGAGAGGCAAACAGCTGGTAGTTGTTTTTCAGAGAGGGCAAGTTATTTGTTCAAGGCCAAGACTAAGCAGCAGATTGAAATTTATACCCAGGCCTTCTAATTTAGCCATCTTTCCACCTCATGGTCTACCTCATATCTTGTATTGTGGACTCATCCTATTAAGTTTGTTCTGCTGAACCATCCAAGGATCTTAGGCCATTTAAATGCCTTTAACTCAGTTACATTACTGTAGATAATTAATTATGAGGATATTATTTATGTGGATAATAGTATAACTCCAAAGTCCTGTTTTGAAGATAATTTTAAAAATAAGGAATTTGGGGGCACATGGGTGGCTCATTCAGTTGAGTGTCTGGCTCTTGATTTCAGCTCAGGTCCTGATCTTGTGGGTTTGTGAGATAGAGCCCTGCATGGAGCTCAGTGCTGACAATGCAGAGCCTGCTTGAGCTTCTTTGTCTCCTCTTCTTTCTGCCCCTCGTCCACTTGTGCTCTCTCTCTCCCTCTCTCAAAATAAATAAACATTTTTTTTTAAAAAGTAAATTAAATTAAAACAAACTATTTTTGTCTACGCATGAAACATCATATGCAGAATTTAAATGCTAAAACAAAGGAATATATATGATATTTTGCTATTTTTCAACATTGTTCATATTTTGCTTCAATTACTTTGTGTTTTTTAAAAATGTTTATTTATTTTGAAAGAGACATGGGGAAGGGCAGAGAGAGAAGGAGGGAGAATCCCAAGCAGGCTCTATGCTGTCAGCACAGAACTGTGAGATCATGACCTGAGTCAAATCAAGAGTTGGATGTTCAATCGACTGAGCCACCCAAGCACTGCTATTTTGCTTTGTTTTAGATTGTAATGTTCCAAGGAAAAGAATCTGGCCTCCTAACCACATAAAATGTGTTTAATACTAATATTTATTAAACTCCAATTTTCTCATTGAGAAATTAACAAGAAATCAATGGAAATCAACCAGTGAAGGTAATATTTCCTCTCTTTCCAGTTAAACCAGATGGGCCTAAATGAAATATACACATTCCCTAACTTTTAGTTAATTCTTGAATTTACAATAATTGTAAGGGTAAAACTCAGTATCATTTTCAAACCAATTATGAGATTAAGAAACCCAGATCTTACGGAACTCATTCTATATTTTGTGGTAGCCAGCTTACTGAATCTAAGAAGTAATATAATAGATACTTGACGAAGTGGAGATATCTATATTATTTTCTTGACTGAATTTGCTCTTGAACAAATCATTTCAAGTCTTTAGACTAATTTCCTCAGCTACAAAAAATAGAGTTGGCTATATGCTACCTTATATCATTTTTAGATCTAAAATTTTAAAATTCTTTCTGGAGCAATAAGTATAGTTGAAAGCACACATACACACACAGTTAGTATACACTTTGAGCATAAATAAGTAATTTATTGGGTGCAAAACATTCTTTGTTTCAAACATATACATCCAAACTTTAGAAAAAGACAGCTGTTGCAATTTCCTAAATGAAATTTTAAAACATTAGTTTTAGGTCTATTTCCATATTTTCAATATACATTCAATGTTATAAGTTTCCTTCTAAACACTGCTTTTGCTATGTCTATAAATTTTGATAGGCTATACTGTCATTTTCATTTAGTTCTAAATATTTTAAAATTTCTCCTGAGAATTCTTCATTTACCCATATGGGATTTAGAAATGTGTTGCCTGGTCTGCAAATATTTTCAGAGTTTTAAACTATCTTTCTGTTACTGATTTCTAGTTTAATTCCATTGTGGTCAAAGAGTATACTTGGAATGACATCTATTCTTTTAAATATGTTAAGGTGTGTTTTATGGATCAGAAAGTGGCCTGTGTTGTGAATGTTCCATGTGAGCTTGAGAAGAATGTATATTCTGCTGTTGTTGGAAGAAGTATTTTATAAATGTCAATAAAATCCAACTTATTGATAGTGCTATTCAGTTTCACTATATCCCTACTGATTTTTTGCTGTTGGATCTGTCAACTATTGACCAAAGGGTATTAAAGTATCCAAACCCAATGGTGGATTTGTCTCTTTTTTCTTATTATCTATCCTTTCTTGCCTCACATATTTAGACACTCTTTTGTTAAATACACACATGCTGAGGATTATTGTTTTCTTGGAGAATTGATCCCTCTATTATTATGTAATTCTCCCTCTTTATCCCATACAAAGTTAGGAGCCATCCATGGTTTCCCCCAATATATTGAAAATTCCAGAATTGGGGCACCTGGGTGGCTCAGTCGGTTAAGTGGCCGACTTTGGCTCAGGTCATGATCTTGCGGTCTGTGAGTTCAAGCCCCACGTCGGGCTCTGTGCTGACAGCTCAGAGCTTGGAGCCTGTTTCAGATTCTCTGTCTCCCTCTCTGTGACCCTCCCCCATTCATGCTCTGTCTCTCTCTGTCTCAAAAATAAATAAATGTTAAAAAAAAAAAAAGAAAATTCCAGAATTAAAGTTCTTCCAAGAATCTCCTATGTGTTTTAGTTAGTGTTGTTAGCTCAGAGATCTTATGAAGGAATTGGATTACTGTTTCAGATCAAATTGATGTTCTTTGTCACATAATCATGTTATATAAGAGAAAAGAGAAACCAAGGGCACAAAATTCCTCAGCCAGTATAATTATAATGTAGATTAAAATTGTAATTAAAATTATTGATAACATAATTAAACAACAACTTTGAAAGGAAATATAAACCTCTGAAAAAACCCTCCTCACCTGTTATGTATTCACATAGTTATTGAGTAAATGTTCAGTGAAAAGCATTCTGGCATTTGCAAGTGACATAAAATAAAATAAGTCACGGCTCACATTCTTAAGCATATTATATACTACTAAAATCAATATGCAACAGCAACAAGAAATATCAACACAGTATGAGAAATGGAATGATAGAAATACATGCTTCTGATTTAACACAAGAAAGTGATTGGCGACCTCTTCCTGTGGACATCAGGCTAGAATTCACAAGTGACAATAATAAAGCTTTATCATAAATGTCAAGAGGAGGACAAACATTCCAAGCAGAAAGAAAATAACGAGAAAAATAACTTTTAAAATGTTACTCATTAATAGAAACTTTCTAATCAATTCATTGGCTGAGAGAATTTGTAAGTTTTCTCAAACCAATCTTATTCTTGGTTATTTTGTTGGCAAAATTTGGGATAGGTATCCTACCTAGTTCTTAAATTTATATAAGTATTACAGTGATATACAATATTATCCATTTAGAGCATTTATACGTCATAGGTGTTATACATGCCATGGATTGGTTGCTTATCAATACTTTAGAATTCACTCATGGTGACTGACAACACACTTGTTAGTATAGCTCAGATCTGAAGCATATGTTTGAAAATACATATACAATAACATTGAGTGAATATTTCATGTTTGTAATTACCAGGTTCCAGTAAAATGGCTGATTTGGATTTATTTTTGGATGAAAAAAATTATTCCTTTGGTAATCCTCATAAATATTTTCTTCTGTAAAAGAAAATTATTTTTGACACCAATAAAGAGGACTGATTTTTCTCTCTCTTAAGGCAAATGGCATTTTTATCTAACATAAGTTTACTGGCAATATTCTTTGATTTATACATGCTTTATTCTAGAGGTCAGTACATTTTTCTTTAAATATTTGAGGAATTAAGTGTATATAAACTTTGTAGAATTCACTCAATTATGCTGCTATAACACAAACAAATAAGAAGCCATAGACAATACACAAATGAGAGAACTGTCTGTGTCTCAGTGAAACATTATTTACTAAAATTGGTGGCTGCCAATGGAGAGTGATGCCATCATTGTAGGGGAATAAGAGCTTTCTACCATCTTCCTTCCAAAGAATACCAATTTATGCAACCATCCACAAATGAAAATGTCTTTTGAAATCCAAGGAGTCAAGAAAGGAAGTTCTGGTACACCACTGAAGCAAAACAACTTGAGACTGGATATACTGAAGATGGATAGAGGGACAGTTTTACAATACTTGTGTAAATACTTGGTCTATGAGCAACTTCGATGTTCTGGATTCTACACACACACTCATCTCATGCCCAACTTTCTGTGCACAATCCTGAAGAAGGTGAGAACAAGCTTTTGCAGATGGATACTGAGCCCACAGAGAATAGCCAAGACTAACTCTAAGAGATTGGGAGAAATCACACAAACTTGAGTCCTTAGCACCACAATAACTAAAGCAGAAGTGTGGAGAATAAGTTTAGGAATTCCCTGACCTTGCACCAATGGATTAACAAGGTTTAGGATGAAAGCATCTGAGAATAGGTAAGCAGGGCAAAAGTGCCCCCAGCATAGAACAAAAGCATAGAGCAGAAAGCTGCTTCCACAGGACAAAAGCATTCAGAATAGGTAAACAAGGCAATAGACTAATGCAGCAAGGTGAAATTGCCCAGAACTAATTAGCCAAAAAAATAAAATAAAAATAAAAAGTGTGCCTTGTTGGCCCTGAGGTAGCATGTTTTATCTGTTTTATCCCCTAGGCAAGTTAAGATAAACAGATGTGGTGCCTGGGGCCTGCCATAAACCACCATGTGCTCAGTGCAGGGATTTTGTTTTCTATTGATCCAAACCACTAACACTACTTGTCTTCGAAACCCCCTTTCTCTCACACACTTGAGTTAATAATCACTGTTTCATTGTCTCTTTCTGCATGAACATCATGTTTGTAAGCCTTTTGATCCTAATCAATATGGAGCAAGGACCCTTACTCAGGGCTCTTAGCCTCTCTTATATTCAATTTTGCATCCACTGTCTTGCTGGACAAGAGAGAACTCCAGACTCAAAGTCTGCAACACAAAGCGAGACTATCAGCATTTGACCTCATTTTGTATGATTGAAAGAAAGCATATAATTTTCAGAATTCCAACACAAGAAAGAATAAGAAGGTGCAGCAAGTGTATCCATAACAAAGTTCTAAGATAGCCTCAGTATTTTCTAAAGGGCTGAAGGAAATATTTTTCTTCCAAAGTCAGGCAGTAAAGAATAGAGGAGGTGAATGCTTTTTAAGATGCAAAAACAGTAACACAAGGATTCAAGGGACATAAAAAATCAAGAAAACATGACATCACCAAAGGAACAAAAATAATTTTCCAGTAATTAACACCAAATAAATGGAGATCTGCAATTTGACCAATAAAAATTTCAAAATGATAGTTTTAAGGAAGCTAAGTGAGATACAAGAAAGCACAGAAAGACTATTCAACAAGATCACAAAAAAATACACAAAAAAAATGAGACAATTTAACAAAAACCATAGAAATTGACCAACAGAAATCATGGAGCTGAAAACTATCATAAATAAAAATAAAAATAAATTACAAAGCATCAACAGAAGACGATCAAGCAGAACAAAGAATCTGTTAAGTACAAGCTGTTCTTTTCAATTTATCAGTCAGAAAAGAACAAAATTATTCAGTTAGAGTCAGAATGAAAAAGAGTGAAGAAAACCTAAAAGAATTATGGGATATCATTAAAAGAAATAATAGATACACTGGAGTCCCAAAAAAAGAATAGATAAATAAAATATGAATGAATAAGAGGGTATTGTTGGCTTGAATGTGAAGTTGTTATTACCTTGAAATAAGCTGTTATATCTATAAGATGTTTTATATAAGCCTTATGGTAGTCACAAAGCAAAAACATACAGTATATATACAAAAGATAACAAGAAAAGGGTCATACAATACCACTACAGAAAATAATCAATTTACAAAGGAAGACAGCAGGAAAAGAACAAAGGAACAAATAACAGCCAGAAAACAATAAGTGGCATAAAGTAAGTCCTTACAGATTAATAATTACTCTAAATATAAATGAATCAAATTCAAAATCAAGAGGCATAGGGTAACAGACTCAAAAACACTCTCAACTGTATGCTGCCTATGAGGCTCACTTTACCTTGAAGGACACATATAGGACAAAGTGTGGGGTGGAAAAAGATATCCCATGCAAATGGAAACCAAAAGAGAGCAGGATAAGGTTTACTTTTTATCAGCCAAACAGACTTTAAGTCAAATACTGTAACAAGAGACAAAGAAAACCAATATATGATAAAAGGATCCATTCATCAAGAAGATATACCAAATGTAAATATATATGCAACCAACACTGGAGTACTGAAATATTTAAACAAATATTAACAGATCTTGAAGGTGTTTAAACGATAGACAATAATATGAAAATTCAGTCAACTACTTTCAATATTGTATAGATCATCCAGAAAGAAAATCAACAAGGAAATATTGGGCTTGAACTGTACTTTAGACCACATGGACCTAACAGACATATATTGAATATTCCATCCAACAACAGCAAATATACATTTTTCTCAGGAATACATGGAACATTCTCCAAAATGGATTACATCTTAGGTCACAAAATTTGCTTCATACAAAGCATCTTTTCTATCACAAAGGTATGAAACTAGAAATCAAAAATAGAAGGAAAACTGGAAAATTCACTAATATATACAAATTAAACAACACACTCCTGAACAATCAATGGATCAAAGAATTCAAAACATGTCTCGAAAGAAATGAAGAGACAAACTAGAACTTATGGGTATATCAAATGCAATTCTAAGAAGTTGAGAGCACTAAATGCTTGTATAAGAAAAAAGAAAGATCTCAAATAAGCAATCTAAATTTACAACTAGAAAAAAGAGGACAAACTCAATCTGTAGTTTGCAGAAGGAATGAAATCATAAAAATCAAAGCACAAGTAAATGAAATAAGGACAAGAAAGAAAATAGAAAAGATCAATGAAACTAAGAGCTGAGTTTATTTCAAAAGACAAACAAAATTGACAAACCTTAGCTAGACAAAGAAAAGAGGACTCAAGAAATAAAATCAAAAATGAAAAAGGACACTTTATATCTGATACAATAAAAATGCAAAGGGCCATAAGAGGCTGTTATGAAGTTTATGTGGCAACAAAATTGCATAACCTTGAAGAAATGGGTAGATTCCTCAAAACATACAACCAAACTAGACTGAATCATGAAAAATAGAAAATCTGAACAAAGCAATAACAAGAACATTGAATTATTATTCAAAAAATTCTTACAAAGAAAAGCCCAGGAATAGATGGCGAATTATACAAACATTTTAAAGAAGTAGCATCAATTCTTTTCAAACTTTTTCAAAATATTGAAGAGGAAGGAATATTTCCAAGTTTATTTTTCAAGGCCAGCATTCCTTGCTACTAAAGCCAAATAAGGACACTAAAAGAAAAAAGATATAGGTCAATATCCCCAACATATATAGACAGAAATATCCTCAATAAAATACAAGCAAACCAAATTCAAAAGAACATTAAAAGGATCATATACCAGGATCCAGTGCAATTTATCACTGGGATTCAATGATGTTTCAATATACGCATGTCAATTACTATAATACACCACAGTAACAGAATGAAGGAAAAAAAAAACATAAGATCACCTCAATAAATGCAGGTAAAGATTTTGGCAATATTAAACATACTTCTGTGATCTACACTCAATAAATTATTTATGGAAGGAACATACTTCAATATAATAAAGACCATATATATCAAGTCACATACTCAAAGGTGAAAGCTTTAAATTTTTCCTCTAAGATCAGGAAAAAAATTGCCATCTCAATGAGATATCTGCCCTCTCACATTCATCGAAACTTTAGTCACAGTAGCTAAACCATGGAAACAACCAGTCTGCCAGTAAATGAACAAAGAAATAATGATAAATGATATAATATATTAATACATATAATGAGATACAACTAGAATATCATTCAGCCATAAAAACAATTAAAATCCTGCCATATATAACACTATAGATGGACTATAACAGAGTTATAATAAGTAAAATAAGGACAAATGTTTACATAATCTCAATTATATGTGGCATATAAAAAAACAAACAAACTCAGAAACAGAGAGTAAAATGATGATTGACAGGTGCCAGAGGAGGGAAGATCGTTGTAGGGGGAGTAGGGAGATGTTGGTTGAAGGGACAAACTTCCCGTCATAAAATGAATAAGTTCTGGGGACCTCATATACATCATGGTGACAACAGTTAAAAATTCTGCATTATATACTTAACAGTTGTTAAGAATGTGGATCCTAAATTTTCTCATCACTAATTAAAAAAATATGAGATAATGGAAATGTAAACTAATCTTACTGTGGTAATCATTTTGCAATACTGTATATACGTATATAAAAGCATCACTTTGCAGAGCTTAAACTTTCACAATGTTATAGGTCAATTATATTTCAATAAGGTTGAAAAATATAAGTGGCTGGCTTGACTGAAGTGCTATAGTTTGTCAATCCCTTTAATCTGCTATATGTCACCTGATGTGACACATGGTAATGGCCAATGTAGAAAAAATATCAGGCCCAGCCAGTCCTGTAGGCAAGGGAAATTATTACGAAAGTGGTTGAAATTATTTGAGAAAGATAGATAATATGTTTGAAATCTGCCCTCACACAGATGTATTTTACACTCTAACCACTGCAAAAGCTGGGACCATATTTTTTGTAATTCTAAGTGCCTGAAGTTATTGCATAAGAATACAGTATATGCTCAATATTGGTTTTACATGATGTCATTGAGAAAATACAAAATTTGGGAGCAATATTTATTGAAAATGAATGCTGTTTTTGTAATTAAATTAAGTCCACCAAAAGTTTGTAACTTTCCCTTTTGACTCATTTTATTTGAACCAGAAATTTCTACTTTGTTTATGTGACTATATATGTGTGAATAGAGAAATAAAACAAAAGGCAAAAAGAAATCACGTTGGCTTGAATAAGAGTAGATCACATCAATTCTAAGAAATTTTAGCATCAACTTTTCTGGCAAGACTCCACTGGTGGTGTTTATTTTTCATTAAACTCTGATTCTTGACAGAACAGCTTACCAGCAGTAAAAATAAAAAATAATATAAAGTGAAATACAGAAAAAAATAACCTTGAGCCACCCTAGGTAGAATCATTGGAGTCAGAAAGATTAAAAATATGCTTTCAAATATTTTTTCTAGTACTGAATCATTATTATCTAAAAAGAATTTGAATACCATACAGAATACATAAATTTTAGATTTGGAGTGAACCTTTTTAACCCTGAGATCACTGTCAGATTAATTTGATCGTCATGAAATTTGAACCAAGATTACAGTAATAATAAAATATTTAAAGATTAAAACAAAAGGAAGAGTAAATTAATATTAACATGTGAATATTATACAGAATAAGGTGATTGTGAACATTTTCACATGGTACATCTGTGTACTTAGATGTTGATAAAAACAGATGGTGTGGTGACTTAAGACCACTAATGTAAAATATGTCATACAGAGTGTAGAAGTTAAAAGAATTCATCTGGGCCAGATAAAGATGTGACAGTAATAATGCATATATCACATTATGTCAGGAATAAGTGCCAGTTCTTTCTTTTCCAAAATAAAGCATATTTACACACACCTTTTTTTGTGGTGAGCACCTCCCTCCAATAAAGATTTAATATGTCAGTTTCAACTTAGGCCATTTGTATTGTGCTCAACGCCTATAATGTCTGGGAGGTTTTCTCACATGCTGTGGCAGAGATGAAGAAAAAAAATTCAAGGAGGGAAAGGAGAAATGAGAAAGGAAAAGAAAAAAATTAAATGGAATAAAAAATGGAGATGGAGGGGCGCCTGGGTGGCTCAGTCGGTTAAGCGTCCGACTTCAGCTCAGGTCACGATCTCACGGTCCGTGAGTTTGGGCCTCGCATCGGGCTCTGGGCTAATGGCTCAGAGCCTGGAGCCTGCTTCCGATTCTGTGTCTCCCTCTCTCTCTGCCCCTCCCCCGTTCATGCTCTGTCTCTGTCTCAAAAATAAATAAACGTTAAAAAAAATTAAAAAAAAAAATGGAGATGGAAAGGAAACTCCATCCCATCCATTTTATGCCTTAAAGGCATAAAAACTAGATACAGAGGTTTATAAGAATAGTAGGAAATATCTTTGCTGAATTTGGTTGGTCATTATGTTTTCAAGATTTTATTGGCCACATTCAGATGCTATGCTAAGAGGCATAGCAATGACATCAATTAAGAATTTATACAGTTTTTCAAACCTCACAATCAGGAGACTGTTTATTCAAAAAATAAAACATGAAAATGGTCTTACGTTTGTCTAAGGTGTAATATCCATATAAAATACTCTGGATGTGATAAAAATAATGATTTGATGTAGTCCAGGAAATTATTTTCCATGGGATGAGGATGTCTGTATTTTTCTTAAACTCTGAAATCTTTTTGTCCTCATGCAGAATAGGAAGAGAAAACATGACATCCTATTGGCACTGGGGAATCTTTTGTTCCATGATGGATGTGTTCCTTCTAGGAAGAGGAGGACACTATTGGGTCTCATTCATTAAGTTGATGTAATGGTGGCATGAACTATCATCCATAGAGATTTTCAATTGAATGTTATCCCACCAATCACTTTCTCACAGCCTAATGGAGTGTCCCTGACATCAGAGTCTGATAAATTGCCCAGTGCCAATTAAAAGAGAGACTTTCCCTGTCAGTCATTTAGCTACAATATTCTCCTTTAGTAGATTAGGTTCCATAAAAATGACAGGAATGATGAAAGTTTATTTGTAAAATTATTCACTTTAATTTTTGAAGCCATGTAGGCTTTGGGTTTCCGCACTAGATCCAATGTCAGGAAGTGCACTTATTCATGTCGTTAGAAAACCATTCCAAGTTGATATTATTTTAACAGAAATACTGAAAATACTGAAGGAACAAAATTTTTACAGTAAAAATAAACTAATTGTTAAGAAAAATACACCCAGTATTGGTAACTTGTAAACACCAAAAAGTTCTGCTTTCTTAATAGATGAGTAGGCAGCATAAACTGTAAACTTGCCTTCTGCCCCATACTTTCCACACCTCCCAACTCATCCCAAGTTTTTGGGTTTTATAAAATTACTCTCTTGACTATAGAAACATTTTCTACTTTATGAAGCAAATTTTACTCATAATGCAAGGTCTCTGAACATACATCAACCTCTGCTTTTTAAGAAGTTTGTTGTTGCCAGGCTTCTGAGTAACAGAATTTAATGTTCTATTTTTCCTATCATTAAAATCCTTTTTAGGATATTTTAGCATTCAGCACACAAAAAAAGCAATACTTTAATGAGCTTTTATCATGGGAATTCTTTAATGAATATAACCTTTTTTTTGTTTGTTTGTTTGTTTGTTTCAGACGTATCATATCACACTGGTTAAGAGCTTTGTCAGACTATTAGAGTTTGAATCTCATCTCCATTATTCACTAGCTACTTGAAATTGGGCAAGTGACTTAACTGTTCTATGCCTGTATGCCCTTCTAATATGAGTATTATAAGGTATAAATATAAATTAAAGTTTTCAGAAAACTTACAAGCACTATATTGGCACTCGTATGTTAGCCATTGTTATATATTGACATCAAATAAAAAATTAACATCTCTCTTGAAACAAAGTAAATCTAAATGCAGTCATTCATTTATTTAAAAAGTGCTTGGTATACCAGGCCATAGACTAGGTATTGGGGATATTTAGATGAATAAAAAAATGCAAATCCTCTTCAAGAATTTATGAACAACTAGAGAAATAGATGTATAAATCATAAATGCAATGAAGTAGCTCAATCATAAGAATATTAATAGGTACTATGGTGTAGGCTTCACTCTTCAAAATTTTAGATAAAAACACAGCTTTCCATAATTTATCACTTTCTGTTGATCCTGTTATCTAAGTGAGTGGTGCATTGGTCCACATTACATTACCCAAAAAGATAAAGTTCAGTCTAGGGTACTGAGCTTTCTTCTTCAGCTATTTCACACAGAACCTCATTTGAAACCTTGTTTAAGACACTTGGTTTCACTTTCGCTTTGGGAATTCATATTATTTTTCATTTTCCATTTTTCACGTCTACAAAAATATCAAATTAGCAGAATTTCAAGAGTTTGAGTGACTTCTGATATCTGCCCATCATAACCAATTATAAAATTACATTAAAATATATGGAAATATAAAATATATTTTCAGGAATTAGAAAGCTAGCCTAAGGCTATGATCCTGGAGTTATGCCAAATGAGAAGAGGTCCATATTCACCCTGTTTTTTGTTTATTTGTTTTTGCCTTTTAGTACTCTATAGACAGCTGTGATACCAATAGACAGAGAAGGCTAAAATGACAGTTTGGGGATGCTGAGGTGGCAGTAATAAGTAGTACAAGGTAACAAAGAGGAGAAGACTGAATAAAGACGCTTTAAAAATTTACATGAGAATTCCCTTGAGTCTTTTTACCACATGTGTATACATGCTGAGAACCAGATGCCATGAGAACTAAAAAACAAACAAACAAAACAAAACAAAAAACAGCTCCTGGAAAGAGAGAGGCCTGGGAGCTGACAAAAGATCTTGAACTCACATGGTATTGGCAGAAACAGAAGTTCTAAACAAAGTAGCCAAGGTCAATAGACATTGGTGAATATATCAGGCATTTAGTCAAGACTCCTCCCCCAAATTATACTTCATGAGTGGGGCGACTTCAGATCTACCATAATGAAACCTAAAAACAAGATGACAGAATAAAGCTGATTCTTCAGAAAATTAAATGCCAACAAGAAAAGACAAATTAACATTCCGAAATGGAATGAAACAAAATCATGACACTCAAAAAATAATATATATTAGACGTAATGGGGTCTAGTATATAATAAAAAGTTCCTAATTATGAGGATAAGTAGGAAAAGGTGCCTGATAACAAAGATAATAAGCAATGAACAGAAACAGATCCAGAGATGACAGAAATATTGGAATTAGAGGATAAGAAATTCAAAGTAGCAGTGAAAACATGGTTTCAAAATAAAACCCAGGGGTGCCTGGGTGGCTCAGTCAGTTAAGCTTCGACTCAGTCAGACTTCGGCTCAGGTCATCATCTCACAGTCTGTGAATTCCAGCCCCACGTCAGGCTCTGTGCTGACAGCTCAGAGCCTGGAGCCTGCTTCAAATTCTGTGTCTCCCTCTCTCTCTGCCCCTCCCCAGCTCATGCTCTGTCTCTCTCTCTTCTTCAAAAATAAATAGAAATTTAAAATAAAATAAAATAAAACCCAAACATGTAAAATTTTTTAAAAACAAGATGGGTGAAAAATCAGGAAATGCAAAGGGAAATCAAGCACAAATCAGGCATGCAAATGGAAAGTATGAGAACAAACCAAATAGAAAATCAAGATGTGGAAAACACAAAATTATAAATGACAAATGTAGGGATAGGATTAATATAATTAAACAATAGTAATTTAAAGACTACTAATCCTATCCCTACATTTGTCAAGAGGGGCGCCTGGGTGGCTCAGTTGGTTAAGCATCCGACTTCGGCTCAGGCCATGATCTCGCAGTCCGTGAGTCATCAGGCTCTGTGCTGACAGCTCAGAGCCGGAGCCTGTTTCTGATTCTGTGTCTCCCTCTCTCTGACCCTCCCCCATTAATGCTGTCTCTCCCTGTCTCAAAAATAAATAAACGTTAAAAAAATTTTTTTTTTTAAATAAAGACTACAGAAGAAGAGATCTATGAATTTGAATGAAAAGGTAATAAAATACTACAAACTGTAAAGAAAGTATATTAAAAACTGAAAATAATGAAAGGTGATTCAGTGACTTGAGGGATGATATTTGGAGGTCTAACATAAGAGCTCATCTTTGAACTGCTATATCCATGTTAGCTTAATGGTAATATGCTTAAATAACCTATAGGCTACTATAGGGTGTCCAGTTTTAAATATGAAAATCTAACATAAAACATATCTATGTTGCAAGTAATTTAGAAAGGGGTTTAAGGAGGTCTACCTAGTTTGGAGACAATAGAATTAACTCACGGCAGCCATAGGCTGAATAATCATTTAGGAAGATGGATCACACAGTGCTAAGGGTTTCAAATATGGAATATGTCATCATATAAGAATTTAACTCTTGATATCTCAATATATAAATTATTAATTTTGTTCTACAACAGGGGATGATTTTACAATTACATATGAGTGCAGTCTCCTGGATGTATATGTATATATTTCTTATTTAAAAAATCAAAAGCAACCATACTTAAATATTTAATATTGCCTTTTTAAGCCTCATCAAATACATGGATAACTGCAGAGATCCAATGCGTTTTATAATCATCTCTGATTTCTTACATTTTTAAACAAAATTTGTTTTTTGAAATATCTATCGTTTTTGTCAACTATCAAATGCTATCGTTTTAAATTCCACAAACTTTAAAATTTTGTTGTCCTTTCAGATTTGTTTTGTTTAGCGTATGTCCATCAGAGTAGCATTATGTTTTCTATATAGTTTTTCAAAATATATTCTCATTGTTTGATATTTGAGGACTAAACTGAAAATGTATAACTGGTATAATGCTACAGTTTTGAACATCATTAGGAAAGAAATCCAACTGGCATTTACCAAGGTCTTCCCTGTGTCAGACACTGTATTCAAGTCTTGACCTGATCCTGAGGATCATGTTATTATTATCAACTTGCCACAAGAGAAATTTCAGGCTACAAAGTTCGAACAGAGTCAAGCAGCCAATAAGTGACAAAATAAGAATATAAATTCCAAAGATCATACTTTTACCTCTGGAACACTTTTTCAGGAGGAAAGTGGGAAGCCAGAGGTGACTTTGCCTCAAGGTTTTACAAACAGTTACCAAAGCATGCTCTTTTTGTTGTATGAAGTTAAACCCATTTACTGGGTTCTTTTTGTCTATACCATTACCTGGGGGATTAGGGTGACTATCTTTTTTCCTCAAACTAACTTTTAGATAAATATAAACATTTTGGTGTTTTTTTTAGGGTATACATCTTCTCCATGATGGTTTTCAAAATCTATAAGCTCAAAATCATACAGGGCATAGAAGCATATAACACCAAAATACTTGAAAACTTAGATTTAGCTCAAGGTGATCAAGTCAGTGTTAATTTAGAATCAGCACTTAGGTCCAGAAATGTAAAGTTATTTTTCCAAATGAACAAAGAATATTTAGGTTACAGCTGAGAAAAACTATTCATGAAATTTTCTTACATATTTCCATCTTTTGTGTTCCTTTTTTTTTCTTATACTATCTCACAAATCAAAAGAAATATCCAATGGTGTATTTCTTCATAAATATTCCCTACCTGTAGTGATGTCAAAATATATTGCAAAAAATAGATTCAAAGGTCATATAAATTTTGTAAATGCTGTCTCTAACAAAATCAAATGAATTTATTTAGGGAAGATCCTAAGTCTTTAAAATGCTCATATGGATTGTGATCCTTTGAACCATACACAAAAAGCAGGTCTCCCATGTTTATTTGATAAATCACTCTTGTGGTGGTTGGTCTTTTAAACTATTGTTTCAGGCAACAAACTTTGTATTTTCTGAATGGGTCTATTGATTTTAATCTATAGGCTAAAGTCAACTTTCCTTTAGAAAAGAACTTGAAACAAGCAGAGTACTTCTATATATCACTCATAGGAAAAATTATTTTATATACATTACTCTCATTTAATCTGCTCAACACTTTGTCATATATTATGCCTCCATTCAACATCTGAATAACAAAGACTTATTTGCTGTTAGCATATGATATGGCAAAATGTACTTCTGCCTCATCACCACCTCCTCTAAAAAAAAAGTAGACATGTTCTAAAGCCAAATTAAGTAAAAAGGTATTCAATCAAACAAACAAAGCCTGAGCTGGTGGGTAAAAAACACTGGCAGCTAATACCTGTGTGATACCAGCATATGGTTGAAAAAAAAGTTAAAGAGAAACAACGAGGCTTTTACTGCCACTAAGAATGGAACAAGCCCCATTAGCAGTATGAGAGTAGCAATAGCAGGGCCCAGTTGGTCCTGATCACTGGTCCATTCCTACCCTTAGTCACTTTCGAGATAAACTAAAGACAGCCTTGGTATTGTAGATCATCCTCATTGTATCGACTCCCCTTGTCTGTCCAGAGAAGTCCCCACAAAAAGAAGTAGCTAGGCACCCTGGCTGACTTTCTGTTTCAGTAGATGTGTGTGTTTGCTGTCTTAGTTCTAATTTCTCATTTCCCTAAATATTCATCTTTCATCCAAATTTTTTCCTTGCTGCAAAGAAAAAAGTTACTGTAATTTTATAGGAGCTGGAAATAAAGCTTCTTGGAGGTGGTCTGAAAGATAAACATCCGGTTGTTTCTGTATTGTGGGGGTGAAACCGGAGGTGTTTCAGGTAACATTTGACCTCATCTTCTCTGAAGGTATGTTCTGGATTGCTAATCAGACTGAGGGGTTTGAGGACTATACTATACAGCACAGAAGGAGCTGTGGCCACTTGAAAAGGAAGACCAGCACTAAGACCTAGAAGAATTCAAAAAGAAGATTGAGAAGCAGCAGGAAGAGAAGCTTCTTCAAGTTGCCTGGCAGCGCTTCTGAGGTGAGGTCTCCAGGTGTTTGAATCCTGTCTCCTCCACAAAATAACACAAACTCAGTTCCTTGTTAAAAAAGGGGTGTGGTTAGTATGGCAGAGGAGTAGGGGACCCGGATTTCCCACATCCCTCAACTACAGCTGTACTGAGGCCAGAACACTTAGAACATCCAGGAATAAAGTTTGCAGAGTGACAGAAAATGCTCCATGGGTGAATAGAGACAGTTTGGTGGGACAGAGGTGTGTGTTTCTAGATTGGGAGAGATAAAACTGTGGGCAGTATAGTCACGGAGGGGGGGACCTCCTTCTGGGAAGAGACAAAATGGAAAGAAAGAGGCCATGCAAGTGTGGTATTGTATCTGGACAAGAGAAAAACCTCTCTGGACCATGGACTAGGGAACCAGAAATATGGAGAGACCCATTTTCTGCTTGGAAATGGCCTTGGAAGCTGAAGATCTGAGTTTTCAGGGGTGTGCGACTTCCTCCAGACCAAGCCACTGCCATGTGTGTGCACCTGGTGAGGAGGGAGCCAGCCCTGGGGATCAGTAGCAACCTTGGGGGTGCCCTGAGAGAAAACAGTCCCTTCAGTCCAGTACTGTGGGAAGAGGGTTTATTGCTGCCCCCCACCCCCCGCCAAGGACAAAAGACCCTGCAGGCACCAGCCAGAGGCCCTCTGTCAGCTGGGCAGAGTGGCACTACCCCAGAACGTGGTCCCCGCTGTGCTGTGCAGGATCCTTTAAGACATCGGGTTTTCAATCATAGCCGAGTGAGACAGGAAACCTACAGGAGAAAACAGGCAACAATGTCTCTGACCTCAGTCGCAGCAACTTCTTACTTGACAGGTCTCCAAAGGCAAGGGAAATAAAAGCAAAAATGAACTATTGGGATCTTATCAAAATAAAGAGCTTCTCCCAGCAAAGGAAACAATCAACAAAACTAAAAGACAACTGATGGAATGGGAAAAGATATTTGCAAATGATGTATCAGATAAAGGGTTAGTATGAAAATCTATAGGGAAGTTATAAAACTCAACACCCAGAAAAGAAATAATCCAGTGAAGAAATGGGCAGGAGACATGAATAGACACTTTTCCAAAGACACACAGGGGGCAAACAGACATGAAAAAATGCTCAACATTGCTCATCATCGAGGAAATATAAATCGGAACCGCACTGAGATACCGCCTCACATCGGTCAGAGTGGCTAAAATTAACAACTCAGGAAACAACAGATTTTGGCGAGGATATGGAGAAATGGAAACCATCTTGTTGATGGGAATGCAAACAGGTGCAGCCGCTCTGGAAAACGGAGTTTCCTCAAAAAATTAAAAATATAATTACCCTACGACCCAGCAATAGCACTACTAGGAATTTATCCAAAGGATGTAGCAGTGTTGATTTGTAGGGGCACATGTACCCCAGTATTTATAGCAGCGCTATCAAAAATAGCCAAATTATGGAAAGAGCCCAAATATTCATCAATTGATGAATGGGTAAAGATGTGCTATTTATACAATGGAATATTACTTGGTGATGAAAAAGAATGAAATTCTTCCATTTGCAACAATGTGGATGGAACTGGAAGGTACTATGTTAAATGAAATAAGTCAGTCAGAGAAAGACAGACATCATAAGATTTCACTCATAAGTGGAATTTGAGAAACTTAACAGAAGACCATAGGGAAAAGGAAGGAAAAATAATTTAGAAATAGAGGGGGAAGCAAACCATAAGAGACGCTTAAATACAGAGAGCAAACTGAGGGTTGATGGAGATTGGGGTTGAGGGTGGGGAAAATGGGTGATGGGCACTGAGGAGGGCACTTGGGGTGAGCCGTGGGTGTTGTATGTATGTGATGAATCATGGGAATCTACTCCTGAAGCCAAGACTACACTGTATGTTAACTAACTTCACAATTTTTTTTAAAAAGGATTGTTTCTTACTATTAAGTTTTTAGAGATGCTAATATATTGTGGACACAAATTTACTGTCAGATATATGGTTTGTAAAAATTTACTTTCAACCCAGTTTCATATGACTTTCAAGGAACAGTTTTTAATTTAGATGAGACCCAGTTTATATATTTTATTATTTTATAAATACTGCTTTCTGAATGTTTAAAAAATTTTTGTGTGTATAGAGATTGATCTGCTATCTCCAAACTTGCTTACTGCCTTTAGTAGCATTTCTTCAGATTCTGTAGAATTTTCTATATAGACTTGTATTGTGAACACAGGCAGTTCATATGTTTAATAAGTGCATACATGTTAAGTATTTTTCTGTCCACTTTATTAAATGATCTTCTCTATCCCTAGTAATTTATTTTACTCCAAAATTTACTTGATCTGATATTAATACAGCACTCTATCTTTGTTTTAATTAGTGTTAGAATGGTGTTATCTTTTTATATTCATTACTTTTAACCTATTTTTCAACAATCTCACAATTTTTGCCATTTATATTGAGTGTTTTGACCTTTTACATTTAAAATAATTATTGATATTATTTGGCTTAAACTTAGCAAAATCTTGTTTTTTTAATGTTTGATGCTTTCTTCATTTCTTATTCTTTTCATTAATTATGAATGAAATCTCTTACATATTATTTTTAACTATAATATTTTTGTGATTGTTGTACAGTTTATAGTATAATATGTAACTTATCAGTCTGTTTTCATGTGAGAGTATACCACTTCATATATCATATAAGAACCATAGAGAACACTTTCACTATCTCTTTCTTTCCCTTGCCTTATTTTTATAATACATTTTACTTCTAGGTGTTATAAAAATCATATCTTTATTATTTTATTCTTTAAATAGTCAATTACTTTATAGAGACATTTATAGAAAAAAAATCCTTATGCTTACCCACATGCATACTACTTTCTCTGCTTTTCAATTTGTTGTACAGGTCCAGATTTTCATCAAGCATTACTCTCCTAATGCCTGAAGGACTTCTTTTAACATTTCTTCTAGTGTACTTGGATTGCTAATTATAATTATTTTTTGTTTTTGTTTTTCATATGTGTGAAAAGCCTTTATTTTGAGTCAAAAAGTATGTAAAATGGCTATATTATTTTAGTTTGATGAGAAGTCTGCTGTCACCATTAATTTTTTCCTAGTTAGTAATGTGTCTTCATTTCCTGGCTGTTTTTTTAGATTTTCATTATAATAACTCATTTTAACAATTTGGTTGTAAAGTAACTCGGTGGACTTTTTTGTGTTTATTATATTGGTATTTACTGAGTTTCTTGGGTTTGTCAATTAATAGTTACTGTCAAAGTTAGAAATTTTTCAACTTATTTTTTTCATATTCTTTGTCCCTCTCCTTTCTGCCTGCTATTTCTCCCTTCTCCTTTAGAGACTCCAATTACATGTACATTAATTTCTTGAAGTTTTCCCACAGCTCACTGATTGGTCTCTCATTTACTTTGGTGTTTCTTTTCTTTTCTTTTCTTTTTTTTTTTCTTGTGTTTCATTGTGGATAGTTTGTTTTGTTGAGTCTTCAAGTTGCCTAATCTTTTTTTTACAGAGTATAAAATTCTATTAATGTTTCAAAACCTACATTGTATTTTTCATCTCTAGAGATTTGAGTCTTTCTAAAATCTCCCATGCCTCTTTTTTAGCATAATTTTCCCTATAATTTTTGAATATATTAAGAAGTAACAGAATCATAACTATGGTTTAATGTTTTTGTCTACCAATTCATTAAGGTGTACCATTTTGTACTCTATTCAATATAATATTATTCTCAAGTCAAATTTTCCTGCTTCTTTGCATGACTGGCAGCTTTTACTAGATGCTAGGAATTGTGTATTTAACCTTGTTGTTGGATTTTATAAATTTATTATTTATTAATATTCCTATTCACATTCTTGAGTCTTATTTGGGGACACAGTTAAGATACTTGAAAACAGTTTCTTCCAACTGAGCTTCAATTTTAAGTTTTGTTACAGGGAACTAGAGCAACTTACGGTATAAGGTAAATTTTGTTCTACTAAATAAGGTATAGTTTTCTGAAGACTCTACCCAATGTTCTGTTTTATGAAACTTTCTAGTCTGACTGGTAAATTCACACAAATTCCCAGACCCGTGTAAACTTCAGAAATTATTCCCTCTGCCCTTTTTTGTAGATTCATTTACTGTCTCAGTTTGCTCACACATATGGCAATGAATACTTATTGAAATAAATATCAAAGGGAAGCTTCTGCATAACTTTGGAGCTCTCTTTTTCTGTATTTTAATTTTTTTTCTTTTTTTTACAATTTTCTGCCCTGTTAACATTACCCATTTTGAGCCCACTCCTTGGGCTCCAAGTTTGTTCTCTACAACTTAGAGAGACTTCAGTGTTTTTCCTCATTCCTTCTTCCTATGATATAACCTGAGAGCTTTCTTTTGGAAGCAAGCTGAGGCAATTGTTGGGCTCACATTTTTTTTCCCTTCTCTTGGGCACTGTTTTGAGCCTTTGGTTCAAATTCTAAAAAAACTTGTTTCATTTCACTTAGTCAGTTTTTGTTTTTTTAAGAGGGGGAAACTAATTTCTATTACTTCGTGTTGTCTGGAAGAGGAAGTTCTATCAATGGATATTTGATAATTGTTTTCTAGAGTTACTCTATGTATTTTGATGGGAGAAAAGGAAAAGATACAGAAACCATGCCCTAAGATCCTTCTTCCCAGAATTTACTCTTACATTCCATTCGAGATGATTAGCTTTGTGTATCTGTGTAATCTATAATTTGCACACTGTAAACTATTCCAAAGTGAAAGTTTGAGTTACTTTTCTCTTTTCCATAGTCATTTATAGCATGCCTAGATATTTACATATCTTCACATGAATTCCTTCCAGATTTTATCCTTACTTTCACTCTATGTCTAGTTTATAAATTAATTCCTTCCAGTAGAGAATTTGTAATCTCAAATTGTGTGCTTCAGCAAAATGCTATTTATTTAGAAAATACCAAGATCTTGGTATTGTTTTCTACACTTGCCACACTGAAAGGTACACTTTGAGTGAATTTTCTTTGTTCATTTTTTTTTTCACTTTTTGGTGTTATTGGATTGATAACCTGTAACTTTCAATTTATCTTTCATCTTTGATTTGAATTAAGAATGCTACAGAAGGCAACATGGATGGAACTGGAGAGTGTTATGCTAAGTGAAATAAGCCATACAGAGAAAGACAGATACCATATGGTTTCACTCTTATGTGGATCCTGAGAAACTTAACAGAAACCCATGGGGGAGGGGAAGGAAAAAAGAAAAAAAGAGGTTAGAGTGGAAGAGAGCCAAAGCATAAGAGACTGTTAAAAACTGAGAACAAACTGAGGGTTGATGGGGGGTGGGAGGGAGGGGAGGGTGGGTGATGGGTATTAAGGAGGGCACCTTTTGGGATGAGCACTGGGTGTTGTATGGAAACCAATGTGACAATAAACTTCATATATTGAAAAAAAAAGAATGCTACATAAGGTTGTTTTGTAATTTTAAAAAGTAAAATCAATTAATTTTTTTTCCCTACCCATCAGGGATATATCTTCTGGAGAGCAACATCAATTTTGAAGGAATAAGGTTAAAAAATAAATAAACAAATAAATAATGATTATGACCAGTGCAAATTTCCAAAAATAGTGTACCTTTTCTAGCGTAAAGTTAATTCCATAGCTATCTCAATTTAGAAGTTTACAAGCAGATCTTTTAAATCAGATTAGTAAAGTCCTATCACAACTCAAATTGCTAAATGAGGAAAATATTTTCACTAGTGTGTCTTTGTTTTTCTGGTCTGCTGACTAAAATTAACACCACTTCATAAAATAACCTACTAGAGATTATTAAACCCATAATATGTCTTAGAGCATTTGGATAGCTAAACTAAACATAGAAATGATTTCTTATTCTTTTCATTATATAATATTATTATTATTGTTGTTGTTGTTATTTTTAATGTAAACAAACTAGCAATGTGATAATCTATATACAGGGCATGCACATCAAAACAATTCCAGTCATGTGTTCAATAACATTTAACAAAAGCTGTTGATACTTTATATCATACTTTGTATGCCTAATTTCCTATTTTTTTCAAGGACACAATCCCCTTATTTTAGTGAATCATTTTAAGTTATATAACTAAATAAATATACAACATACATATCATAACGTAAGAACTAATAAAGAACAAGGAATCTTAGTCTAAATTAATTCGATATATATATAAACGAGTTTCTTGTTAAATCTGAAAATGTTTTCCTACTTGGGTCTATACTCCACACACAAATATGTGTACACCACACACACACACACACACACACACACACACACACACACACCTTGAATAGGAAGCAAGAACTATAAGTTAAGTGGTTAGAAAGGAATATGTAAACAACAAAGTAATGATCTTTAATAATTACAGAGAATGGGAACCATTAAAAGCTACCTGCAGGGCAGTAACTGCATTAAATCACAGTCTTGGGGAATGTTTATCAATTTACAACTCACTCAATCACTTCTCTCTAAGGTGTATATTAATTTCATTTCCCTTGATCTATAATAATCTTTCAAAATAGAGAAAAACATATGAGGAAAGAACTAAAACCTAAATAATAATTTCACATCAAATGACCAAAATATCGATATCTATTCTTCAAGTAATATTGAGATAAACATATGTAATATTTATTCTTTTGGTCATTCAGAATATGCTAGCACATCCTAAGCACTTGGAATACCCCAGTTATTAAATAATTTTTTGCTTTCTTAGATGATGCAGTGTAGGAAGGAAAACAGTGAATAAACAAATAAATTACAAACACTTTCAGATATAATAAATGCTAAAACTGGATATGAACAATTAATAACTCTAAACTAGAATTATTTACGGAAAATGTAAATTATGTAAATATTTATATACTTGTTGTGATTCTCTGGTTGTAATCTGATTCAGTACCTCTTGAAAAATTCTTGTTAATTCAAGAAATTTCAGTATAAGCTATTAAAATGCTACTACTTCAATCAAATTAAATTCAAAATAAATGTATATATATGTCCCTTTTCCTCACAATATAGTTGAATACAAAAGAAAAAAAAATATTTCAGAATATTTCAATATTTTTCATCATTTTTTCTAAAGCTCCTGAAAGGATAGTTAGCTAAAATGTAACATCTTTCCAATGGAAAGGGGTCTCCTTCATGAAATGACTTGCGATTCTTGCACGATATTAACATTGATATGAGTGAGTTTATGGGGAAGTCACTGAATCAATTGTTTTGTGTTCAATATGTGAGTGAGCCTTAAGTGCTCCATTTTGTAAAATAATTCACATGTTTGGTTAGAGAGCTAGGAATATGGACTGGCTTTACTAACCATGTGAAGGCCTTGCCCCCACCCCCATCCCAGTCTATATTCTGAATTACTTTACTGAATCACTTAATTTATTTGTTTAGAACGTGGTATTAACGAGGTGAAGTAGTCACAGGATCAATACTGTTTTATTCAGTTAGGTTTGCTTAAGCAAAACAAAACAAAACAAAAAACTGGCCACAGAGTATATCCTTATCCAGAGAATGTTCTAAGCATGCTGGAGTTAACTTCTCTTTAGGTAGACAAAATTCCTGCTACCTAGGAAAATGTGACACTAGGTCATTCTCTCATTACATCAGTAGCAAACCACTGATATTTAGTTTTCCAAGTTCAGAAAGAGTTAATATTCATACCATCTTTTGAAATATGCCTACATATAATTAGTTTTCAATCCTTACTCCTTTACATTTTAGTATTTTTCTCCTATCCCATCAAGCCCATACTTAAACATGCTTGCAAATACACAAAAATCTATAGATTTTATCTTTACATAAACATTTGTTTTGTGATCTGAGTTATAGACTACCCCCTTGTGTTTTTTGTGCTATATAATTTATTTTTTCCTTATTCATCCAGGTTTTATTACTAGTCAAATTAATTTACAGAGATATTTTCATACCATTGTCTTTGAAGTCTATGTTACTTTTTAATTAATAAAAATCCACTTCATGTTTTAAAACAGTTTTAGGTTCACAGCAAAGTTGAGTGGAAGGTACAGAGATTTCCCATATAATCTTTGCTCCTGCACATATAGCACCTCCCCATGATCAGCATCCCTACAGGTTGGTACGTTCATTACAATTAATGAACCTACACTGACACATCATTGTCATCCAGTCTATGATTTACATTAGGGTTTACTCTTGGTGTTGTATATTCTATGGGATTAAGCTAATGTATAGTTTACATGTGTCCATCATTATAGGATCATACAGAATAATGTCACTACCCTAAAAAGCCCCTGTGCTCCACCTATTCATTCCTCCCTTCTCACTAACCCCTGGAAACCATTTATTTTTATTATCTCCAAAGTTTTGCCTCGACATCATATAGTTGAAATTATAAAGAATATAGCCTTTTCAGATTGACTTCTTTCACTTAGCATTATGCATTAAATTTTCCTCCATTTATTTTCATGGCTTGATAATTCATTTATTTTTAGTATTGAATGATAGTCCATCATTGGATGTACCATAAGTTATTTATGCATTCACCTACTGAAGGACATACTGTTTGCTTCCAAGTTTGGGCAATTATGAATAAAGCTGCTATACAACCTTTTGTGTGCAAGTTTTTTGTGAACAGAAATCTTCAATTCATTTGAGTAACTACTAAGGAGCACAATGGCTGGTACACATAGTAAGAATATGTTTAGTTTTATTAAAAAAAAAATTGCTAAACTGACCAAATTGTGTGTATTATTTTGCATTCCTACCAGTTATAAATGAGAATTCCTGTTACTCTACATACTTGCTAGCATTTGGTGTTGTCCTTTTTCAGGTTTTGGCCTTTCTGATAGGTACAGAAAGAAAGGTCAAAGTTGATTTAATTTTCATGTTTCTGATGACATAAGATGTGGAACATCTTTTCATATGCTAATTTTCCATCTCTATATCTTCTTTGCTGAGGTGTGTGATAAGATCTTTGGTCATTGTTTGACCTGGTTGTTCATTTTCTTATTGATGAATTTATTATTTATGTATTTATTTATTTATTTAATGTTTATTTATTATATTTGAGAGAGAGAGGGTGCGAGCAGATGATGGACAGAGAGAGAAGGAGGGAGAGAGAATCCAAATCCAGGTGGGGCTCAAACTCACAAACTGTGAGATCATGACCTGAGATGAAGTCAGATGCTTAACTGACTGAGCCACCTAGGTGCCCCTCTTATTGATGAATTTAAAAAGTTCTTTGTATATTTTAGACACAACTTCCCTATAGTAAAATCAATTAAATGAGATAATGTAGGTGAAATGAGTTTATAATTTGCAAAATGTTCTTTGAATGTAAGAAAATGTACAGGGGTGTCTGGGTGGCTCAGTCGGTTAAGCGTCGGACTTCAGCTCAGGTCATGATCTCACAGTCTGTGAGTTGGAGCCCCACGTCGGGCTCTGTGCTGACAGCTCAGAACCTGGAGCCGGTTTCGGATTCTGTGTCTTCCTGTCTCTCTGCCCCTCCCCTGCTTATGCTCTGTCTCTCTCTCTCTCAAAAATAAATAAAAACATTAAATTTTTTTTTGAAAAATGTACAGAAATCTAAACACAAAATACAATTCAGAGGTGATATTCTTTATAAAAAACAAGTTATTGATTATTGTAAAGCATGATTTGTTATAAGATTCTAGTGAATGATGATCACCTAGATTGGTTTGGGAGAATTATTTTATTTACAGAATCTAATTTGCTCCATTTTAAAGAGAATTCCTCTTATATAGTCTTATATAGACTGATGCAGAAACTTATCTTTTTCATGAAGTGATGGAGGAATTCACCTTTATTCTCACATGATGATTTTTCCTCATACCATCTGAATAGATCCCTAGAGGTTTTTGCCATATATTTTAAAGCTTTGTATATGAAAACACTTTTATTATCAATGAACTTGGATTTTCTGAATAACTTAGGCAATTGATTATTTCTAAAGATCCTAGTGTACAGATTGTATATGGTGGCTTTATGTTAACGTCATCTATTTAATTAAGTCACAGTTCTAGGGTCAAAAAGTTTGGTCAATTTTATTCCTAATATTTTAATGATCTACCCTTATATGTTGGGCCAGACTGAATTTTAAAGTGATCTAGTTCTGTCATTAACTCTACCAAAATCACTTACTCAGCCATTCTTCATTCCAGTGCTTTTGGTCACATATTCAGTTTTAAAGTGCTTAAACTTTTCCAACTCTTAAGTTGTAGGGAAGGACTATTACTGTCTCTAGTCATAACCTAATTCCTCCTGTTCATGACAGGGTCTGTTACCTATTTTAGACCATGTCTTTTCATCTAGGCTTGTAGGTATTTCTTATTTGGGTGCTATTTCTGACACTTCTTTTTCCTTCAGGGTATGATTTTAAATGAAAGTGATGATTTTTCAAACTTGCCTGTAAGTGGTGCCTGTCATGTACATGCTTAGGGCCATCCACTTTGTGGTGCCTGACATTTCTGGGGAAAATAAAAATTGTGATTTTTACAATTCTTAACTTGAACTTTCTCCCAGTGTCTTTTTAGTTGTGGCACAATATGACTGTTATAGATGGAAAATACTATGGGGGAAGGTAATTAATATATATTGTGAATAATGTATTAGGTGTTAAATAAAGCATTGGCATACATTATCACATTTAAATCCTAAGCCAGGACTCTTAGATTAATATTATCCTCTAATTTTATAGGTAAGGAAACAAAGACTTTTAACTTTCTCGTGGTAATATGGCTAAAAATTACTGGAGCTTGTATTAATCCCAGGGTTATCTGACTCCCTTGTAACCTCTATGCTCACCTTGATCCACAGAAAATCTTACAATTATCTAATACTTTTAATTATAATTGACATACCATAAACTGAATATATTTAAAGTGCAAAGCTTGATAAGATTTATAATGTGAAGAAACCTTTGGAATCAGCAAGAAGTCAAGAAAATGAAGTACTCGCAATGTTTCCTCCATACCCCTTTGTAGTCCTTCCCTCCATCCCAACCCCTCAAACTCCAGATAACTTGTTTTCTATCACCATATCATTTTGCATTTATAACAACTTCATTTAAATGAAATCAGATGATGTATACTCTGTTTAAAACATCTGACTTTCTTTACACAACATTATTCTTTTGAGATTCATCCATACTGATGTAGGTACCAATAGCTCATTTCTTTTTATTTCAGAGTAGTTTTCTATTACAAGGATACACTACAAGGATTTATTAATTAGCCTGTCTATTCATTCACAGATGTTTCTTAATTCACATGTTATTTGGACACATGAGTTGTTTCTGTTACTGTTATTATTGTGACTGTTACTTACAGAACTACTTTGAACATCCATGTACAACTCTGTATAAGTATCTGTTTTCATTGATGGGCAGTGATATCTAGAAATAAAATTACTAAATCATATGACAGATAACTGTTAATTATTTTAGGAAACTGCAAACTATTTATTCAAAGTGATTATATATTTGACATTTCCAGTAGTAGTATATGAGAGGTCCAGTCATTTCAAATCTTTGCCAACACTCAGTATGGTTAGTCTTTTTAATTTAGCCAGTTCAATATGTGTGTAAGTGATAACTTGTGCTATTAGTTTGTATTTCCCTAATGACTGATGATGTTGAAAATCTTTTCATGTGGTTATCTCAATTCCTGTATCTTCTTTGGTAAAGTATCTTTCAAAACGTTTGCTCATTTATTTACTAGCTTGTATGTTTTCTTATTATTGAGTTTAAAGATTGTCTATAAGTTTTGCATAGAAGTATTTTCTCTTAATTGGTGGCTTGCTTTTCATTTTCTTACCAGTGTCTTTTGAAAAGTGGAAGTTTTTAATTTGGATAAAGTTCAGTTTGTTGTTTAATCTATCAGTCTATCTTTATACCAATATCAAATTGTCTTCATTATTACAGCTTTATAATTAAGCTAGGAATAAAACTAGATAGTGATAGTCTTTCCTTTGTTTTTCTTTTCTGGATTTGTTTTGAAATGTGAAGAAATGATTAGGGTGAGCCTGAAGATCTAGCACAGGGAATGACTCACTTTGAGGAATGTTGTAAGAGTTAGACCTTTTTTAATCCACTTATCAAAATTGTTTAAAAGTTCAAATCAAATTGAGTTATCCTGTAATTTCAAACCTTGGAGAGGTAAAATTCCATAAAGTTCATTCATTCAGACGAAAGCACCCAGATCTAAAATTTCCCTTGGCTTCTCCAATAGTGAGATCCATTAGCCAGATCTCATTTCAATTCTCAGTCAGCTCAAGAAAACCAAATGATTCAGGTTTCTATTCAGAGTCAGTGATCTCACAGCCATACCGTGCCAGCCACCTATGCAATGTTGACATTTTAAACAAACAAAAGTGTCAAAAGCTGAAGCATGTAATGGCAGACAGGTTACCTTTGAGCCAAGAGGTATTTATGCACTTTACACTGACTCTGGTTTCCAGTGTCCTGACACAGACTGTTCATTGGTCTGCCACATAAAATTAAGTGCATCTTGGTGAAGTGTCTTTAAAGGAGCTAATATGAATTTCAAAGGGTCCCAAATGAAGTACAGAGGAATTTAATTCTTAGGTATTGTGGAGAAGTACCAGATGCATAATTATTAAGTAGTCATAATGTCTGCTCCACATGATTAAAAACAATAGAGTAATGACTCAGTTCAATACTTTGGTTTTAAGAATGTAGTCAAACCAGGGGTGTCTGCGTAGCTCAGTCGATTAAGCATCCATGAAACTCTTGGTTTTGGCTCAGGCCATGATCTCACAGTTTCATGAGTTTGAGCCCTATGTCAGGCTCTGTGCTGGCAGTGTGGGACGTGCTTGGGATTCTCTCTCTCTCCCTTTCTGTTGGTCCTTCCCTGACTCATGCTGTCTCTGTGTCTCTCAAAATATATAAATAAATAAGCCTAAAAAAAAAAGGAGTATAGTCAAACTCTTGGGTACTCATTTTCTTTGTGTTGTCTATGACGAGAGCCATATGATTATACTTAATAACATGAATCATATGTTAAAACTCCTCATTTCATGTCTAACATAGTGCCCTTATTATTTTAATGAAGATTATATTTTGAGTCAGTTATTCCAGTGTAGCTGAGTAGCTATTATCATTACCTGCTTTTCATAATTAGCCATAGCATAGGGTAAATGTTCTCTAACAGAATATTCCACATACAAAAGTATGTGTCATCTTATTTTGGGGCCATAGTAACCTGAAAAAATTTTTGAAGAGAAGCAGAATTCCAGAGGAGATAATTGAAGTAAAATTTATTGAATCTCATTGTTCATTAATTTATTGTCCTCACTGTTCATTAATTTAGATTTATTTTTACCTCTAACAATACATTCAGAACTGTTTTTCTTTTAAAAATATCTATCAATATTTTCTTTAAAATGAAAGAAATGAAAGAAATGAAAATCTACACTTTTTAAAAAATGTAAATTAAGAAGCCTGTATGTATATTTTCCATTTATTACATATAATCTACATAACAATTATACTGTTATCCTTTAAATGCTGAACAAGAACCATGAAACATCATAGGGTCTTGATTTAGTCTTAAATATTCAGATTAACTGCTTTGGATATAAATCAAACTTTGCTAAAATGCCTGAAAAAAAATGCAGGCCAACTAGTGAGCATTGCATTTGACCTCTTTCTCCTCTTCCCATGGAAAAAGGAATTTATTGGTCAGGAAAAAGGATTTTATAATATTATACTAATACTGGCCTTAATATTCTTTGAAATGATATGAACTTCTTGTGAGCTTTACATGAGGACTCCTATAACTCTGAAATAAAATAGGCTAATACACAGAAAGAAGTGGTGACTGCCAGCCTTTAATATTTTTTACAATTTTGTACAAATCCGGTGAATGTAGCAATATCTTGGCAAGGCCATCGATATGGCAGAGTGCCTGTGACTACTGAATACAATAATCTGTCCATTGACTTTCAATTGGGAAGGCTGGTGACTCTAAGTCAAGTTTAAGAGAAAAAGGTCCTAGGTAGAAATTTATAGTACCTATTGCAACTAAGCAACAGGACAATCACAACCATAACTATATCTATTCTCACAACTTGATTATTTACAACCATAAGTGCATAATATTTATGCTGAGATATTAAGTGTTACATACAATACATATTTAGGCATATGTGTTTTTTAATGTGTTTCTAGGAAAGAAAATGGGTAAATATATTCCCACACATATGTCACACATTGTTTTTTATATAAATCTAAGTATTCACATCTAAGATCATTTAGATTTTGCAATTTGCAGGGGGGATAAAAAACTTTGAGCAAATTATAGACTTCTCAGCTTGTTACAATGTAAGCAGTTTTTCAAACAATATGTCTTAAACACATCAAGGATTTCACATATAAATTTGAGACAACTGATATGCCTTATCAACCCTGGACAGTATGACAAACAGAAGTCTCGCCTTTCTCTAATAAAACATTTCATTGATCTGTCATAGTTGGTGATACTAGTCATGAACCCATGACAGTAGTAATGAACAAGAATTTAGTTGACTGAATTAAGCTCACTAAAGATAAAGAATATTTTAAAAGATATTACTTACATTAAATGTATATGTAATTGAAGAAGATGCTGCTGCTTTATTTTAGAAGAAAATGGTAATTTGAAATAATCTGTTTCACCCATTTCACCTTGAATTACCAAGAATATAGTAGAACTCACTACTAAAACCAATAAAGCCCACTTGTTACTTTTTTGTGTCCCTCTATAAATTACATTGGTTTTTCCAAGACATTCTAATTATAAAATCCAGGTTTCAGTTATTCAAGTCAACTGTGAATAAATGGACCCACTTTAAGTCTGATTTTACCAGCTGTATTAATTTCAGACCATGTGTCTCCTTTCTTTGCTTTCCTCTATTGATTCGGGAAAAAGAGAAAGGTATTTGATTAGAATGGAAGTGTATACTCCGGGGCCAATTTTGATATTTCATTTGCAAGTGACTTCATGTAACGTCCTTCTCCTTTGATCTAATAATGAAAATGTGTCAGTATATTCTCATTACAGCAGCAAGGTAAAGCAGCCCAAGTCTCCTGGGGCCAAAAGGACTACACTTTGTGAATTTAAAATGGGAAAGTTATACTCCCAGTGCTTGGTAAAGACTGTGCTGGCAGACCTATTTTCTCCCTTCAGCAATTGAACCAACTGAGAATTTTTAAAAAGATGCCACACAAGTGTTCTAATACTGAGGGAGTGAGGGAGAATGAGAATACAAGCATCCATTAATGGTTTCCTTGAAATTTTCTGCTCACTGTGGAATTATGTTAACTAAAATAATTTAAAAACAAAAAATGAAATCATTGGTTGAATACACAGCTTATGGTCATTGTCACACTTGAAATAAAAATCAGGATTGTTCTTTGGTGTTAAGACTATTCTGAATAGCAAAAACTGACATGTATTTGACCAAACATTGGATATAATGCTCAAAACATTTCTCCCTAAGTTCACATAAAAATGAATTTGAATAAATATTCGCTTCTAAAAAGCTGACAAGACATAAATATATCTGGATAGAACCAAATTCAATATAGTGGGTAACTGGGTTTTGATAATTAGATGCATCTAACATAAATGCACATGCTAAATTTATTTCAATTCTAAAATTCCAGCTTACTTTGTAATTCATGCATATATTATATATATAAGTGTGAAGGTAGTTAATATCTTTCAAGTTAGAGAAACATTTAAACTCTTTCAAAAAAGCTTAGAGATACTATCTTGTTTTAGCTTTGTCTAAAAAGAAACTCTTGAAAAAATATGCATAAGACATGTAATTAACATAGTTACATGTCTATGTTAAATAGTTTCTACATGTCTTTCCTTAGAAATATATCTTTAGCATTTAGAGATTTTAGTGCATTGAATAATGTCCCTTCAAAAGATATGTCCACGTTCTAACTCCACATACCTGTGAATGTGAACTTACTTGGATGCTGGGATAAAGTCACTCTGGATTTAGGGTGGGCCCTAAATCCAATGGTGAATGCCCTTATCAGAGAAAAGAGAAAGAGCTTGGCAACACAGAGATATGAGAACAGCCATGTGAAGACACAGGTTGAGCTTGAAGTCATACATCCAAAAGCCAAGGAACATCAAAGACTGCCAAGACCCCTAGAAGCTAGGAGTGAGGCGCTGAACAGATTTTTCCTCAAATCCTCCAGAAGGAAGTAACTCTCTGACAACTTAATTTCAGATTTCTGGCCTCCAGACTATGAGAGAATAAATTTCTGATGTCCAAAGCACCAAGTTTGTGGTAACTTACTGCTACAGCACTAGGAAACTACTAGCAGAGTGATCTAGTACTAAAGACCTCTGATCAAGATTTTAATTAGCTCTCTGTAATGTCAAACATCAAGATAATTATATATATATATATATATATATATATATATATATATATATCCTAAATTATGCATACTTTGACTGCAGAGGTGAGGACAGAGAATGTTTCCTGAGAAAATTCAAAGATAGCATTACATGTATTTCAGAAAAAGCACACATCAGGTAAGCAGGGGAAAGATAAACCAATTCTATAGGCATTTAATGTTCAGAAAGTGAGTTGATAATTCAACAGGAGGAGTTATAAATCTGCCTTTGATCCTTTAGGAAGAAAGAACTCATTTCAAAGAAGAAATTCTCAGTGCTTTCAAATAATTTTGGAATCTGCCCTTTTGACCAAATTTGTTACTTTTCATTCACCTACTTTCTCGAATTTGAGCCTAAAAACCCTTGCTTAAAACATAGATAACTGTGTTCCTCCCTAGAGATTCTCATTCAGTAGAACTGGGGAGATGTGAGTTTGCTGCATTTTTTAGTCATTTGGATAATAGTAACAATGGACAACAAGTACTGGACAACATCGTGAGGTATCTGCTTAGAAAACGTATTCCATCAAAATTAAACTTAAGATCAAACTTGTGAGAAGAAAAATAAAAATGCATTCCATCCTTACTCTATCATAAAATATCCCTCAACAAATCTTTTTGAAAATATAAATTCTTCAAGTCCTACTGATTTAGAATCTGCTATATGTGAGACCTGATGTGATTATTATGACTAGACAATTTCACAAGACCCTGGCTTAGAACCAAAAATCTGACCTTGCTTGACTTTAATCCATGCATTGACATTAATATAAAAAAGTAGAGACTTAAAAATTGCAACCCCATTAAATACCATATATCACAAGATATGAGTTTTGGTAAACATAGCAACCTGACATACTGGTAACTGAAAATTCAAGTTTTGTTCACAAGTACCTTTGAGGTCAATGTTCATCCTAGAGTCTTTCTCGCATCTGCAGATTCCCTCAGCCTGCTGCTTGAACAGTTGCTAATGAATGAAGATCACCCCAGCCTGCCCCCCTGCTGTTGCTCATTTGCCCATTAGCATCTGCTTAAGCAGCAGGCTGGGGGAAGCTCTGGTGCCCAATCAATGTAGCTGATGAGGGCTGGGGTAGGGAGGCCTCTGTTGCCAACAGAGGCAGAGCATAAATCAACTCCAATCTTGGCAAAGGTTATTAATCTTAGAAAGGGTGACTTATATATCACAGTGTAGGGATGGGTAAAAGCTATCCTTGACATTTATGGGAAAGAGGATAAAGCTAAAATATTATTTGTATGCTAACTTTAGCAAATCTTTTGAACACCAATAAGTCTCAGGTTCCTTACCTAAAAAAATGATTTACAGTAAGGTTCTTTCTTGTTCAAACATTATCTGATGCTAGGTTTATGCCCAGAGATACAAAAACACATACATGGAAAAACACTCTTTTCTGGAGTTATCTTATTATTTTTACCTAAAGCAAAAAATCACTTTATTGCCAAACTCATCAGGGAAAGACTCATTCCACTATTTCAGTCCAACTGAGATTTGTTATTTGTTATTATCATAATTTCCAATTTGGAAATTAGGTAACTTAAGTTAGACATTTATAATAAGAGAAACTGGGTGGAAACTAAAGACAAAAAATATACTCCACTCTAACTTTACCTTCATTCACAGGATTAGCTACCTTAAGTACTCTGAACAGAGGCAGAGTACCTGTCCAAAAGAGAATTACATGTGGCAGTGTAGTGCGAAGACGAGGGCTGGCATCAACTAGAGTGAGGTTACGGTTGACTATTGCCAATAAAAATAAGCAAGGTGTTAATTACACAGAAAGTAAGGAATATTAAACAGTGCTACAGTGTTTGAAAGTCTTTTGCACATTGGAAAGTGTTAAGTACAAAAAGGTATGTCTGTGAATGACTTGGTAATACTATCTAGTGTAAGAGATTCCTAAATGGCACCTCCAGTAATATTCAGCCAGACCCACCGAGGACTGAATGTTAAGTACTCTACAGATAAAAGGTACTTTGTAGAAAAATCACTCTACATTTTCTGCATCTACTGTAAACCAAATGTAGTGCTTGGAATTCACTTGGGTATATTGGAGAAATAATAAACAAGATTCCTCTCTCAAGAAGTTTACAGGTTGTTAAGATGTCATCCATATGAGAAGAATAAAATCACAACATAATAATATAGAAAAAATATGCCAAAATTTGAAAAACAACAGAGAACACTGTTGTGAATAAAATCACCTTTCAGCCCCACAATGTTCTCTAAGATGATGTATGATTTACATAATTTCTCTCTATAACAGCATAATTTGCTTCAAATATGTTGCTTCCAGAAAAAAAATCCTATAATTGAAAATAAATATCTATCATTTGTAATATAGAAATGGCAATTGTACTATTAATAGCAGAGTATTATTAAAACCAATGAAATGCCTGTATAATAGTATACAGTGGATATAATTTATCTTGTCATCCACATAATAAAGTTTAAAAATTCCCAAAACAACTAGGATTTTGAGAATTACAGCATCTGGACATCAGTGCTTATATTTATCCAAATGTTCGCCATAAAATTAGTACAAATTGTCACTAACATTTTTAAGCGATTTTGGGAATCACTTCCACATATAAAATACTAAATTAAAAAAAATAAATAAAAATATGTAAGTACTCTAAGCATTATTCTTTAGAATATTGCAGTTTTTTGCATGAATCAAATACAATCAATCTGAGACTGACAATAAAAGCACATCCAATAATTTGCAAAAAATCATATAGTATCCAGGCATATGAAAAGACTCACCATAATACAAAAGAATAATGTTTTAAACATTCATAAATATATAAATGCATTTAAAAGAATCTTAAAAAGTTACATAACATACTAATTCAGGGAAGGGGTCTAAGTTTGAGCAAAGTCAAGGAGAATTTTTACATTTTATTAATTTAAAAATATTCTCTACATGTATTTCTTATGTACCTATAAACATAATTAAGGTGTGGAGTACTGAAACATTGTATTAAATAGTCTAATCAAAATGACCAATAACTAAATCAGAAACTGAATCTATTATGTGTAGCAAAATCAAAATAAATGTTCCATATCTGGCCTGAAACTGGACATCTACACTGAAATCTATGAAGCTGGTACTTTACTTCACCACGTGATTTTGAGGCATGTTAACAGTGAGAATCTAAGATCTACCCAAGTCAGGAACAGGGTAGCTGGGTCTGAGAAGCTGAAGATCATTATCAAATCCGCATGCATGTAAGCTACTACCTGTCCCATAAATTCCCTCATGGACCTAGGTGGTGCCTTTCCCTGTGCCCCTCTCCCCAGCCAGCCAATTCCCAGAATCAGCTCTTCCTGAGTTACATGGCTCATCAAGAAAATCCTTAACTAGTCCTTACATCGGTAGCTGGCCAGGGTGGAAGATTATATCCACTATGTATAATAGGCAAAATTTGAAGGAAAAATAAAAGTGAGATTCTGGTTAGGCTAGATTTGAGAGCTAAATATAGAAACTTGGATCTGGGACACACTTGCCTAGAACTAAGAGGCCTCAAGCTTTCCCATGAAGGTAAAGGTTATGAAAGTTTATTTTTGTTTGTTTTGGTCAGTATACTGAGTGAGGAGCTATCTACATGAGAATTAGCCAGAAAAAATTTTCCCGTTAAGCCACCTCTTCTCTATCCAGTGAGTTAAAAACCTCTGGAATACTCTTGGCCTCACCAATTTACTGGGGTCAATCATCCCTTTTCTTGACCAGTTCTAGCATCTGTTTTCTTGGGAATTCAAGGAGATCTACTTCAAACCTCTTCAAGTCTTTGAGACATAAACCTATGCTCCTATGACTTGTATCTATATAGGAGAAGAGTTTCTGTTTGCAGGCTACCCCCAATTCTCTCTGGAGTGAAATGCCTTTTCTACTTTATTTCCATTTCGGGGATTATCTCCCAACATCCTGCAAGAATATCCACATTTGTCTCTGACATAACCTCTTCCAATACAAACATCTGTTCCTTGACACCCATCCACAATTGAAACAGCTATGGAGGGATTTTCAATAGCATGTTAATTAGCTTCTGAATGATCTGTGTTACAGAAATTCAGAAACTCTGAAGGAGGGAACTTAGAATTTTTATTTTATTTACTCATTAATTTATATAATGCATGAAGGAAAATGTATGCCTGAAAGGTAGAGCTCACTGTGGCAATTGAGAGCATCATTCTTTCAAGTCAAGAATTTTAGTTAACATGGGCCTTGGGTTATGAGTTGTATTGTGTTCCTTTAAAATGCGTATTTTGAAGTATGTAACCCCTTATACGTAAGAAATGTGACCTTATTTGGAAAAAGGGTCACTGCACATGTAATTAGTTAAGATGAGGTCATACTGGAGTAGAATGAGCCCCTAATTCAATATGACTGGTATTCCTATAAAAGTAGAAGTTTGGACACAGATACACAGAGAAACTGCCATGTGAACATGAAAGCAGAGATCAGAGTAGTGCAGCAGGAGCCAAAGAACACTGAAGATTCCAATAAACCACAGAGCCAGGAGGGAGGTTTAACAGATTCTCCCTCAGAAGGAACCACTCCTGCCAGCACCTTGATCTTGCACTTCTAACCTCCAGAACTGTGAGACTAATGTTTCTGATGTTCAACACTCCCAGTTTGTGCTACTTTCTTATGAGAGTAGAGTAAAATAATATGCCTTGATTTTAAGTTTAGGGATCTTGAAATAATGAAAAAACAAACCTTTATTTCATGTAGTATACAGGAAAATTAGCCTAAATTACAGACTGCAAACCGTTTGTATTTTATCCAAAGCCTCAAATCATAGATTTTAAAAAGATATCTGGAGAAACACGTCCCCATTCTTCTTTTTTTTAATTTTTAAAAATTTTTTTAATTTATTTTTGAAGGAGAGAGAGGCAGAGCATGAGCAGGGGAGGAGCAGAGAGAGAGGGAGACATAGAATTTGAAGCAGGCTCCAGGCTCTAAGCTGTCAGCACAGAGACCGATGCGGGACTCGAACTCACGAACTGTGAGATGATGACCTGAGCCAAAATTGGATGCTTAACCGACTGAACCACCCAGCTCCCTTTCCCATTCTTTATAGACTATAGAAGATAATGGGAAGTAGGGGGTCTGCAGCCTAAATTTTATCCCCCAAATAATTTAGCTTTCTTGACACGGTATGTTTAAACACTTAACATATCTGAATGCCTGTACGTGGGAAATATATATTTCAGTTGTATACGGATGCCACCCAATACTATAGCTTTATGCGCTGCAATTTTACAAATTTATATAGTCTTCTTGGTACTTGAATTTATTGTCTTGGCTCTGAATGACTTAATCCAAGCATATTTCATATAAAATATCAATTAATAGCTTTCACTGAATTGTGCATTCATCTATGTCAGGATTATACTGAGGGACATCACTTAATCATCAAGCTATTGCTGAGGACATTGCCCACTCTATCATTCTGTGACAATGGTTAAAAAAGCATTATTTCTTTATACAGTTGACCTTTAAACATAAGAGTTAGAAGCACTGGCCCTCTGCACAGTCAAAAAACCATATATACCTTTTGAATTCCCCAAAACTAAACTATTAATAGCCCATTGTTGACTGGAAGCCTTACAGATAACATAGGCAGTTGATTAGTACATATTTTTTATATCTATTATATACTGTATTCTTATAACAAAGTAAGATACAGAAAAATGGTTTTGAAAAACAATAAGAAACAGAAAACGCATGTTATGTACATTACTATAAAAAATCTAAATATAAGTGGACCCACATGGTTCAAATCCATGATGTTGAAGAGCCAACTGTAACTTCTAGTGATAAATGACAATCATACAACTGAATATGGGTTCCTTTTCAAAACCTCACTTAGAAGACACCTGGGTGGCGCAGTCAGTTAAGCATCTGACTTCAACTCAGGTCTTGATCTCATGGTTTGTGCATTTGAGCCTTGTGTCAGGCTCTGTGCTAATGGCTCAGAGCCTGGATCCTCCTTTGGTTTCTATGTCTCCCTCTCTCTTTGCCCCTCTCCACCTGCATTCTGTCTCTCTCTCTCTCTCTCTCTCTCTCTCTCAAAAATAAAGAAACATTAAAAATAAATAAATAAATAAATAAATAAATAAATAAATAAATAAATCCTCACTTAGAAATTTAAAAAACGTTTTTTATGCTATTTTATGCATTACAATACTTTTTGCATTTTACTCCTCAAACTCTTTTCATATTAATGTGAAGTATAAGTACAAATAAAACTGGTGGATGAAAGAAAAACATGACAATAATTGTATAATATAATGGAGACATATTAAAATGGCAATATTTCAAAAATATATCACTATTTTGAACAGCATTGTATCTCCTCAAATTCCACAGGTTGAAGCTTAATCCTCAATGTAACTGTATTTGGAGACAGGACCCTTAAGGAGGCTATTAAGCTTAAATGAGGTCATAAGCATAGGACCATCTCAATCCATTTGGGGCTATTGCAACAAAAATACCATTGAGCAGGTGGTTGATAAACACCTGAAATTTATTTCTCACAGTTTTGGAGGCTGGGAAGTCAAAGATCAAGGTGCTTGCATATTCAGTGTCTGGTCAGGACCTGCTTCCTATTTTTCAGATGGCTCTCTTCTCATTGTGTCCTTGGATGGCCAAAGGAAAAAAAGAAGTTCTTTCTGTCTCTTTTATAAGGATGCTAACCTCATTCGTGCAGAATGCTTGAGACCTAATCACCACCTCCAAATACCATCATATTGGGGATTATATTTTAACACATAAATTTAAAAAAGAAACAAACATTAAATCTATTGCAGGCCTTAATCCAATAGGACTTGTGTCTTCAAATGGAGAGACAGCAGGAGTGCTCCTGACAGAATAAAGGCCATGTGTGAAAACAGTGAGAAGGTTAGTCTGAAAGCCAGAAAGATCTCACCAGACACCAACTCTGTCAACACTGTGATCTTAGACTTCTGGCCTCCAGAACTGTGAAAAAATAAATTTGTTGTTTGAACCACCCAGTACATTATTTTGATATAGCAGCCTTAGCTGACTAATACAATCACCTAACATAGTTTAACTTTCAGTAATGATGTATAAGATAAATATAAAATAATCATGTAAAAGCAATGTTATTACATGTCAAAATTTACCAGGCATTGACTAAATGTGTTAGATCTTACAATCACACAAACAAAAGTAAAAATATAACATTACTTGAATTTTAAATTGAGAAGAAATTTTGATGATGATGAAAAGACAAAAGGTACAGAGAAAAGATGAAAGAATACAACTTGAATATATTGCTATGTAAATTTTTCCTTTTCATACTGTTTTCTCCTACACTATCCCTTCCTATTGTTATCTTTCTCAGCTCCCTAGAATAGGAAATGTATCATGAACTAATTTTCTATTATGAATAAATTAATTTTATTTTTACTTATAATGCAACCAAGAAAACAAAGGATTCAATGAGAAGAAGCTGAAATAGGCATTTTTACCAAGTATAAGAATAGTACACAGAAAACCAAAAGCAAATATTTTACACAAATAATTTAGTTAATAATTTTATAGGACTCATAGCTGTATACTGAACATAATAGTAAAGTGCTATAATTATATTTTTGGAAAGCAGCCAAAGCTTAGTTTAGACCTAGAAACAGAAAAACCAAAGGTTAAAGTAGTCACTAGTATGTTTCTAGCTGAAATCTGCTAATAGTTGGTTCTTTAATAAATCATAATTACTTATTTAAAGCTACCTACAACACATTCTAAAAACATATTAGAACAATTCTGGAAAGAATTTAAATAGTATTCACAAAATCATATCAAGATGCTTTAGACATATAAGCACTAGGAAACTTCTTTTGACCATTTATTAGGACCAATGTTGTTTCTGAAATATGGATATTAGGGGTGCCTGGGTGGCTCAGTTGGTTAAGTGTCTGACTCTTGATATTGGCTCAGGTTGTGATTGAGTCCCACATTAGGCTCTCTGCTTTCAGCATGAAGCCTGCTGCAGATACTCTGTCCCCTGTATCTCTCTGTCCTTCTCCTGCTTGCACTCTCTTTCTCTCTCTCTGGCAAATAAATAAACATTTAAAGAAAACTAATAATTTCTAGTACAAACATTACCAGTTTCTCTGAGACACTTTTTCTATTTAGAAGAAAGTCAAGTATCATTCTCAAAACCTCATCAGCGGTAGGATTTCCTTGGAAATGATACAGTAGATCAGTAGTATGGAGCTGTCTATATTACTCTTAATGAACTCCTAGTGCTCAGTGTTTTTAGAATTAAGATGGGATGGATGGGTAGCTAGCTCAGTCGGTGAAGCAGAACTCAAGTCATGAAATCATGATTTCAACTCAAATCATGATCTCATGGTTCATGAGTTTGAGCCCCATATATGGCTCTATGCAGACAGTATAGAGCCTGCTTGAGATTCTGTCTCCCTCCCTCTCTCCCCTCCCCCACTCACTTTCTCTCTCAAAAATAAATGAACATTAAAAAAAGAAAAAAGAACTAAGATCATACAGGGCATGAACATGTGGACCAGAGAAGGACCAGTGAATAAGAGAGAGCTGGTCATGTCATAAGCTAACAGTATGGAAAAGTTTCCTTCTGAGGAATGAGATTCAAAAGCCCTGTACATTTTGACAGAGTAGAGAATTAGAAAATACGGGGCATTTTAAAAAGTGGTTATAGTTTTACACTTATTTTAAAATTTTTGAGATGATTAAAAGACTGGAGTTCCTGTTTGGACTATCTATCTTTGAATAAAGCAATACCACATGACTAAATTTTAGAAGTCATTTTTTATTAATATTTTTGCTGGATGTAAGTAAAATATGATCTATACTATAAAACTAATTCAATAGATATAATTTTTACCAAAGGAATCAAAAGATAAACAAAATAATGCTAAAAGAAAACCTAATGATGTATCAGCAAGCTGGAAGATGGAGAGCGGCCAAGTTGAGCAAGGAAAAAAAAATAATAACAAAAATTGAGATTAGGTAAAGGGAACTCAGTGACACTGTCAAGGGTAATAATATTTGCATCATAGTGATCTCAGAAGAAGAAGAGAAAGAAATGGAGTCACATTGTTTTTTTTGAAGAAACACTAGCTGAAAAATTCCTTAGTATAGGGAAGGACAGATATCTATCCCAGGAGGCATTGTGTTCCTAACAGAATCAAACCAAAAGGTCCATGACAAGATGCATAATAATTAATATGGCAAAAAGTACTAAAAAAAAAAAAAAAGAGAGAGAGAGAGAGAATTTTAAAAGCATCAAGAGAAAAGAAAATATTTACATAAAAGGGAAACCTCATTAGGCTATCAGCTGATTTTTCAGCAGAAATTTTTCAGGCTAGAAGAAAGTGGAATGATATATGCAAAGTAGTAAAAGGAAAAAAAACCGTCTGCAACCAAGAATATTCTTTCCAGCAAACCTATCATTCAGACTAGAAGGAGAAATCGTTTCCCAGATAAACAAACAATAAAGGAATTTACCACCAGTAAACCAGTCTTACAATAAATGTTAAAGAGAATTCTTTAAGTGGAAAAAAAAAAAAGTCACAGTCAGGAGTAAGAAAATTCGGAAAGAAATTTCACAGTACATACAAACATAATAAAAGTAGTATATTAATCACTTATAAAGCCAGTACAGAGGTTAAAGCCCAAATGGAGTAAAATCAATTACATGTATAAAAATCAGTCATGAGATTCACAAAATAAAAAAGGATGTAAAGTATAACATAAAAATGAAACATGGGGAAGTAAAAGTTTAGTGCTTTTAGAATGGGTTCAAACTTAAGTGACCATCAACCTAACATAGACAGCTATATGCACAGGATGTTATATGTAAACCTAATGGTAACCACAAATCAAAAGCCTGTAATATAGGCAAAAATAGAGAAAAGAATCCAAGCATATCACTAAAGAAATGTATCAAACCACAAGAATAGAGCAAGAGAAGAAACAGAGAACTATAAAAACAACCCTAAAATAAATAACAAAATGGCAATAACTACATACCTATCAATAATTACTTTGAATGTAATTATTATAAATGAACTAAATGATCCAATCAAGACATAGGGTGACTGAAAGATAAAATCCAAGACCTATGTATATATAGTACCTATAAGAGACTCACTTCAACAAGAAAATATAATAATTGCACATATTTATGCACCCAACATCAGAGCACCCAAATACATAAAGCAACAATTAGCACACATAAAGGAAGAAATTGATAACAATACTATAATAGTAGGAGGCAGGAATGCTCCACTTACATCAATGGATAGATCATCCAGTAAGAAAATTAACACAGAAATAGCAGCTTTGAATGACACATTGGACCGATGGATGTAACAGATATATTCAGAACATTCCATCCAAAACCAGAAGAATACATATTCTTTTCACGTGCACATTGAACATTCTCCAGAGAAGATCACATACTAGGCCACAAAAAAAAAGGCTCAACAAATTCAAAAAGATTGAAATCATATCATGTATCCTGTCTGACCACAACACTATGAAAATAGAAATCAACCACACACACGTAACACACACAAAATACTTAAAAACACAAATATGTGGAAGTTAAATAACATACTACTAAACAAGTGGGGTAGCCAAGATCAAAGAGAAAAATTAAAAACAAAAATACATGGAGACTAATAAAAATGAAAACACAATGGTCCAAAACCTTTGGAATGTAGCAAAACCTCTTCTAAGATCTTGGGAAGATTATGATAGCCTTACTTCAATAAGCAGGAAAAATCACAAATAAACAACCTAAATGAACTGGAAAAAAACCAAACAAAACCCAAAGCCAGTAGAAGAAAGGAAATAATAAACATAAGAGCATATATAAAAGACATAGAGACTAAAAAACAAACAAACAAAAAACACATAAATCAAACCTGAATCTTGTTCTTTGAAAAGATCAACAAAATTGATAAACTTTAGCCACTCTTAAAAAAAAAAAAATACCAGAGACAGGATTCAAATAACGAAACCAGAAATTAAAAAGGAGAAATGCAACTGACACCACAGAAGTACAAATGATTATAAGAGAATATTATGAAAAAATTATATGGCAACAAATTGGATAACCTAGAAGAAATGGATAAATTCCTAGAAACATATAACCTCTCAAAAGTGAATCAGAAAGAAATAGAAAATTCGAATAGACTTAATACCAGAAAGGAAATTGAATCAGTAATTAAAAACTCCAAACAAACAAAAGTCTAGGACCAAATTCACAGGTAAGTTCTACCAAGCATAAAAAAAAAAAAAAAAAAGATTTAATACTTATTCTTCTCAAACTCTTCAATAATAATAAATAAATAATTGGAAACACAGGAATATACTAAGTGATCAAGACAAATGTGTTGAACAGAACCTCAGTAAAGGAAAGGTGATGTAGGCATATCCATTCACTAAATGTAAAATGTCTCGTTAAAATAAGAATACTCTTCCTTAATAGCCAAGTTGCTTAATAGACTTTATATAAGTGAATTAAGATCCTTAATACTGTAATTTAACTACTTTGTATTGTTCAAATCTAAACACTGTATCTGTCCAATTCATTCTTATAGTCACTCATTCCAATAAGTACTAAGCACAGAGCAATGTAAGAGAGATTTAACACACATATTTTGTTTATAACCTGAGTTCAGAATTGCTTCTTTAACATATTCTCACACTTAATTTTGAGCCAATTCTATCATTCCATCCACTTATAACTGGATATGTTTTCAGTTCCACTTTATAATTCTGATTATATATACTACTATGTTTGCCTTCACAATCTCTGGTAAATATTCTTCCTAGGACCTCCTGGTACCTTAGTGGGCAATCACTTCTACTCACCCTGTATTTCATAAGTTGTATTTCTATTGTCTGTATGCCAATCCTGCAAAAGGGGGTAGGGAAGTACATTCTCATGCTTTATTTCCCACATGATTTCAGTAAAACTATTAATTTCTGTGAGAATAGGTGTTTATAAAGAGGGGAGAGATTTTCAAACATTAATAAAAGGAACATTTTCCAGGAGTGAAAGAATTCTTCAAAAAAATAAGCTTGTCAGATTTTGTGGAAAGAAAACATACAAAATTAGACAGAGAGCAGAGAACAAGAGAGCATGCTATCTTTGTCTTCAGGATTAACATGACAGGTAGTAGAAATTGAAGCAATTTATCAAATCATCAATCTTATGATATGACCAGCATGGAACAAGTAGTAGAAGTCATAATTTCTACAATTTTCACCCTTCTAAGCTTGTGAATATTGGTATTAACATACAACTGAGTTTTATTATCTCATCTATAAAAATGTAAAAAAAAATCAGATTGTTTCAATATTCTCTAAAAACAATGGTTGTATTTCCTCAATTAAAGTGTACATCACATGAAAGGTAAAGAAACTGTCCTATATGCCTACTGGAAATCAAGCTAGATCTGTCAAGGGTTGATAGGTCTACTATGAACTCAAACTCACCTAATGATAGATAAGGAAGACAGGTGTATTTGCTCTGTCTGCTACCGTCATGGCAAGATTGTTTGATAAGTTACTTTGAGTTATTATCTGTCTCTTTGAGAAAAGACAAATGGATTATGTACCATGTCAGGGTCTTGTCATTTGCATAGATATAAAGTATGGCAATTACTAATTTAAGATGTCTCAGAGCTTGAGACAGATATAATCTTTCTTTCTATAAACTTTCCACATGTAATTTTGAAAGGAGACATGAATCATATCCTTCATGTGTCTGATATTTTCTTAAGTGAAATAAACTCCAAAGTTTATTTGATGCAGAGAGACTTATATCATGAATGTGATATTTTGAGGTTTAAGTAGAGTAGTGATACATATCTTGAATTTTTAAAGACTGCAATGTGACAATCCCCAGAATAGAATCTAGCTATATATTCCTATGAGCATCTTATCATCTAGAGCCAGCATGGATTTCAGATTTATTTTATTTCATTTCATATCTATTGTATTCTAGTCCTGAATCTAAATTAATTTTATAGAAAATTGTTAAATTGACATTCAAATTTTAAAAAGCTATCCCTTTCACATTTGGGCTTTTTCCAAAAATAATTTTATAATCATAGGATTATGTTTAAGGGGACATTTGAATTTAAAGTAGCTCATCTAGTTTAGTCACCTAGACAAATTCTTTTTTGCAATATCACTGATAGATGGTTACTCATTTTCTGCTGAAACTGCTGCTTATCGTGGCTGGCAATCTATATCACTTTTGAACAGTGCTAATATTTAAAAAATTATAGGTAATATGTTCATCCTCTAATTGCCAAGTACTCTTTGTGGTACTATACATCGGAGCAAAGCAAAACAGTTTTATTCCTCCTACTGCATGACAGATTTTTAAACATATGCATTCATTAATAAACATACAATGAGTACATATTATGTCCCATAGGCAAAATTAGTTGAGTTCTCTACATTCAGCAGATTATATTCTACAAGCAACAAATATGTAAGATAATATTTTAAGCATTCAATTTATATAAACTGCCCTATGAGAACACAGTGCTCTCTCATGATTTTAGTATTTTTCTTTCTTCTCTTGGCAGGTTGCATACAAACTCTTCATCTTGCATGTCTAGGGTTAAAACACTTTTAGCATACATCCCCAATAATGTCATTTAGTTTTTATCTATATTATGTAAGCACAGTAGCTTGTTACTATAAGATGAAACTTATAAATTATGCAAAGAGATATCACAAAAATAATGAAAAATAAACAGATATGGAAATTTTGATATTTTATTCCCAAACCCAAATGATCAACTTCCACAAGTAGAAAATGACATTTCTCAAACTTCCAGATACTGAATTTTTCAATTGAGTTATTTTTGCTTTCCTGTTAACAGATCTGCATGAGAGAAGTGAGAAAGAGGGCATGCTTCTGCCCTTTTCTGATGGCAAAGGTCATTGTGTCTGGTTTCTGTGGTGGTGTCCTCATAGCGACCATTATCTGATAGTGGTGATTTTGTGAGCATGCTGTTTTTCATAGAAGGAGTTTTCTTGGTGTCCTGGTCCCGAAATACAACTTTTAGAGTCCTCCCCTGAAAGATTAACCTAGAGTCATTTTCCCCATCTTCCCAATAACTTCATAGCCGTTTAGTATCCAATATGATATCCTTTTATGTAAAACCAGCTAGAGCAAATTTTATTTCCTATGATTTACCTTAAACAATACATTGATATGTTAACATTATTCTTCCCAAAGTTGATACATCTTTTTTTTTAAGATTGTTTATTTATTTTGAGAGAGCAAGGAAAAGAAAGAGCATGAGCAGGAGAGGGCCAGAGAGAGAGGAAGAGAATCACGAGCAGGCTCCATACTGTCAGCACAACACCTGACGTGAGCTGAAATTGAGAGTATGACGCTTAACCAACTGAGCCACCCAGGTGCCCCTCAAAGGTGATGCATCTTAAATGTATCAAGTCATAAAACTGAAACAATTTTTAATTATTTAATTTAGCCATTATTTATAGAACACTTGCCAGGTACCTGACACTGTGGTTAGTACTAGGCATGTATCCATTGACAAAACTCAAAATTTCTGTTTTTAAATGCTAATTTTGTTTTATGTGATTTTGCATTTACAACAAAGTTTACTAATCTAGATGATTATGAAATTTTAAAGATTATTTTAAGTTGTCCACCAAATAAATAATTCTTCCAAGTATCTCACTTAGCTTCTATTGAGATTTATTCTTACTATTTACACCTATTTTGAAATACCTCTAAACTTCTAAAATTACTAATTTAAAAGATAAAGTATAACTTCCATAATAATCCAACAGTTGTTAAGGTATTCACTAATGAAATTTAAGGTTAATAAAGGTTTTTTTGGATTAGGATAAATATGATACACTATAAAACACCTCAACTACAACATTATGACTAGAAAAAGCTGGAATTCTTAAAAAAATGCATTGGAAATCTAAGATTTGTCAAAGACATATAAAATGACCAGCGTATTTTTAATAATATTTAATATTTAATAATAATATTCTCCTTGGTTTTATCAACTCCATATACTTTTTCAAAATGCTTTTTTCTAATTGCTTGCACAGTTCATAGTGGAGTAACATTAAAATTAAAGATTAAATGACTCATCAAAATATATTATAAAATCATAAGAATATCAAAACTTAAATTCCACATAACAGGGAAATCATATGGTATTGGCCTTTTCCTGACTGACTTATTTCACTTCGTATCATATTCTCTAGCTCCATCCATATTATTGCAATATATATATATATATATATATATATATATATATATATATATATATATATATCACATATTCTGGCCAAGAGATAAATGAAATCATGGTCATTCTTATCTAAAGTACATGAATTAGTAGTGGGTTTCTGAGGAAAAATATCTTTGGTTGTCTAATCTACAAACATTAAAATTTCAGGGTTTAATCAGTATTCTCATCAGTTGGAGTTTGATAAAATAACTTTTCACAAATAGTCTGTGATACATGACTCTAAATATAAATCTGTTTAATTTCTCTGTTGGACAGTCTTATTGTTTTCTCCATATAAGCTTAATGCTTTAATAAGATATTTTATTGTCATGTGAACAATAAGTTCAATTCTAGAAAGCCTTAGAATTTATAGGTGGTTTGAATTAGGAACTTAGTTATTTTAATTCTTACTGAGAAATAATTCCATCAACTATTTAAACTGCTTTTCTCCAGCTGTATTGATTACTTTGGTACCTAGTTAGATAACATCAGTCCTATTTCTGGTATTTGTTAGAAATGCACAAAAATATGCTTTTAAATTTCTATTTCTAATTTTCCTATTCTCTACTCAGGTAAAATAGCAGATACACACATTATTAATATTAATATTTAACTGAAAAACACCTATTAGCTAATTGCTAAAAAAATTTCCGGAAAGAACGAAATAACCTTATGTTCACATCAACAAAAGAATTATAATTTTACCAAGGACAGCAATACATGGCAGTTTTCATGAGTAACAGTGTTGAAGGTCAGTATTATAAACTGGGCTGAAAATTTGCAAATCTTGATCATAATTAAAATTAAAATTTTATAGCTAAATTGAATCCTAACTATTATTTTCACTAATAGATTTCAATGTTAGGCAGCCAAGTTTTCTGAAAATATAATACAATTACACCTGGACTCTAAAGTTCACAGATTTGAAATATTGAAGTTTGGGTGAGAAATATTATACAGGTTTTAATATTCAAATTTCAAAAGTAAATATAAAAACTGAAACATCAAAAACTGCATTTCCATTTCTCACAAATATCTAGAAATATTTGATTTTACTACACTCATCTCCATTTCTTTTTATTGTGTATAGAAGATCCATTCTTATAAGAGAACCAAACAACTATCAACTTTGATATTCTCTTATTCTGTTGAGTAAATATTTTTTATTCAGCAAACTATAAAATTTTGTTTTATTTTTTAATATTTATTTTTGAGAGGGAGAATGAGACTGTGGAGGGCGAGGCAGAGAGAGAAGGGGACAGAGAATCTGAAATAGGCTCTGCAATGACAGCAGTAAGCCTGGGGCTCAAACTCACAAACCCTGAGATCTTGACCTGAGCTGAAGTTGGATGCTCAACCAACTGAGCCACTCAGGTGCCCCGCAAACTGTAAAATTTTAAAAATCCATACTTTATCTCCTATATCACCAATCAAAAGAGTTACATTTCTAATTGAGACCATTTCCTATAAAAAAGATTACAACTTAATTTTCTTCTTTTATTTTCTTTTATTCTCATCACTTCTCCAAAATTACTATTATATAGTATCTACAAGAAAGTAATAAAATCATATCAATATGTCAATGGTTGTCAATGATTACTCTGATATACCAATTTGGCAATGAACACATATTAAATGTATGTTTTAGTAAAGTTTAAAGGAATATAGGAACATCACTGACCTTTTATCACAGAAAGCTACTGTACATACTGAATGCCTACAGTGAAGTTTCGGTTGACATTAAGGATCCTGAGAACTTGCTCTGGTTGTGATATGTGTTTATGGTCTCTTTAAGTCAATTTTTTCCCTTTGTAGGATGAAATGATAGGATTACTTGTCTCTTAAAGAATTAAATCAGATAAAGTGGGGGGTGCCTGGCTGGTTCAGCTGGTAGAGCATGAGACTCTTGATCTCAGAGCTGTGAGTTCAAGCCCCATGTTGGGTGTAGAAAGTACTTAAAAATAAAATATATTAAAAAAAGAATTATATCAGATAACAGTAACCACGAAATCTCTGATGCTATAGTCTGAATATTTGTTTCGCCTGAAAAATTCTCATGTTAATACCTAATGCCCAATGTGATGGTATCAGGAAGTGGGGCCTATGGGAACTGATTAGTTCATAAGAACAGAGCCTTCATGAATGTGTTTAAGTGTCCTTATAAAAAGGACCCTAGAAAACAGCAAAAGACAACAATCTATGAACCAAGAAGTAGGCCATTACCAGATACCAACTCTGTTTGCACTTTGATCTTGGATTTCCCTGCCTCCACAACTGTGAAAAATAAATTTTTATTGTTTATAAGTCACCAAATCTATGGTATTTGTTAAAGCAGCCCTAATGGACTAAGGCATTCTGCTATTAGCAACCACTTAATGAATACTATTATTAGTAGTGTTTTTATTACTATTGCTGTTATTGCTTATTATTGTTTTGCATTAGGTTGTCCTCCCAAGAATTTTTTGGAAAGAATTATTCGGAAAATCATCAATTATCATTAAATAAATAAATAGTAATTCTTTCTTATCCCAAAGTGCACTATAAACATTTGCCCACATTCAGGTGGATTGAAAAACCAATGTGTGTAATTCAAAACATCTATACTCTTGACATTTGATTAATAATTCATTTTTACAAGCACTGTTATTTTACTCTGGCCATAGCATCTTAATAACCCTTGCCTGTTTCTCCTGATGTGTGGTCAAAAGAGCTTTTTAGATCACATCAGTTTCAGCTTTCTAAGAAGCTGAGTGTCTATGACTTTAATATGACTGCCCCATAGCAATTGTGAGGACACTCAATTGTCTATTCCCTTTTCCCATAACCTCAAGATAAAAATGAATCAATCAATCTTAATAACTTCTATATGTTCTCTCTCTCTCTCTCTCTCCTCTCTCTTAGAAATTTTATTTTGGAAATTGTGTAGAGATAGTAGGTTGAGTAAAATCTCTACGTCTAACTACAAATCTCTTAAGATCATAGAAAATGTAAATGAGTTTATTAGTATGAAAAACAAGATGAGGCACCACAAGCAAACTAAAAGATGTGACAAATTTCTAGAAAGTACAATTTGATAAAATTGCACTGATAAGATCAAAGTAAATCATAGCCAAGAACACACATATAAGACAAAAATTCTCTAAGTGGTCTACAGAAACTTTGTCAAATGACAAAGGGAAGGTGTGGGAATAATTATCAGGTAATTTATTACAAAACTACATTTTCAGGCATTTGGCCAATTTGTTCTTCATCTAATTCTTTTGCTGGATCAAAAACATCAATAATCAAAATTATGAACTGTGCTCTAAGAGTAAATGAACTACCAGTATGGTGGGGGGAGGTTTCTACTGAGGGTAGATATAAGGCCCTGGGAGCAAAGTAAAACTTGAGATTACAATCATCACTTCATTGCGGAACTTCAGGGGATTTTCATAGAAACGAACGCGGATGGAAATGTTATTGGTAGGAAGGAAACACACCGAAGCACCCTCTTCTGCCACATAGTCCAGACTGTTTAGTCAATTTATAGACTAAGAGTTACAAATTACAGAAAAAAAAAAAACCACATATACACATGATAAAAATTTCCTAATAGTATGGAAGGTGACAAATAAATCATCAGTAAGATATTTTTTAATCCGTTATATTGGCTGAAGTAGTTAAGATTAGCTTCATATGATTCTAAGGGAAATTCCCAAAACTGACATAGCAGTTTAGTTTCTGGGTATCTATTCTAAGAAATAAGAAATTGTTTCCTATATTCCTTAAATGGCATGTACATGATTGTTAATTGCATTATTGCAAAATAATTAGAAAGTACACTTAAAAAAGATCAAATAATGGTTAAATCATGTGTTACATTTACATGAATCTATTAACAATACTGAAGCAGATGTGGATGTACATAGAAAATATTCCAAATATCATTAGGTAAATAAAAAAGTATCATACATATGTATGGGACTCTTTATTAAACTTTATTAAACTCTATTAAAGAGTTTTACATTTGTTAATTATATATCACTGTATCCTGCATAGCTTATGATACGAATGCATTAGTAAATTAATTCCATTAAGATTTCATAGAAAATGGGGCACCTAAGTGGCTCAGTCCATTGAGCCTCCGACTCTTGGTTTTGGCTCAGGTCATGACCTCATGGTTCAAGCCCCACATGGGATTCTCTCTCTCTCTGTCTCTCTGCCCCTCCCCCAGTTGCACTGTCTCTGTTTCTCTCTCTCTGAAAAAAAAAAAAAAAGATTTAAAATAAAGTAAAAAAAGGTTACATTCTTTCAGGACTTTGGAAAGGAGGCAATACTTAATTATCTAAATAATTATCTAAAAATCTAAAATTAGATTTTGATTTGTCTACTTCTTTTACATTTTTATTTTTATCTATTTTTTTAAAATTTTACTTTTTAAAATATACATCCAAATTAGTTAGCATATAGTGCAACAATGATTTCAGGAATAGATTCCTTAATGCCCCTTATCCATTTAGCCCATCTGCCCTACCACAACCCCTCCAGTATCCCTCTGTTTGTTCTCCATATTTAAGAGTCTCATGTTTTGTCCACCTCCCTGTTTTTATAATTTTGTTTCCCTTCCCTTACGTTTATCTGTTTTGTCTCTTAAAGTCCTCATATGAGTGAATTCATATGATATTTGTCTTTCTCTGACTGACTAATTTCGCTTAGCATAATACCCTCCAGTTCCATGCAGAGACATATTGAGTAAGAAGTTGCTGCAGCAAAGATCAAAGAGATTTTTGCTTGCTTTCTGCTTGAGGATTTTGATGGCTTTCTGCCTTACATTTAGGTCTTTCATCCATTTTGAGTTTATTTTTGTGTATGGTGTAAGAAAGTGGTCCAGGTTCATTCTTCTACATGTCGCTGTCCAGTTTTCCCAGCACCACTTGCTGAAGAGACTGTCTTTATTCCATTGGATACTCTTTCCTGCTTTGTCAGAGATTAGTTGGCCATATGTTTGTGGGTCCATTTCTGGGTTCTCTATTCTGTTCTATTGTCTGAGTGTCTGTTCTTGTGCCAGTATCATACCGTCTTGATGGTTACAGCTTTGTAGTATAGCTTGAAGTCTGAGACTGTGATTCCTCCTGCTTTGGTTTTCTTTTTCAAGATTGCTTTGGCTATTCGGGGTCTTTTCTGGTTCCATGCAAATTTTAGGGTTATTTGTTCTAGCTCTGTGAAGAATGGTGGTGTTATTTTATAGGGATTGCATTGAATATGTAGATTGCTTTGGGTAGTATTGACAATAATTGTTCTTCCTATCCAGGAGTATGGAATCTTTTTCCATTTTTTTTTTTTTGTGTGTGTGTGTGTGTCTTCTTCAATTTCTTTTGTAAATTTTCTATCATTTTAAGTGTATAGATTTTTCACCTCTTTGCTTAGATTTATTCCTAGGTATTTTATGGTTTTTGGTGCAACTGTAAATGGGATCGATTCCTTGATTTCTCTTTCCATTGTTTCATTGTTGGTGAATAGGAATGCAACCAATTTCTGTGCACTGTTTATTTTTAATTTTTTAAATGTTTATTTTTTTGATAATAGAGACAGAGTGTGAGAGGCAGAGAGAGACAGAGACACAGAATCTGAAATAGGCTCCAGGCTCTGCGTTGTCAGCACAGACCCCAATGCAGGGCTTGAACCCACGAACTGCAAGATCATGACTTGAGCTGAAATCAGACACTTCCCCGACTGAGCCACCCAGGTGCCCCTAAATCAGATTTTGATTTGTAATGAAGATTCTGATATATATCATTTCTGGTTTAATGTGCAATGATTTCATAAGAGAGAAATGGTTTCTTCCCAAGCCCCTTATGAATACCTTCATTCATTTACTGTAATTAAACAAATATACTGAATTTGTTCTACTTCAGACTGTTATAGGTCTTCAGAAACAGCAATGAACAAAACAGACTTCTTATATCTTACAGTGTAGTATAGGGAGAAGTCTCCATATGAGTAATATTCCAGCCAACATTAATCTTGGCATTACCCTATTGGTCAATTTGGTGGAAGGGACTGGGATACATAGCTCATACCTCCCACCCCCAATCCCTCACAACTTACTCCCATCTCTGGGATAGAATTTTTTGGTCAGTGGGGCTCCTGGGTGGCTCAGTCGGTTGAGGACCTGACTTGGGCTCAGGTCATGATCTTGTGGTCTGTGAGTTCAAGCCCTGCATCGGGCTCAGTGCTGACAGCTCAGAGCCTGGAGCCTCCTTCAGATTCTATGTCTCCTTCTCTCTCTGCCCCCACCCCCCCTCTCAAAAATAAATAAACATTAAAAAAATTTAAAAATAACTTTTTGGTCAGTAAATAGTAAGCATAACTTGGTTGGCCATGCCCCTTGCGTTCAATCTCCTGTCTTGGAAATTAATTCTAATTCAAGGCTTGGGGGACATATAAGTAAGACCCTTTGGGGGCATGTAGGCACATCTGTTATAAAAGTAACATTCGGGGGCGCCTGGGTGGGTCAGTCAGTTAAGAGTCTGACTTGGGCGCAGGTCATGATCTCACAGTTTGAGAGTTCAAGGCTGTATCAGGTTCTCTGCTGACAGCACAGAGCCTGCTTCAGAACCTTTGTCACCTTTCTCTCTCTGCCCCTCCCCCACTTGTGCTCTGTCTCTATCAAAATAAATAAATAAACAAACCTTAAAAAATAAATAAAAGTTACATTTTGATATCCATCTGTCTTGTTACTCTTTGTACTCTTCACTTGATTCTCAATGTAGGTGGGGAAAGAATGGGGTACTGATTGATCCTATTGAGAAAAGTGACTATATAGTACTTTATTAAATAGGTAGCAACCTAAAAGAACTATTTTACTTCACCTTTTACAGAAATTATTTTATTTTCAGTTTACCTTTTCACAGATTTCCATAATAGAGTTTAGTTAAAATGACAGGTCAATAAACATTCAAGAGTATTTCTCCTTCATTCATTCATTCCACAAATGTATTGATCCCAGATTTTCTCCATGTATATTTTTTATTTATATATTTTCCAGAAAAATCTTCCCTTTTCATATTTCTAAACCACAATTACTGCATAAACTACTGGGCCTGACTGCCTTCTGGACTGTCTAGCCAGTTCTATAGAACCTCATAAAAAACTAATGAAATGACTGAGAATAGAATAGGAGAAAGGATACACTGTCCATTTTCTCTTAATTTCCATGAATCTGGAATACAGGAAAATAAACATTGTCAGCCAACTTAGTTTACTTATCTAAACAATATATTGATTTAAAAAACATGAATCAATTGTGAATAATCAGTTTAGTTGTCAGTTGAGAATAGTTAGCACTACTTACATGAGTTATGATTGACTAATATAATTTCTGTAGCAAATTGGAACATGTAGACAAAAGAATTCTCATTAGAGCATAAATAAGATGTGACAGGTTAAATCTTTATAGGAAGAAGAAATTAATTTGAACTATTTATATTGTAGATAAAACATCTGGGAAGTCAATTTATATGAAAGATTATACCAGATACCACACATATGGCACAGCAACCTATAATAGCATATTTTCAACACAAACATATATTCTATTTAGAATTAAAAACCAAAATACAAATGCAATTTGTGTGTGTGTGTGTGTGTGTGTGTGTGTGTGTGTGTGTGTTTTCACACAAAAAAAATTGTGGATTTAGGTTAGGTTACAAAAGATTTGTCTCAGAGTAAAGGCAAAAATAAAAATCTTCCTGAAAACATTCACTGGTAAATTATATTGCCTTATGTGCATAAGACTGGTGACATTGTGAATTCTAGATACAAACTTGGTAAATCAAATTTTCTCCCCAGGTTTAAAAATAGAAGAAACACTTAGATGTTTAACAGAGATTTAATAAAGGCTGACTCAACAACTTTTATTTCTGTGAGGGTTACAGTATAAAAGTAAGGGCTTTGGAGTCTATAAGACATGGAAATGAATCCTAGCTCTGCTCTTTACATCACATGTGATCTTGTGTTTCAGCTTCCTTATCTAAACAAAGATGCTAATGATGGTAACAATTACACATTTTATTCCTCACAATTCTATAAGAATTACAGGTGAGCATATACAATAACTGATTGTATACTATGTTATAAGGAAGCTTAATAAATCCAATAGATAATTTTTGTGGTTATCATTATTTTCCATTCCTAAGCATACTCAGGAAACAAACTCAGAATTAACATCAAATGTCAATTGTATAAATCCACCCAGTATGATGACCTGGCAGTGATTTTCTTGACATTATTCCCAAACGCAGGCTTAATAACTAGTGTAAATTGGTTATGCAAATTACTGTCTGATAACAACCAAGAATTTCCTACACTTTACCAGAGAGGAGCATAGGAATTTGATTAAATGAAAAATGGAGAACATAAAAAAAAATACAACACTAATTTCTTTTCACTTTCTTATATCACTAAATGCTATGTAAACAAAAGTGATATTTTAAAGGATGTAAAGCCACGTAAAATTGGGCAATCCTCTGTGAAGTCCATTTACTCCTTCATACCTTCTATGGTATGACAAACACCTGGATATTTGAAAGCTGGAGTAAATGGAAAGGCATTTAATAGAGGAACATGAACTAATGGATATAATTTTGATTTGTAAGAGAGATGCTACATTTTTAGCCATAGACCTAGGGAAGAATGTGCTTTAAGAGAATGGCTAACTCTTGCTGGGATTTGTGTTTTCCTAGGCACGATAAACTGGTAGCAAAAATACCATCATTTTATTCTGGAATAGCAAATTGTATAAATATTTATTGGTAATGTCAGAGACATGCAAAAGGGAATCTTAAATATGAGGTAAGGGTTTTGCAACTTGTATTTTTTTTAAAGTGGTTAGCTAATTTTCTGATTTCATCTGGAAGGCTGAAATGTATTAAAATATATACTCATATCATCTGTAATCATTTTGGGCCAAAAGCCCATTCCTAAATGCCCCCAGGCATAGCTCTTATGCCATGACCATTTGGAGAAGATTTAGCAGTTTGGGGTGCAGTGGAAGTGTTTGGTCTGTCAGGCACCTTGCTCACTCACCCAAATTACTCCAGAAACTTATGGGGTGATGATGGAAAAATAATTTATCTCCTTGTATTCCTTAGCTTTTTCATTTCTAAAAATTTTAATGACCCACAAATGGTGGGAGCCAACAAACTGTTGAGTCATGACCTGAGCCAGAGTGGGACACTCAAGGGACTGAGATACCCAGGTGCCCCAGCTTTTTCACTTGTAAAATAAAAGAGTTAAGGACACTAGTTGAGCATCAACTCTTGATTTCTGCTCAGGTCATTATCCCAGGGGTGATCCCAGGGTTGTGGGATCGAGCCCCACTTCAACATGGAGCCTTTTTGAGGTTCTATTTGTCTCTCCCTCTCCCTTGCTTGTGTGCATGCTCTCTCTCTAAAATAAAATATAAAGAATCAAAATTAAAAGTTAAAAATGAAGGAATTGAATTAGATGATCTTTAAGATCTTTTTAAATCCTGTCATTTATGGATGAATACCAATTGCTGAGGTATGTTTTAGCTCTCTAGGGAAAGTAAAAGGCACCTACCTGGTTTTTACACTGCTTCTGTGTTCATTATGTCTTCTACATTAAAATATTTAGATTAAAATATTTATTCAGGATTTATGATACACTTTACAGCTAGATATAATGTTTTCAGAATAAATGTCTAATAATTTGTGTGATGGTTTGTTTCTTACCCCTTTTGTATACATTTGTATACATTCTGTCACAAGAAGTAAAATTAAACCCTTAAAAGCTTTGAGGAATTATTTAGGAATAATTGAGGAATTATTAGGAATAATTAGGAACAATAATTAAGAATAATAATAATTAGGAATAATGGAGGAATTATTTAGGAAAAGTATGTAATTATACCACAATAAATATGATATTGTCAAAAAGAGCCTATTATTTATAGTTAAAATTTCAATTCTTAGTACAGGCTTTTGGATTTATTTGTTGATAATTTCTTTTATATATTTTTTTTAATTTTACTTTTTAAAGTAATCTCTGCACCCATTGTAGGGCTCAAACCCACAACCCCAAGACCAAGAGCCACACACTCCACCAAAGTGGAGTTGATAATTTATTCTTGAATGAAATCCAAAAGTGAAGAATCTAATTTATTCTAATATCTTTAATTTATGCAATTTCTTGCATTTTCAAGTTCACTTACCTAAAAAAAAAACACTAGATTTTGTAAGATAAGCAAGGATTAGTATTATAATTTTTATTTTAAAAATAAAGAAATTAAGATTCATTTTACAGAGCTAGAAAGAGACAGAGATTAGACTTACCCCAAAGTGCTCTATGATTAGTAATGTCATATATTAAATAAAATCTGGGAATTGATTTCAAGAACAAGAATGAATTGATTCTCAAAAAGTCCATTTTGTGCCTGTTTAGCCCCCTTTTCTTCACTTATGAGTTTCCTGCTCTTCTTCTTTTTTTTTTTCTGTAAATAGAAATTTTGGATCAAAAGCATGATTAACTTTTAATCAAGGCAACTAAAAGAGGATGGAAACATGCAAAAAAAGGGAAGTCATTTAAATGTGTTGCAGAAACACAACATGTTAACATCTTTTCCTTCTTTTCCTTTGGGTATTTCCTACTCAGTGTCTCTGTTAGTAAGTAACTTGGACTTAAGAGGATCTAGATCATGATGAATCTTTTTTTTTTCTCACCCAAGATACATTAGTAAGTTTAAAATGACTTTATAAGCCAATATGTGGAATTACTTGTCATAATTTGTTTCATAGCTTTTTTGAAATACACAAAGCTGTATTGCCTACACAGATCTTTTAAATCAGTTTATTTTCCTGGTTATAAAACTAATGCATAGTCATTTTAGGAGAAAAAAGGAAAAAAATAGAAATAATTAAGAAGTGACCCATAATGCAACACAATTAAAGAGCCAGGCATACTTCTTTCTATTATTATTCTCTATAAATCACTATATAATCATCCAATACACATGCAAACAAACACCTGAAAGAAAGTATATGGTTTCTTGCTAAATCAAGAACATTCATTTCCATCTGGTACAAATGCCAAATTATAATTATCCATTTTTATGTTTGGGGAGATACAGATTTATTTAAAAAAATGTATCTTTGTGTTTAAATTAAATTGATTTCTATACAGATTGAGATAGAATTTTTCAAAAATAAGTAAGAACACCAGAAAATCGTAATACTAATCCATAAATTTTTTTTTATAAATTACTAAGTTAAAAAAATAAATAAGTTAGTAAATTTAAACAAATCATTAGACTGAATTCATTTTTAGGGAAAAATATAGGACACAATATTACAACTGGGCAATTGTTTTGCATTAACTTAAACTGGTCAGGTAATTGAAAGAGACAGAAACCCAATATCCTCATGTTGTATAGACCTACAATTTTCATTCATCGGCCCTGGGAAAAACAAAATAATAATTAGTGTCTATAGTCACTGAAAGTGAAAGGAAGAAAACTGGAGTCACTGAGCAGAAAAGAAATAAGGTAAAAAGAAAGACCAACTGAAAGTCACCTACTGAATCGTAAGACCCTTCCAGTATTTGCTCCAAAAGTCCATGATTCACAATTATAACATAGAATTAGCAAATTTGAACATAATTCTTGGGAGAAAAAAGAGAAGCTCCAGAGAAATCACCTAGATACTTATATTTAGGGTTCACTTAGAAGTGTATTGCAATCTGAATGTCATCAGACTTCTCAAAAACACTTTGAGAGTAGTAATAAATTAGAGCAAAGGATCCAAAGCACAGAGGAAAATTATTTTTTCTAAAATTATATTTCCCTTGCATTATATACGAAGTTACACATCAATTATGAAGAGGGAGTAAAAATATTTTCAGAACTTTAGCACCGTGACCAATTTATCTTTTATTTTCTTTAGGAAAATAAAGGTAAGTTTACATTTACTTCCTAAATTACTTGAAGAGTTAATGTAATATATGCATGAACATGCAAGAAAGAGAACAACATGAAATCTAGAAACCAGGGGATTCAATCTAGGAGAACAATGACAAGAATTCTTTGCTACTTCTGTGTGCTTTGCCTAAAGAGCAATACATCTAGACTGAAGTCATGTAACAAATGTGAAAGTAAAATTTTCCCCCCAAGCGATTAAAATATAACAGAGCAAATTTAAAACAATTTTCATTTTGAAATATTATTTATAAGTATGCAACAATTCTGTTTGCACTTTTGAACAATGCAGAAACAGGTACATAAAAAAACTAAACGAAAAAAACAGTGAAATAATTTTTAAATGTAGGAAATTAAAATTTTATACAAGAAAGGAAATGTAATCATACTATACTATCAATCTCAGCAATGAAGTTATTTTACATAATCATAATAGGAATATTGACTAGCAAGTTAATCAAAACTGTAATGTAAATAACATTACAAGTTAAGAGCATGAGGAAATTAAGGTAAGAAATGAGAAAGAAGTTATATCCTTAACTATGAAAAGAGAATCACAAGACAAAGCGATGTGACACCTGGATTGAGCCATGGAGATTTTTTTTTCAAGGATTAATAGCTGGGTTTAAATATCAATTTTTTTAAAGACCTAAAACAAAGTAATAAAAGATTTTCAGTGTTATGTGTCACTTCAACATCACAGAATCTTTACCAGCACTATTCTCCATATGTTTCTTGGATTCTACCTGGAGGCAAGATGATGAACATAGAGTGACATACAGAATTCAAAACTGGGCCAAACATTCCCTTCACCTTCTATTGAGTATTTTCTAATACTTTCCAATCATTCTTTCTGTGTTTTCACCCACAGTGGAGAAGCATTAGTTTAATGCAAAATAGACTAAAATTGCATGTTACTCTCTTTTTCATGAACTAATAGCTGTAGTATATGAATTTATATAAATGTTGTAAACGTAAATGGAATTGTTTAGGGCAAGGGACTACCTGGAGTTGCAAACAAGAAAAATGTTAATAAAATGAAGAAGAAGGGGCGCCTGGGTGGCTCAGTCGGTCAAGCGTCCGACTTCAGCTCAGGTCATAATCTCGTGGTTCGTGGATTCAAGCCCCACATCCAGCTCTGTGCTGACAGCTCAGAGTCTGGAGCCTGCTTTGGATTCTGTGTCTTCACCTCTCTCTGCCCCTCCCCTGCTCACATTCTGTCTCTCTCTGTCTCTCAATAATAAATAAACATTAAAAATTTTTTTTAAAAATGAAGGAAACTGTAATTACAAATGGAGAAATAATGAAGATTAAAAGAAACAGTGTTTGTTTATCATGTAAAACACAGTAGGAGAGACTTGCTTTTAAAAAATTACCTTATAAACCAAGTTAACCTTATTGTAATTAATAAAATATACTTAATAAAGTGCATAAAATATACATTTTAGATATGCATACTAAAATATTACAAACTAGTTCCTTATAATGATAGCTCTATATTTAGCAAAATTTCATTAGTCTGTATACGTGTCAGCTAAATAATTTGCATACTTAAAAGTCCCTGAGAACTCATAAACATGATCAATTGTAATGCCTGAAATGATTCTAAAAGCCCTACCATATTAAAAAAACATTATAAACCTGGCCCAAAACCCAGAAAAGGAGCCCTACCCTATAATATTGTAGAGCTTCATTCTTTGAGGAGTTGGTAATCTCAAAATCCAAATTAAAAATATTGTTTATTTGAAACTAAGCATATTGAATATAGATTTCAGTTTGCAGAGATAGTGGGTTTCCCACATTAGACACAATTCCATGTGTTGCATGAATGAGGGAGAAATAAGGGTGTGAGGCGGAAAGATGTGTCAAAAATTTCTCATAAAATTTTAAAAGATTACTTTATCCTTCTGTAGGTACAGCTTAATATGCTATTTTACATTTGGATGAATTCCCAGGACTTGAGAATAACATAGTGAAGTTTAAGCATATGTGCTTCTTTAGAACAGAAAAGTAAAGGAAATCACCTAATCAAGGCTGTTTTCAATGAATCAATGCTTAACACTTCTCAAAATTGTTAGAAAGTCATTAGTAATGCATTGCTGTATAATAGGAAACTTAGAATTGAATGGATAATTTAAACTTAAAAATAACACACTGCAGCCCAACTGAATGACTACTTGCACATTTACATTTATTAAGCATTTACTATGTGCCTATAGTAGTTATGGCACTTTGGTTAGGGCAGTGAGCAAAATTAGAACAATCTTTGACCTAATAAAAACCTCAGATACTGTAGTCTACAGTGTCTCAAGAACAGCTGCTGATGTATATAAGAACAATAATCAGTGTCAAGTATTTTGAGGCTGAATCGATAAAGTCAGGACCAAGACAGGTTGCCCATTTTAAGGCAATATTAAAAAAAAATTAATGTTTATTTATTTATGATAGAGAAAGAGACACAGAGTGCAAACAGGAAAGGGGCAGAGAGAGAGGGAGACAGAATCGGAAGCAGGCTCCAGGCTCTGAGCTGTCAGCACAGAGCTCGACTGAGGGCTCCAACCCACAAACCATGAGATCATGACCTGAGCTGAAGTTGGACGCCTAACCGACTGAGTCACCCAGGCGCCCCGACAAAATTTTTAAATCTCCATTTGTCCACGTTACCAAAAGTGACTGGTAGGTTAATATGAAATATTAATGACTTGTTTTATACAGATTTTAGTATTAACTAACAGATGCTTAAAGATTCTTTGGAAAATTATAAATATCCTTTGCTCCCTTATTAAGATGAGGTTTATGTAACTAATCATATTCATATTTTCTGCTTTCATTGTCATCCTAGATGATATCCTAGATGTGCAGAGCACATAATAGTCAAAATTCTGAGAACAATTCTCTTACTACTGCTGATTTTGGCAATTACTGATATCAAATTGGATAAGGGGAACAAAAGAAAACATAATTATAGGTCAATAGAAATTACTAAGTATAATTATATATAAATGTAGTAGATAGTGAAAAAATGAACCTGAGAACTGCTTTATTTTAGAAAATTTATTTTTCCAATTACAAGAAAAAGTTCTTAAATGATACCTCTAAAGCAGTAGTTCTTAAGAGGAGTTGTGTCTCCAGGGACATTTGGCATCATCTGGAGGCATTTTGGATGTTACAATAGGAGTATAAGAGGGGACACTGCTAGTGTCCAGTGGGAAGAGGACAGGGGTTCAGCTACACCCTAAAAAACACAGGATAGTTTTCTGAACAAAAAATTATATCTGGCTCAAAATGTCAATAGTGCTGAGGGGCGCCTGTAGGGCTTGTCAGTTGAGTGTCGGACTTTAGCTCCAGTCATGGACTTAACGGTTTGTGGGTTGGAGCCCCGCGTCGGGCTCTGTGATGACAGTTCGGAGCCCGGAACCTGCTTTGGATTCTGTGTCTCCTTCTCTCTCTGCCTCTCCCCTACTTGCACTCTGTCTTTCTCTCTTTTTCAAAAACAAAGATTAAAAACAAATTGAAAAAAAAATGTCAATAGTATTGAGATTAAGAAAATTTGTATTGAGGTCATGAAGTTTTAAATTAGACAAATAATGGGGCGCCTGGGTGGCGCAGTCGGTTAAGCGTCCGACTTCAGCCAGGTCACGATCTCGCGGTCCGTGAGTTCGAGCCCCGCGTCAGGCTCTGGGCTGATGGCTCGGAGCCTGGAGCCTGCTTCAGATTCTGTGTCTCCCTCTCTCTCTGCCCCTCCCCCGTTCATGCTCTGTCTCTCTCTGTCCCAAAAATAAATAAAAAAAAAAAGTTGAAAAAAAAAATTAGACAAATAATTATAACTGCATATTAAATTTTTAAATAGTAATCCAACTTACTGACACAGATGACAAGTTTAACATTCTTTTACTTTCTTGCACTCAATGTATAGTGATATTATTTTTATATCTTATAATTATAATATATAATTTATTTTAAATTATAATAGTCATATCATAATGTTCCCCCACATTATTTAATCTTGGCTTTACATTTAAATTTCTTGAAAAAAATCACCCTCAAACTTCATAAAATTTTGTAGTCATTACTGAGTTATTTAATTTGAATCCTTTTAATTAGCTAGATTTTTAAAAATAGAGTTTGGTCTTTCAAACAGTTTTAACTTCACAACAAAATTAAGTGCAAAGATAATATTTTCCATATATTCCCTTTCCTCATACAAACAGAATCTCAACATCCCCACCAGAATGTACTTTGTACTTTGCTTACAATTGATGAACCTACATTGACACATCATTATCACTTAAAGTGCATTGTTTATATTATGATTCACTCTCGGTGTACATTCTATGGCTTTGAAGAAATGTATAATGATATGTATCCATCACTGTGGTATCATATAGAATGGCTTCACTCCCCTAAATATCCTCTGTGCTTATCCTATTCTTTTATCCTTACCCCTACCCTTGTCAACCACTTACCTTTTTATTGTCTCCAGAGTTTTCCCTTCTCAAGAATGTCATATAATTGAGATCATACCCTAGTTAGCCTTTTCAGATTGGCTTCCTTCACTTAGTAAAATGTGTTTAGGTTCTTCCATGTCTTTTATGGCTTGGTATCTCATTTCTTTTTAGCACTAAATAACAATCCATTGTCTGTTGTTTATCCATTCACCTACCAAAGGACATCTTGGTTGCTTGTGAGTTTTGGCAATTATAAATGAAGCTCCTATAAACTCCTGTGTGCAGGTTTTTGTGTAGACAAGTTTTCAACTCCTTTGACCACACACCAAGAAGTGTGACTGATGCCTCATATGGTAAGAGTATGTTTAATTTTTAAAATTTTGACTAAATTTCATAATCAAGGTTTTTTTTCCCAACTCCCATGAGGACCTCAAGTATATTTTATTGGGGGATACTGATCAATCAGTTTTGTTCTAAAAATATTACCTTACCTCTGGCTTCCACACCTTTAACTGCTTTGTAATTGCTTTGCCCTATTTGTAATTTTCCTCTGTATTCATTATGACTATTCTTAGTCTTTCCTCTTTATTAAGCTATTAATTTTCCATCTTTTCAAGTTTTTTCCTTTTCATTTACAAATTATTTTTAATAGTGCTGTTTTGATTTTCAATTTATTTCCTTAGCTCCTGAATATATGTTTTCATGTTATTTGGTATGCTTATGATCTGGTTTTAATGATATCAAATCAACCTATGGATTTTTAATATAGACTAAACATTATTTCTACTAGTTATTTTCTCCCACTGCAAATCTTGACTCATACACTTGGTGTTTTATATCTTCTTTGAATATACTACTACTCTTTTTAAAGTAAAGTTGCATACTTACAAAGCCATTTTAAGTATATTTGCTTATAAGTCAGCAACTGTGCACTGATTTGAGCTAGGAGGTAAATGTTACTCAAACTAGCTATTTTAAGATGAGTTTTCTTTCAAGCTTATTTTTTTTTCTAATCCATCCAGGACTAATGCCTAGTATTTCTGTGCATGACTTGTCCACAGATCATACCACACGTGACAAACCACCCAAGTTTGACAGCATTTGAACTGAAATACCTACTGTTAAATGGAATGAGTCCACTGGTAAAGATTTTTTAAAATATCAATAATGCCAAATTTCTATCAAAGATCTTAAATGTTTCCTCTCAATTCCATACCTTTCACAGTATGAGACAGTGACACACATAATGGAATGCCATTAGCCCACAGATCACACTTTAATTAAAAATGCACAATCTCTTGACTTGTTTCCAACTCTATATCAGATTGTTTTCTTTTTACCTCTGGACTATATAAAGTTTGGTGTCCACATATATTGTGGTCTGTCCACTTTTATGTAACCTGAGGGCAAATGGGTGAGGTTTCTAGAAGGATCATTGGATGGTAAGTATAGCCCTGGTTAGTTCTATCTTTTGTAGTTGGGTTTTATAATTTCCATAATAGCTTCTTCAATTTAGTTACTAGAATTGCTGTATTATGGGGCTTCTATTCATGTCATGCATCTACAGTTATTCATATTCCCCCCAATTTAATATAAAACCTTCAATCATCATTTGTATCTGAGAGCAATGTATCCAATTTAAAGTGCCTCTCCGAGTCAGATATTCTATTGATTCCAGGATCTTGAGAGAAAATATGATTCCCACTGAATTCACTTTTCTATAGATTTGAAGGTATAATGACAACTATCAGAAATTTTCTCACATTGCAACATGGTTTCTGAGAGATAGGATTGAGATCAGGAGCTGCATTAGTGTATGCTTTGATCTTCTGTCTTTCTCTTTAGCCACAATATTTGCTATATGCCATTTGACTAAATTATTTATTATTATTATTGGTTGCAGTAGAATTTAGTGATTCATCACTTACATATAATAGTCAGTGCTCATCTCAACAAGTGCCCTCCCTAATGCCCATCACCCATGTAGCCCATCCCCCCACCTACACCCCTCCGGCAACCCCAAGTTTATTCTCTGTATTTAAGAGTCTCTTATGATTTGTCTCACTCCATTTTTATCTTTTTTGTTCTTTCCCTTCTCCTATGTTCATATATTTTGTTTCTTCAGTTCCACATGAGTGAAATCATATGGCATATATCTTTCTCTGACTGACTTATTTCACTTAGCACAATACATTCTAGTTCCATCCACACTGTTGACATGGCAAGATTTCATTCTTTTGGATCACCAAGTAATATTCCATCTTCTTTACCCATTAAACAGTTGATGGACATTTCCATAATTTGACTATTGTTGATAGCACTGCTATAAACATTGGGGTGCATATGCCCCCTTCAAATCAGCATTTTCGTAACCTTTGGATAAATAACTAGCAGTGGAATTGCTGAGTAATAAGGTAAGAAAGTAGTCCAGTTTCACTCTTTTGCATGTTGCTGTCCAGTTTTCCCAACATGGTTTGCCTTTTTCCATTGGACATTTTTTCCTGCTTTTTCAATGATTAATTGACTATGTGGGTGTAGGTCCATTTCTAGATTTTCTATTCTATTCCTTTGATCTGTGTGTCTATTTTTGTGCCAGGACCATAATGTCTTGATCACTACAGCTTTGTAATATAGCTTGAAGCCCGAAATTGTGATGTCTCCAACTTTGCTTTTCTTTATTGATTTGGCTATTTTGGGTCTTCTGTGTTTCCACAAAAATTTGAGGATTGTTTGTTCTAGTTCTGAAAACTGCTGTTGACATTTTGGTAGAGATTGCATTAAGTGTGTGGAGTGCTTTGGGTAGTATAGGTATTTTAACAAAATTTGTTCTTCCAGTCCATGTGCATGGGACGTTTTTCCATTTCTTTGTGACATCTTTAATTTCTTTCATGAGTGTTTTATAGTTTACAGAGTACAGGAGGTTTTTGACCTCTTTGTTTAGGTTTATTCCTAGGTATCTTATTGTTTTTGGTGCCACTGTAAATGGGATCAATTCTTTAATTTCTCTTTCTCTTGGTTTATTACTGGTATGTAGAAATGCAACGGATTTCTGTACACTGGTTTTGTATCCTACAACCTTACTGAATTCATTTATCAGTTCCAGCAGTTTCTTGGTGGAGTTTTTCAAGTTTTATGTATAGAGTATATGTCATCTGCAAATAGTGAAAGTTTTACTTCTTTGCTAATGTGGATGCCTTTTATTTTATTTATTTATTTATTTATTTATTTATTTATTTACTTTTTGTTTTATTGCTGTGGTTAGGACTTCCAGTACTGTGTTATATAACAGTGGTGAGAGTGAACATTCCTGTCTTGTTTCTGACCATATATTTTCCCAATTGAGGATGATATAAGCTGTGGGTTCTTCATATATGGCCCTTTTTATATGAGATATGTTCCCTCTAACCCTACTTTGTTGAGGTTTTTAATCATGAATGTATGTTTTACTTTGTCAAATGCTTTTTCTGCATCTGTTGAAATGATCACTTGGTTCTTATTTTTTCTTCTAAAATGTGATGCATCACATATTCAACCACTCATGCAAACCAGGAATGAATCCTTCTGATCATGGTGAATGATTTTTTTAATGTACGTTAGGTTCAGTTTGCTACTATTTTATTGAGAATTTTTGCATCCATGTTCATCAAGGATATTGATCTGTAGTTTTCTGTAGTGGAGTCTTTATCTGATTTTGATCAGGGAAATCCTGGCCTCAAAAATGAGTTTGGAAGTTCTCTTTCCACTTATAATTTTTTGGAATAGTTTGAGAAAATAGGTTGTAATTCTTCTTTAAATGTTTGGTAGAATTCACCTATGAAGACATCTGTCCCTGGACTTTTGTTTGCTGTAAATTTTCTGATTACTGATGCAATTTATTTGCTTGTTATCTGTCCATTCAAGTTTTCCATTTCTTCATATTTTAGTTTTGGTAGTTTATATGTTTCTAGGAATTTATTCATTTCTTCCAGGTTGTCCAATTTGTTAGCATATAGTTTTTCATAATATCTTCCTATAATTGTTTACATTTCTGTGGTGTTTGTTGTTTTTTCTCCTCCCTCATTTGTGCTTTTATTTATTTGGGTCCTTTCATTTTTCTTTTTGATAAGTCTGGATAGAGGTTTATCAGTTTTATTAAATTTTTTCTTTAAACAGCTCCTGGTTTCATTGTATCTGTGTGGGTTTTTTGTTAATTTGTTTTTCTTTTTGTTATTTTAGATTCTATATCATTTATTTCTGCTCTAATCTTTATTTTTTCCTTCCTTCTACTGGTTCTAGGCTTCAGTTTTTGTTCCTTTTCTTTCTGCTTTAGGTGTAAGGTTTGGTTGTTTATTTGAGATTTTTCTTGCTTCTTCAGTAGGCCTATATTGCTATATACTTCCATCTTACAACCTTTTTTGCTGCATTCCAGAGGTTTGGGGTCATTGTGTTTTCACTTTCATTTTTTTCCCATGTATTTGTTTCAGTTTTGTTTGATTTCCTGGTTGACCCATTCATTGGTTAGTAGCATGTCGTTTAACCTCTATATATTTGTGGTCTTTCCAATTTTTTTCTTGTGGTTGACTTCAAGTTTCATAGCATTGTGGTCAGAAAAGATGCATGGTATGATCTCAATCTTTGTGTATTTGTTGGGGCCTGATTTGTGACCCAGTATGTGATCTGTTGTGGAGAATGTCCCATGGTTACTTGAAAAGAATCTGTATTCTACTGTTTTGGGATGGAATGTTCTGAATATATTTGTTAAGTCTATCTGGTCCAGTGTGTCATTCAAAGCCATTGTTTGCTTATTTTCTGTTTAGATTTCCATTGTTGTAAGTGGGGTGGTAAAGTCCTCTATTGCTGTGTTTTCATCAGTTAATCCTTTATGTTTGTTATTAATTGTTTTATATATTTGGATGTTTCATGTTGGGTGCATAAATAATTACAATTGTTATATCTTCTTGTTGGATTATCCCTTATATGATTATACAATGGTCTTCTTTGTCTCTTGTTATAGCTTTTGTTTTAAAGTCTAGTTTGTCTGATATAAGTATTGCTGCCTCAGCTTTCTTTTGATATCCATTTGCCTGATAAATGTTTTTCCATCCCCACACTTTCAATCTGCATGTCTTTAGGTCTATAATGAGTCTCTTATAGGCAGCATATACATGGGTCCTGTGTTTTCATCCATTCTGAAAACAAATGTCTTTTAATTGGAGCATCTAGTCAACTTACATTCAAAGTCATTATTGATAGAAATGTATTTATTGCCATTTTGTTACTTGGTCTGTCATTGTTTCTGGACATTTTCTCTGTTCCTTTTTTTGTCTCTGTTACTTTTGGTCCCTCCTTTCTATTCAAAGAATCCCCTTTAAATATTTCTTCTAGAGTTGGTTTAGTGGTCATGAACTCCTTTAGTTTTTTGTTTGTCTGGGATACACTTTATAGCTCCTTCTATTCTGAATGACAGTCTTGCTAGATAGAGTATATTTGGCTTCAGATTTTTTTCATTCAGTACTTTGAATATATTATGTCATTCCCTTCTGGCTTGCCAAGTTTCTGTTGAGAAATCTCAGCTAGCCTTATGGGTCTTCCCTTATAAGTTAAGAACTTCTTTTGCCTTGCTGCTTTTTAAGATTTTTTTGTTTATCACTCTCTTTTGCAAATTTAATTACAATATGTCTTGGTGCTGGCCTGCTTTTGTTGATTTTGATGGGAGTTCTCTGTACCTTCTAGATCTGAAAATCTTTTTTTTTTTTTTTTTTTTTTTACTTTCCCAGATTAGGAATGTTTTCTGTTATTATTTCTTGAAATAATTTTCTGTCCACCTTTTCTCTGTTCTTCTTTTTTTGGGGCTCCTATAATATGAATGTTATTATGTTTTCTGGAGTCACTGAGTTCCCTAAGTCTATTCTCGTGTTGCATAATTCTTCTTTCTTTCTTTTGTTCAGGCTCATTATTGTCCATTATTTTGTATTCTATGTCACTAATTCATTCCTCTGCTTCTTCCAGCCTGCTGTTCATTGCATCAAACTCGTTTCTAATCTCAATTACTGCATTCTTCATATCTGATTGTTTTTCAAGTCTTTTATCTCTGTGGTAAGGGTCTCATTAATATCTTCTATTCTCTTCTCAAGCCCAATGAATATCCTTATAATTATTGCTTTAAATTCTCCATCAGGCTTGTTACTTACAGCTTTGCCTTGATGTCTAGCCCTGGCTTTATCTTGTTCTTTCATTTGGGATAAATTCCTCCATCTTGGCATTGTTTCTCAGTCTCTGTCTTTTTCTCTGTGTCAGAAAAGCCAGTTATGTCTCCTGATCCTGAAAGTGATGGTCTTATGAAGAAAAGGCCACATAATGCCCAAGGCCTTGTCCATCACAGAGTGTCTCAGATGTGTGCTGCATGTGCTCAGTTATTGTGTTTTGGCTGCTCTATCTTTCAGATCAGTTGTCTGCAGAAGGTCTCCTTGCCTGCTTTTATCACTGTTGGGTCACTGGCTTGAATGGCAAATTTTAACTAGGTGTGCTCTGGTCTGCTTGTGATATGTGATCTGACACTAACTCCACTAGAACTCCCTGCAGAACTCTCTGGTCAGGAGATGAGGTATGGGGAAGGGTTTGTACTAGTCTTCTTCAGGAGGTGCCTGCTGCACTGGGAATGAGGCAAACTTGACTCAGAAATGAAGTTCTCTGGGAGCTCAGGGGTGGAGTTTGATATAAGCAAGTTAGGAAGACAGTGTCTGTGCTGAGGTGCTTCCCTTAGATGACTCTGTGTTTACCCTAAGAGTGGAGAAGGGAAATGGTGCCAGCCAGCTCCTATGTTCCCAGAGACGCATCTCCATGAATGCTGCCTCTCAGGAAAGAGCTCCTAGAATAGTGAATAATCTCTCCCTGTGTGCCCCAGACATTTATCAGATACCTGTTTCCACACTGTCTATCCCTGGTTGTTTGCTTTCTTTCTCTCCAGGAGCAGCACAGTGCCTTCCTGGCTCCATCCCACCCATGCCTGCTGACCCATAAAACCCCAGGCTCTAGAGATGTGGTGTGAGCAGGGGCTTGTGCTGGTCTCCTGGGGTAGGGGGCCAGGTGTGCTGTGCTGGGACTTACACAAACTTGACTGTGAAGGGCAGTCCGACCAAAGTACATGGAGGTGGGGCTTGGTGTAAGCAAGTTAGACAGCCAGTGTCTGCACTGAGCTGCTTCCCTCTGTTTATGCTGAGAGGTGGGGGAGGGAAATGGCACCAGCCAGCTCCTTTCTTCCTGCAGAGGGGGTCTTTGTGAAGCTGCCCATCAGGAAAGTGCTTGGAAAAGAATGAATAATCTCTCCACTGTGTGCCCCAGGTATTCTTCAGATGCTGTTTCTATGCTGTCTGTCCCCACCCAGATTCTCCCTTCTCTCCAGGAGAAGGTCAATGCCCTACAGGTTCTATCCCAGCCAACACTGCTGACCTTTAAAAACTCCAGATTTTCAGCTCCACTGGTTGCAAGAACTTACAAAATTCAGTCCTTCTCATTTTCCAAGTCAATGGCTTTGGGGAAATGTTTTCCTTATGTGTTTCCCTGTGTGCTCATCTCTCTCTCTCCTTTCTCCATGACTATGGCTTCCCCCCCACCTCCATAGCACCCAGGGTCTGTTTCTCCCCTAGACCATGTCTCAGCACTTCCTACATCCTTCAATGTGGCTTCTTCTCTCCCTTTAATTGTGGAGTTTGTTCTGTCAGTCTTCAGGTCTTTAGCGGTATTTAGGATGATTTGATAGTTACTTAGTTGTGTTCATTGGACGAGAGGAGCCTAGGATCCTCCTACTGTGTCACCATCTTGAAGAATCTAAAACTGTTTTTTTTTTAAAGGGGGGGGAAAAGAAAAAAAAATATTCTGGGAAATATACTAAACACAGAATAAACTAACCTAATCTGAAGCTTTATTTGGAATACTCAAGACTGCTGTGTTTATTTTTAAATGGTATATTTATATATTTATGATGCAACAGATTTCACTAAATCTATTTTGAATCATAGTATATGTATGTATATGGGTATGTGTGTCTGTATGTACATATGTGTGTTAAAGCCTAACGTGCAGCAACAACTCTTACTTTATTTTACCATACAGATATTCAAAAGAGGCATATAAATACCTGTGGGAATTGGAGGCTCTGATTCCTCAACCATATTGACAAGAAACCGCTAATTATATGGAAGTGAAATATTGTTCATTTTTCCCTCCCTTCCCTCCCACCCTTTCTTTTCTTTTTTTCTTTTTCTTTCTCAATAGCATCCATGTTTTGAAGTGCTTGGGTTTAGACTTAACACTTTTTTTTTTTATTACACCTGTTTGGGCAATGTATCATTTCATATTTTGCCATGTTAAATGTCATAATAATAATATTATTTGTATCACTTTTCCAATGCATCAAATTTTAGGAACTTTAACATGATACATATTAAACAAAAATAATTCTGTTATTTGGAATGAGAGGATTTTCTGAGATTAATATGACTGTAGGTAACATGATTTCTATTGTAATATGCTATACATGTATATAACTAAGACAAAAGTTGATTGTCAAATTAAGCAATGATAATACAGTACTGATGTTTTTAGAAGGCAATAATCTAATCCCAACCAAGATAAATTATAAGACAAAAAGTAAATAAACCTGTGGTCCAAATAAAGAACAGTGAAAATGCTATTTTTCTTATTATAAGCAATTTATATATAGTAAATTCATATAAATGTTGGAAAACACTGTATTTAATAGGAACAAAAAATGTCAGCTAATATGCTTAAGCATATATTTCTTTTTTTTTTAATTTTGTTATTGTTGTTGTTTATTTATTTTTGAGACAGAGAGAGACAGCAAGCAGGGGAGGAGCAGAGAGAGAAGGAGACACAGAATCCGAAGCAGGCTCCAGTCTCTGAGGTGTCATGACGGAGCCCGATGCGGGACTCAAACTCACAAACCATGAGATCATGACCTGAGCCAAAGTCGGACACCCAACCAACTGAGCCACCCAGGCATCCCAAGCATATATTTCTTCACAAAAGAAGAAGAACAGAGGAAAATAAATTGAAACAATAAAGTTACATGTGATATTATTATTACTAGCTTCTTTTTCTAAGAATTAGAAAAGTTTCTAGTCATGTCTACATGAAATTCTAGTATTAGAGAGATTTTAATACAATGTAAATTTAGGATTTCAATCGAAGCATGTTAGGAGATCCTTTACAATACTCTATAGAGTCATATGAACTAGCACAGGCTGAGAATCTCAGTCTTTAAAAAGAAAAGGAAAAGAAAGCAAGAGCTAACATAACACTACTGAAAATGTGACATTTATGAAACCAGGTAAATAATTTAATATTATATCTAAAAAAAAATTAGATTACCTATATTCATAAGAGGGACACTATTATTTATGATATGAATATGGACCTTAGGCTTTAAACATACATTTTCTCAAAAAAAATCAATTTTTTGTAAAGAAAAAGAATGAGTACAAAGGGGACAGTGAAAAGAATACATTAAATCTCAGTAGGCAAGGATCTATTAAGTGTCTTGTCTACAAAGAGCAATGTAATTGGCATATGGCAGAATATTATACTATGAGAATCATAGACATTATTATTTATCATTGAAACTCTAAGGTATCAAAACTTAATAAAGCATAAGCAATCAAACTTCTTTGTTGGGTGACTGGATAGACTGGTGGTTGAGAAGATTAATTTTGTAAAGATGTTGAGTTAGCAGCAAACAGATTAGGTTAGGTTATACCGACAACTTGTTTCAAAGTCTTCTACAGGTCGACATTACTTCCTTTTCTTCAATTTCCATCTTAAATATATTGATTGCACAAGTTCTAATTTAGGATTTAGGAAGTTTTAAATTCCATTAGGTTGAATCCTATATAACATTACAGTTTTTGTCAGTCAAGTATCAAGTTTCACATAAGAGTTAGAAAGTAACTTATTCTAACAAATTCCATCAAGCTGTTTTGTGGGTACTGACAAGTTGATTCTAAAGTTTATAAAGACAAGGCCTCAATTAGCCAACATAATACCAAAGAATAACACAGGATGGAGTGTATATACATATTTATTAGTATATATCTCTTCTATGCATGCATATATATTTACATTTATATTATGTGTTTGTACATACACATGCACACATTTATGTTTATAGTTTGTAAGGTGGCACATACCAGTGTTTGAGATAAAATAATGAATAAAGCATGGCTTTAAATTTCAAGAATGCAAGTTTTCCCCATTGAATGTTATAATTGGGATACAGGAATGATGGATAACTAGCATGTTGGATTTGGTGGTACTGCTAAGTAATCTTCAGGAACTACTTAGAGTTATCTACACATCTGCCTCTTCCCCAACACACGTACATTGCCAGTGATGGAATTCAGTTTGGCCACTGAATCAAAAGAAAAGGTCTGTAGAGGTATATACTTTCCCCGCCCCCCCACCCCCAAATAACATTTCCTTCAGTAAAAAAACTTTGCAATATAAAGGAGGGGAAAACAAACAAACAAACAAACAAGACTTTTAGCTCTATGCTCTTCCTTCCAATATAGAACACAGGTATGTGAAGACATGACATTTGAAGCGATGCAGCAATGTGCCTAACATAGTACTCAGTATACATGAAGTCTTGAACTGCCAGCCTTACTATGAAAATGAAGCCACCAAGATAACAGGGTGGGAGAAATCATCCATAAATATATGTAGCTATATTTATTCAAAATAATCAAACATTTTTAAATTGTTAGTTTTGTGGTTTAGTTAGCAGTGGTTAGTTGGTCAAACTCTTATTTATAATCAAAGTTACCTTACATGATTCAGAAAGACAACATTTAATTAACTGAAGGAATCATACCTGTCTACTAGTATTCAATCTGAATAAACAAAATAAAAGTAGGCCCACCCATGTGTACTGTTTTACATAACAGTATGGTGTAAAATAGAATTAGCTAATATTGATGAACCAGTTAATGAAAATGAGCTAAAACAAGACTATTTATGAACCACTGGGACTAAATGGCCAGAGGTTACAGATTAAATTTACAAAAATGATGGGGAATAGTTGCATTGGGTTTATTTCTTTGGATAACTCCCTTTTCCTTTCTCTCTCTCTTTCTCCCAGTATCTCTCTCTTTCTATTTTCCTAACTGGCCATCCCTTACAATATTAGCATAGTAGCAATTGGAGTATCATCTCACTATGCAATTGTAATGTGACCCACTGATTTGCAAATAAACATCCCTTGCTAATTTGTAACAGCTCTCAGAATAGCATGAGTAAGATTTAAGTCTCCTTTACTAAACAGTATCTGTAATCAGTATTTGTTTATAGCTTAATCTTTATATATTGCCCACATGTCCCTATTAAGCATATTTTGTTTTAAAACCAAAACAATTAGACAGAAAATACTAATCTGGCCATGTTTATAATTTTAATTCTGTAATATAGGACCTAAATGGTGATTTACAAGTCATTTCCATATTTTAACCTTTTTGAATAGCCATACTCACAAATGGGATTTACAATATTAGGCATGCTTGACAACAGAAGGCCTTGATGCCAAGTAAGAATCTGTTTTCCAAACAGATGCCAAAACATTGTAGTTCCACATATATTCCTAATTGCCCAGCAGCCTTTCTAAATGACTTGTTCTAATTCCTTTGCAGACTATACTTCCAAATTTTAAGAAATTTATTTAATAGCTATAAATGTCTCTCAAACTTTCCATTTTTCAAGCATGAAATTCATATAGAGATTATTTAGTGTAGTTCTGAGAGCATGACCTTGTCATTCACCATATCCTGAAAACCAATGTGTTCACTTTCTGATCCCTGCTAATCTGTCACTGGGTAATGTTGAAATAAAGAAACAGCCAACACTGGTGAAAGCATTAAGGTGATCATTTTTGAATAATCTATGTCTCTTCTCAGCTTGCTAATCATGGAATACACACAATTATTTCTAAGTATAAAGTCTTTTGTTGCTGTATATAGGCAGCATCTTCCAAGGAATCACATAGATACTTTCAACAATAAGAGGCACAGAAAGGCAACAGAAATTGCCAGGAACACTTTGTTTCCTCTAGAACATAGATCAACATGGAAAGGAACAAAGTTTTGGTTACATCTTGGTGTGTGATTTGGGGGCAAGAACCAGTGGATTAATTTTCTAAATCTAGAATGTTCTTTAAAAAAGTACATATTTTTTATATTCAAAAGATCTAAATATGAAAAACATAAAATTCCATATTTTATACAAGGTTAAGAGACAGCAACGACTGCTGTGCTAAGTATTGATATGTAAGGAATCTATACATGTGAAATCTATACCAATATACATTATGTAATCTAATTTAAGAACATAATTATCCACTATTCAATTTTGGTGGACTCTAATTTATCTGTTGTTTTATTAGTTTGTGTTATTGGGGTCATATTGAGGTATTTAAGAAACCACTGCCAAATACAAAAGTTGTGAATATTTGTTCCCATGCTTTTTTCTAAGAGATTTATAGCTTAAGTTTTAAATTTAACATTTGCTCAATTTTGAATTTTTTTTTTGCATATGCTGTCTGATAAAGGTCTATACTTCATGCTTTCGCAAGCATATATCCAGTTTTCCCAGCACTGCTTTTTGAACAGACTCTTCTCATTAACTGACTTGGCACCATTGTGAAAATTCAATTTAGCATAGATTTAAGAGTTTATTTGTGGGTATTCCATTTTATTCTATTGGTCAATATGTGTATCTAATCATCAGCAAGGAACGTAATGACACTGTCAGAATCAAAAACATTAGTAAAGCTAAATACACACTCAGAATTAGAAAACACTAATTTTGTAATTTGATGGCTCTGTCAACCACTTATCTGCTGCATAAAAGTAAACCAGAAAGTACTACAAAACTACAGCTGCTATAATTTGTTAATGAATACACAATATAAAACTCGGTAAACTGACATCAAGAATGTAAAAGAGGGTGAGTGAATGGACAGAGCTGTTATATTCTTAACTACAGAGGGACTGCAATTACTGATACACCCTCTATGAAAAAAAACATTCTGTATTACTTTTTATCAGAAATGTAAATAATAGTATCTCTGATCTGCAAACGTGGTTTGGCTTTTGGTGCTTTTCTTTTTTCATATGAGAGAAATATAAATCCCTGACATAGTAACAAGTGTAAACTTGGGGTCTCTGTTACCAGTAGTTGAGCACAAGTTGCACCCGATACAAAGTTATTAGTACAGTTAATTAAGTGTTGTTTCTATTAAGTTGGAGAAGACTGAAGAGAAGCCACTAGGAAGGTTAAGGATATTAATTTATTCAACCATACTAAAAACTTAATATAGGCTTAAGTAAATTATTTACTATATAGCAGTGAAAAGACAGATGTGTGGTATGCGTCACTGTAGAGTTTATGGCCTCACTGACGTGAGGAACAAAGGCAAAAGAAAAAAATTCCTTACAACTTACAGCCCATTGACAAGTCCTTGAGACAGGCAGAGTGACCTTCCTCTGGGAAGTCAACTGCCTTGCTGTTAATACTTTGCTAAGGGCAAAAGCAATCTTATCTTAATGTTAACCCAACTTCCAGGATCCTGTAAGTCTCCTTTAACATATAAAAATTCCTTTGGAAACTTCCTTTATGTCTGACCTGCAAGATATATATTACCAATCATCCTCCAAGCATATGGCCCATTGATATACACCTGAAGGGTCTTATGACTAAGGTTTTATTAGATAGTAATAAATGACCTTTTCCTAAAAATAGCTAGTCCCCTCAAGGTCCTAGAAACCTTGCTTCCAAAATTCCTTAGAGACTTATGCTATCCCTAACCGCCTCCCAACTTGAAAGTTTATCATCAGTCACCCCTCACGACCCCAGTGCACTTCTCTCTGCCCATGTGTCCTGTTCTTGTGATGACGGAACATAAGGCAGCTGAGGGCAAAGTACAAGCTAACAGTATCCCCGCCCTCTACTCCTTCCGCCCCACCCCCCCTCAGGTGGGATATGTGTAACATTTCTCAGGCACTTCTGGCTGCCCAGGAACAAAGGAAAGGAAAGAAAACAAATGGTTAACTGATAGAGATCCCAGTCATGCAGGACATGAGTCTCCCATCAGTTTACAAATATCTTAGTAAATTATAAGAAAAAGGCAATCTAATTAACAGCTTAATTTCCAGAAACCTATAGACTCAGTTTCCTGGAGCCCCAATATCACCTCCCCCACAGCGATGTGGGGAAGAAAGGCAAGAAGGAAATGGCAGGTAAAAATGAAATTTCCTTATAACCTGCAGTCCATTGACAAATACTTCAGGTAAATAGAGTAGAACATATCTCAAGGAACCCCCTACTGTCTTAATGTTAATGCCTTACTAGAGGAAAAACAACCCTAGCTTGACAATAACAAGGCCTCAAGTATATAAGGAGTCCTCTTTATCATATCAAAGTCCTTCTGGAGGCCTCTCATTTGTCTTTTCCTCCCCAACTCCAGAGTATATAACCAGCCACTCTTCAACAACCCCAATACAGTTCTTTCTGCCCACGGGTCCTAGCCCTGTGCTTTAATATAATCACTTTTTTGCACCAAAGTCCTCTTCAAGAATTCTTCCTTGGCTATTAGCTCCAAACCCCACTGCCACTCCAAAACCCCATCACCTACGCTTTAATAAAACCACCTTTCTTCACCGAAGATGTCTTAAGAATTCTTTCTTGACCATTTATTCTAAACCCCAACATTTCCATATCACTAGCCACTAGCTATATTTTAATACCCTTTCACCTAAGAAGGTAGTGCTCAAAGTTCTAAACCAGCATCATTTCATAAATGAAGAGCTTATAGGCTGTGTATCTTCAAATTTGCTTTTTCTTTTTCCTCAGGGTTCTCATTTTCGTATTTGTATTTGTTTGTTTGTTTTAACCCCAAATGTCTGCCTTCTCTTTGCATTCCCTCACTGACAAGTATACGAAAAGATTATACTCAATTTCTATTTTTTTCTGTCAATCTAGAATAATTCATCTATAACTGAGATCACAATGGACTTCCAAATGTGATTTTTAAGTATTTTTAATGGAAGTATGGTTGACATACATTATTATAGTATACATTAGATTTTTAAGTATTCTTCATTGTCATGTTATTGAATACATCTCCAGCATATGACACTGTTGACTACTCCTTCCTGGAAGGGCTCTCCTTTTTTGACATTTGTAATGGGTATTCTATTTGGGGATTCCTCCACCCACTTGAAGTGCTCAATATTTATAGGTTCATTTTCCTTAATGTCAGTGTCCCTTGGGCTCCAACCCAGGATCTTTGCCTTCTTCAATGCATTTATTCTTCCTAAAGAATGACATCTATGTGTACGGCTTTGTTGGGGAGGAAGACCTTCCTCTGTCCTATGGTCCTTCTAGTTGAATTTAGAATCAAATGGATAAGAGGCAGATTAACTGGAGAAAATATGGGAAATCCACATAAACATGAAATTCCAAAGACAATAAGGTTACTTGAAGCTTATCTGAACTAAGGAGAGAGCTCTGAGCCTGAGGGCACAAAGGGGAGTAAACTCATTAGCAAGAAGGTTGAAAGGGATCTTTGGAGGAAAAGGAGGTTGCTCTATCATGCAGATCAGTTCCTTTGGTAATGGGGGTCTGGGTTAATACTCTTCACTTTGCAGGGTCTCTTTTCCAATGTAAATTTAGGCAGTTATATGGAGGAGGCACAGAGCTTTTCCAGCATCCATTGTTTTTATTACCCTTGTTGTTTTTTTTTTTTTTTTTTAATTAAAGTTCTTTTTTTAAGTTTATTTTTAGAGAGAGAGAGAGAGAGAGAGCGAGAGAGTGAGAGAGTGAGCATGTGCACATGCACTGGCAAGCGTGAGTGGGAGAGGGGCTGAGAGAGATGTGGAGAGGGTGAATCCTAAGCAGACTCCCCACCCTCAGCATGGAGCCAGATGGGAGGCTAGAACCCAGGAACCTTGAGATCATGACCTAAACTGAAACCAAGTGTTGGAGGCTTAACTGACTGAGCCACCCAGGAACTCCACTGCTTTTATTACTGGAGGAATCTTTATTTTTGGGGCACCTCATCCTGTACCCCTTCAGTGTCAAGGACCACTTTAGTCTTAATGTTTTTAACAATTAGGAACCTCTAGCCCAAACCTTGATTTTGAAGTTCCCTTTATTTAATATGGCTGTTATTGTTATTTCAAGCTAATGGGGTTCCAGAAAAAAAGTTAGATCATTTTGCCGTATTATTCTTACTCTATTGAAATCAATTTAATGTAAGTATATTCATTTGATCACCCATACATTTTTTTTTTGAATCACTAATGAAAACATGTAACATACAAATCAAAGAGAACATGTTAGTGTTTGCAGAGTTCTACACTGCACTGAAAACTGGTTTCTCTGTCAAACCTACGTAGCAACAAGAATCAAGAAAAAAGGTGATTTATGCAGCTGTTACAGTAGTGCTTCAATCACATTTATTCCTCATTTTATAGAAATTCACATGTGGATGACATTGAAATTTACATACTGAACTGTCAATGTTTCCATAGTTTTCCACATTATGAATATGTAATACAAATTGAAAACCTTTCCAAAAATGTAATTACTTTTTCTGCCACATGATAAATGAAATAGAAAATATTGTTTTACAAACTTCACATGACAGTTCAAACAGTAATTTAAAACCACCTTATCATTGTTTTGCTTCTTAACTTGTTGGGAAAATAAGTAAAGTTATGCACCATAAAATGGCCAAGGGGACTAACATAAGCTCCAGTTCCTAGTTTAGAGACTCCTCTTCCAGATTCTTCTTCCTGCACTGCTTGCTGTGGATGCCAAATTACTACTAATGCAAAACGCGGAAGTCACAGAGGATAAATTGTCCCCCATGCTTGTGCTAGGGGCTCAGATCTCTGGAGAAGGATCTTCTCTGAGCCCGCCAGTGCAAAATAAAACTGCTCCACTAAGATCCCTGAGTGCCGCTTGGTTTTTCCGCCAGCGATCCAGCCTGGTTCCATAACAAACTTAGCAATTTTTGTACACATTCTATTGGAAATTAAATATGATGCAGGAAGATTTCTATTATTAAACAACATTAAATGTTATATATCAAGTTTAAGATACATTATGGGATATTTCTTAATTTAAATACACAATTTTGAAAATTGAAAAAACATCAGATAAATTATAATAATTACTTTCTGAAAATCACATTTCCCATTGCTAAAATAAATACTGGTAAATCAAAAATTTATTAGAATTAAATTGATAAGAAAATTTAAGTCACAGTTTAAATATCATTGATCAGTATTCAATCTAGTAGTTGTCTGGAATTTTGCAATGCATTTTATTTTATTTTTTATTTTATTTTATTTTATGATTTATTTTAATATGAAATTTATTGTCAATTTGGTTTCCATACAACACCCAGTGCTCATCCCAACAGGTGCCCTCCTCAATCCCCATCACCCACTTTCCCCTCCCTCCCACCCCCCATCAACCCTCAGTTTATTCTCAGTTTTTAAGAGTCTCTTATGGTTTGGCTTTCTCCCTCTCTAACTTTTTATTTGTTTTTCCTGCCCCTCCCCAATGGTCTTCTGTTAAGTTTCTCAGGATCCACATAAGAGTGAAAACATATGGTATCATGAAGAGATGCTCAACGTCACTCTTCATCAGGGAAATACAAATCAAAACCACACTGAGATACCACCTCACGCCAGTTAGAGTCGCTAATATGAACCAATCAGGAGGCTATAGATACTGGAGAGGGTGTGGAGAAACGGGAACCCTCTTGCACTGTTGGTGGGAATGCAAACTGGTTCAGCCTCTGGAAAACAGTGTGGAGGTTCCTCAAAAAATTAAAAATAGATCTACCCTCTGACCCAGCAATAGAACTGCAGGAATTTACCCAAGGGATACAGGAGTGCTGATGCATAGGGGCACTTGTACCCCAATGTTTATAGCAACACTTTCAACAATAGCCAAATTATGCAATGCTTTTTAAAAACTATCCCTTCCACCCCGCTATGAGGCTGTGGTGTTCAGCATAAAATTAATATTGTGTATTTGGCGCTGCTGGATTGATCATTTGTATACTTGTTTTAAAACCTGTGCTCAAATGCTCTCTCTCAAACTCCATTTTTAACCACAGACTTTGCAATGTTAATATTCACCCCTTTCCCTTGACATCTAATCTAGTCTTTATTGGCTCTGATGCTAGGCAAGCACTTTTAGTTTGCACAGATGGTAATTACCTGGATTTATGGTACGGGTTTTGTGAATTGAAAAATCTAAAAATGAAGGGAAACAGTTGCAACAGCCTGAGGGTCAGGCTTTTGGGAAAGGAAGAATACAAAATCCAAAGCAGTTTTAGCAACACACCTTGTCTGCTAGTTTGGTCCAGCAGTAGATACATGTTTTTCCCTATTCTAGTGTATAATTTGGTAATTCAGCTACTCTGAGATCTTTCATGATGCTTGCCACGGACTCCAAATTCTGCTTTACATAAGCGTTCTGGATATTTTTCTCTCTATGGTTGACATTTATCAATTGCTCCCACTACCAATTACTGACTCATTCTTATTTCCCATTTAAGCCACTATGAAAGAATAATTCATTCATTTAGTTTTTTATTATCCATTTTTTTTTTTTTAAATTTTTTTTCAACGTTTTTAATTTATTTTTGGGACAGAGAGAGACAGAGCATGAACGGGGGAGGGGCAGAGAGAGAGGGAGACACAGAATCGGAAACAGGCTCCAGGCTCCGAGCCATCAGCCCAGAGCCTGACGCGGGGCTCGAACTCACGGGCCGCGAGATCGTGACCTGGCTGAAGTCGGACGCTTAACCGACTGCGCCACCCAGGCGCCCCGTATCCATTTCAAAAGACTCATAGGTAGTTTTCTCATTCCAGGGTACCTGATAGTCCCTTGGGCACTCTAAAGAGACCCCAATCCAGTTCCAGTCATCTATGACCAAATGAGTTCTAGTGTTTTCATTTTTCAGAAGGCAGTGTAGGGTAGTGTTTCCTAATTAATGTATGTGCATCCAGCTTCCTTGGTACTCATCTTTTCTGGAGACTCCTTTCAGTAACATGACTTTCAAAGTGCTTCAAACTCAAAGACAACTAATACAGTGTGCTGCTCCTGTGGGCAGTCTCAACTCTGTCTGCCCTGACCTTTGAAGTGAAATACAATTATTTCTCACCATTCCACACAGTTAATGACATTTGTATCACATGTAAGAAAGCATATTTAACCGGTAATGAGTTGCAATTTAAAAGAGTTAAGATGTATTTAAAATTTAGGACCTCTATTATACAAAAGCTGAATCATTCTGCAAAACATCTAGGGAAATAAGATTTGTATTCTCTGAAATGAATAAGAATTTCAAGGCAAAATTTCTTTTAAAATATACCTCAGTGCTACAGCAAAACAAGAAGGATACTAAGCTTATAAGAAAGAAATTTGATATTTTCAATGAAATGTGGGGTTTACATTCTCAAAAGAAAAGGTAAGAAGCAAATTCTAGGTATAATCTAAATCATCAATAGAGATTTATATTTATTTTTGTTTAGGGGAGAATACTGACCACCATTATTAGAGCAAAGATATTTACTGAAGATTTCAGAAAACAAAACAGAATAAGTAAAATTTGAAGTAAGGTCTTAAATGCTAGAACAGGTATTTTTAAGTTGGTCCTATCTAGAGCAGAGTCCAGGGAGGGAGAAGAAAATTTCAACTTCATGATGAGTGCTTAACTTAAACTACCTTTTTTCTTCCTCTTTCTCTCTCTTTCAGAATATCAGGCAGAATGACCTATCAGGCAGTGCAGACAAGTAGTTAAGGGTTTGAACTTGGCATCAGAAAGACTTAGAGTTTTATTCTGAAGATTCCTTATTGTTAAATAACTTCATTGAATCTAATTTTTCTTATCTGTAAATTTAGGATAATGCTATTCAACCATGTGGGTGTTCTAACAGTACCAAGCAGAGGGTACAGCACATAATATATGCCCATGAGTTGATACCTATTGCCATAGTATCTTGAAAATAATATGAAACTGGAAATTAGAATTTAGGGTTCTGGAACCTACTTTGCAAAAACTGCCACTCTGTAATAGCCACTTTGGGTTTCACTATCCTCATCTGAATAATGTGAGCTAGATGGACCCTGAATCTCTGAATATCTTCTTGGATGGATGTTTTATATGTCTTTAGGAAAAATTATAAAAGTACATGATGCTTCTAAATTATAGCAATATTTAAATTTACATAAAGAGATGAAAAATTGATGCTTCTTTATCACAATCAAGCCTGAAAAACAACCCTGTTATTTGACATAGGCCCATATCACTGTCTACAAATAAGATGGCGAAATATGCAAGGTCACAATGACAAAATTTGAACACTACTGCAATCCATGACTGAAGACCGTGCTACCATCTTGCCTACCTTGTCCATAGTTTTAGGTCAAAAACAAAAATTCTTTGCACACTGTAGTTGTTAAATTAGATCTGCAGAATAAGATACTGAAAAATTCATTAATTCTTAGACCAGATTTAAGCCACATTGTGGATAGCATGACTTTTGTGGACCTGTTGGAATCCAAACCATATTTCATACTACTGCTCCTTTGATGAAATGTATTTCCATTTTCAAACAACTAACATGTTAAACACATTACTTACTCCTAAATGTAGCATAGGGCATTACTAATTAAGGGAATAAAAACTCATTGTTTCGGTAAGTAGTGGTATTTTAACATCTAAGAATAAAGTTTACTCCTAATTGAGTACTCAAATAAAAGTGGTAGAAAAAAATGCCATTTTCATTTTGAATGATATTTAATTATACAGTTTTGTGAATATGCCACTACAGACAAATAAAAAAATTCGCATTTTAAAATGATGATTTATTTAATGGAGAACAAACTTTGTTAAAATTGTGTTGAATTCTAGTCACACATTGAAATGCAAATCTTAACAATAACATTGAGAAAAGACAAATAATATTTCTTAAATATCATGCCATAACTATGTAAAACTTAATTGAATCCAGTAAAAATTAAGTCCATAAAAAACATTTATAATAGAATAATCTGAGTATTTTATATAGTTGTAATAATGAAAACAAATGATTCATACTTGACTGGTATATATCTTAAAGATTTTATGAAAATCAGAAAAGCAGAAAAGTAATGCTTCTCTTATTCCAAGTTAAAAGTCTCAGCCTGCAAGACTATGCAATTCTGGACACTGGGGAGGTGGTATCACATGATTCAGTTACACCTGGCCACTGACTATTCTTTCTCCCTTTGGTTTCTTAGTTTGGGAAAATCAAACAAGTAAATTCAAAAAATAAAACAAAACAGAGGGACATCTGGAAATATTTCCTTAAGCAGTGGCATGTAATTTCTTATTTATTTATTTTATTATATTTTATCATTTTATTTTTTTAACCCAAGTTAGTTGTAGGTGTAGTTAGTAGTGTAGTTAGTAGTTAGTAGTTAGGTGTAATAAGGATTTCAGGAATAGAATTTAGTGATTCATCACTTATATATATCATCCAGTGCTTATCCCAACAAGTGTCCTCCTTAATGCCCCTCACCCATTTAGCTCATCCCCCTACCCAACACCCCTCAAGCAACCCTGTTTGTTCTCTGCATTCAAGAGTCTCCTATTGTTGGGGCGCCTGGGTGGCTCAGTTGGTTAAGCATCTGACTTCAGCTCAGACCATGATCTCGTGGTCTGTGAGTCTGAGCCCCACGTCAGGCTCAGTGCTGACAGCTCGGAGCCTGGAGCCCACTTCAGAATCTGTGTCCCCCCTCTCTGTCTGTCCCTCCCCTGCTTATGTTCTGTCTTGCTCTGTCTTACTCTGTCTCTCAAAAATAAATAGATGTTAAAAAATTAAAAAAAAAAGAGTCTCTTATTGTTTATCTCACTCTGTTTTTATCTTATTTTTGCTTCCCTTCCCCCATGTTCATCTGTTTTGTTTCTTAAATTCCACATATGAGTGAAATTATGTGGTATTTGTCATTCTTTGACTTATTTCTCTTAGCATAATACACTCTCATTCCGTCGACGTTGTTGCAAATGGCAAGATTTCATTCTTTGGATTGCTGAGTAATATTCTATGGCATAGATGTACCACATCTTCTTTATCCATTCATCAGTAGATGGACATTTGGGCTCTTTTCCATAATTTGGCTATTGTTGACAGAACTGCTATAAACATTGGGGTGTATGTGCCCTCTTGAATCAGCATTTTTACATCCTTTGGATAAATACCTAGTAGTGCAATTGCTGGGTCATAGGGTAGTTCTACTTTTAATTTTTTGAGGAACCTCCTTACTGTTTTCTAGAATGGCTGCATCAGTTTGTATTCACACCAGCAGTGCAAAAGGGTTCCACTTTCTCTGCATCCTTCCCAACATCTGTTGTGTTCTGAGTTGTTAATTTTAGGCATTCTGCCTGGTGTGATGTGGTTTGGACTTGTATTTTCCTGATGATGAGAAATGTTGAGCTTCTTTTCTGACATGGAAAAATGTCTATTCATGTCTTCTGCCCATTTCTTAACTGGATTATTTGTTTTTTGGGTGTTGAGTTTGAGAAGTTCTTTACAGATTTTGGATACTGACCCTTTATCTGATATGTCATTTGCAAATATTTTCTCCCATTCTGTCGGTTGCTTTTTAGTTTTGCTGATTGTTTGCTTGGCTGTGCAGTAGCTTTTTATGTTGATGAGGTCCCAACAGTTCACTTTTGCTTTTGTTTCCCTTGCCTCAGGAGACATGTCAAGTAAGAAGTTGCTGTGGTCGATTTCAAAGAGGTTGGTGCCTGTTTTCCCCTCTATGATTTTGATGGCTTCCTGTCTTACAATTTAGGTCTTTCTCCCATTTTGGGTTTATTTTTGTGTACAATGTAAGAATGTGGTCCTAGTTCATTCTTCTGCATGTTCACTGTCCAGTTTTCCCAACATCATTTGCTGAAGAGACTACCTTTTTTCCATTGGATATTCTTTTTTGCTCTGTCAAAGATTAGTTAGCCATATGTTTGTGGGTTCATTTCTTGGTTCTCTATTCTAGTCCATTGATCTATGTTTTGCTTTTGTGCCAGTACCATAACTTTTTTTGTTAAAAAATAATTTAATGTTTATTGTTTAAAAATAATATAATTTTTTTGGAAAGAGAGAGAGAGAGAGAGAGAGAGAGAGCAAGTGGGGGAGGGGCAGAGAGAGAGGGAGTCACAGGAGCAGGTTCCAGGCTCCAAGCTGTCAGTACAGACCCAGACGCAGGACTTGAACTCACAAACTGTGAGATCATGACCTGAGCTGAAGTCAGACGCTCAACTCACTGAGCCATCCAGGCACTCCCAGTACCATACCATTTTGATGACTATAGCTTGTAATACAGCTTGAAGTCCAGAATTGTGATGCCTTTAGCTTTGGTTTCCTTTTTCAACATTACTTTGGCTATTTGGGGTCTTTTCTGGTTCCATGCAAACTTGAGAATAGTTTGCCCTAGCTCTATGAAGAATGCTGGTGTTGTTTTGATAGGGATTGCACTGAATATGTAGATTGCTTTGGATAGTAAAGACATTTTAACAGTATTTGTTCTTCCAATCCATGAGCATGGAATGTTTTTCCATTTCCCTGTGTCTTCTTCAATTTCTTTCATAAACTTTCCATAGTTTTCTGTGTATAGAAATTTTACGTCTTTGGTTAGGTTTATTCCTAGGTATTTAATGGTGTTTGGTGCAGTTGTAAATGGAATCGATTCCTTAATTTCTCTTTCTCTGCTGCTTCATTATTTGTGTATAGAGATGCAACCGATTTCTGTACATTGATTTTATATCCTGCCACTTTGCTGAATTCATGTATCAGTTCTTGCAGTTTTTTTTTTTTTTTTTTTTTTTTTTTTTTTTTTTTTTTTTTTTTTTTTTGTGAAGTCTTTTGGGTTTTCCATGTACAGTATCATGTCATCTGCAAAGAGTGAAAGTTTAACATCCTACTTGCCGATTTTGATGCTTTTTCTTTCTTTCTTTTTTTTTCCAACTGCTAAGGCCAGGACTTCCAACATCACGTTGAATAATGGTGGTGAGAGTGAGCATCCCTGTCATGTTCCTGACCTTAAGGGGAAAGCTCTCAGTTTTCCCCCATTGAGAATGATATTAGCTCAGAATGATATTAGATCTTTATGATCTTGAGGTATTTTCCTTCAATCCCTAACTTCTTGAGAGTTTTTATTAAGAAAGGATGTTGTATTATGTCAAAAGCTTTTTCTGCATGTGTAATTTCTTAACATAGGTTCCAACAGAATGTTCATGTAAGCTGAAAAAAATAGGTAAGGGCACACAGTATAAATGTATGATCTTACCTGTTTTGACTGTGACAAAAACAGAATCATAATCCTTAAGTAGTCATCTGAAAAAAAAAAAACTGCATAGTTATGACACTACTTTCCACCTTGGTTCTATGAACTTCCATGTCATTGCCTAAAGCCTGAACAAATAGAAGAATTCCAGCAGACTTTTTGCAAATCCAGCTGCCATAATATTTTCTATCTTTGTACAGATGCATCTTTGCAATGTGCTTGTACTATTTCAATTAAGAGGTAGAATCTATTTTTCTACCCCGCAAATCTAAACTGTTTGTGTACTTGTTTTGTTTTGATTAAAAGGATATGGCAAATGTGACACTGTGCAATGTCCATGAGGTATTGCAACTTTTGCTCTACTCATCTTGATGTTCTAAAATTGAAAAAATAAGAAACTCAGGCTAACTTCTATATAATGAGAGATCTTACACAGACAGGGTATCAGCCTACAGCCAACACAATTGATTCACAAGTAAGTGAGGTAATCTTGTATCATCAGGTCATATTACTAAGGACTTGTGAGTGACCAGAGTTGATATCAGCAGAAGAATGGTTCAGCTGATCTTAGTCCAAAACATCAACCAATGGTGTCATGAGCAAAGAAATAATCACCGTTAAACAAAAGTCCCTGTGTTTTCAGATGGTTTGCTATGCAGCAAGAAATGCCTGAAAGTTGAGGGTTGTGTGTGTGTGTGTGTGTGTGTGTATGCAAAAATGCACGTGCATGCATCCCCTTATGCATGCACATAAGTGGTTTCTTCCTACCAATCTGAAGATCAATCATACGCATTGGGAAAACTAAGCAGAAGTTTACAAATTTACCAAAAAAAAAAAAAAATTTGTCATCATGATTTGCCTCCAGCATATGTCTTTCCAATAGCAGCATTTTAACAATTGCATTTATTTTTACAATTCCATACTGTATAGCATAATATAATGAAGTGGGTCTTAATACTACACCATGCTATTAAGATATATTTGAAATAAATTATTTTGAATCTGTTATTTACAAAGAACATACTAAATTTTCCCACAATATTATGCCAAATACCTTCCTCTTTCTTTGTTTCAATACATGAAAGTCAAAACCTTTCAGTAAAGTGATGCATTATTTCTGAAGGCGATTATCAATTGAACGAGTAAATAAATAATTCAAAAGATAAGCATGAGATGTGTATTTAATATGGCCACCATGTGAATAAATACTTTTTCCAAAGATAATTTAAAAATACTCTATATAGGCAAACAGACGTATTAAAGAAAAAAAACACAAAATGATCTTTACCAAACATATTTTAGTTGGAGGTCACCACTATGACAAAACTCAGTATGCAAGTCAATGCCAGTGACAGAATAAGGTTGAATGCATGAAGCCAAAACAAAACAGAAGAGATTAGGAAGGCAGATATATACATTTTTTTTGTTCTAGAGCTTGATTATTTTTTCCGTGTTTGGAGTTCTGATCTTAATAAGATCTGTGTTGCCTTCAGCTCAGGATAAAAACAGAGACATTGCAGTGTAAGTTATCACCATTCACCTTGGAAAAGTCAGAAACTCTATTAGGGTGCTGTTAATTTAGCAGATATATGGTGAGCTCAGTCACTAGTGAAAAGTGAGAAATACACCTGGGGTTTGCTGAAGAGTTTTCTAAGAAAATTCACTATCCATTTAATGACATATGTTATCCAATATAATATGTCCCTCTTGTCATCATCAATTAGCTTTTTGAGTAAGTTGGGTATGAAATAGAGCCTGGTATCAAGAACAAAATATTGAAGGAAAAATCATTCACTAGTCATTACTGGGCTTAATTATAAGTATCTTTGTTAGACTACAGAACCCTCAGGTATTTTCCTACTGTAGGAAGAGATATAACTATTTGATAGAATTTTATACTATTTAATATTAAATTATATTGATATCATTAAACATCTTGAAAATGATTAAAATTATACTAATACAACTATTGTCATTATTCCTACTACTAACACTTAGCAAGGGTTCCTAAAGTATACCTATGGAATGATTACTATTATTCTTATTAAATGGAAGAAAAAAAAAGAGTCTTGGTAAGTTTAAATCACTACCAACTTCACCTAGGTTGGTGAAAAATCTACATACGATAACAAAAATAGTGAATTCAAGTCATTTATGCTTAATTATTTCATGAAACTAACTTCTCAATATTCTCTGACTTCAGTGGTTTTTGTAGACCATTATTGAAATATGCTTATAAAAATATATAAATCTATTCTACCAGTTCAGTAATCAGAACAAAGTAATCTCCTCATATAAATGGGATGTGAGATTTGACAGAATACAAAATATTTAAAAAGAATTGAAACAGTAAGGATTCCTGGGTGGCTCAGTCAGTTAGTGTGTGACTCTTGATTTCAGCTCAGGTCATGATGTCACCGTTCATGAGTTAGAGCCCTGCGTCGGGCTCCTTGCTGATAGTGTGGAGCCTGCTGCTTGGGCTCCTCTCTCTCCCTCTCCTTGCCCCTCCCCTGCTCATGGTCACGATCTCTATCTCTCTCTCTCTGTCAAAATAAGTAAATATACTTAAAAGAATTAAGTTCACTTATTTTTTTTTGAGAAAGAGAAAGAAAGCAAGAGAGGAAAGGACAGAGATAGAGAATCCCAAGCAGGCTCCACACTGTCAGCACAGAGCCCCAGGAGGGCTCAGTTCATGAACCAGGAGATCATGACCTGAACCAAAGTCAGGAGTCAGAGGCTCACCTGGCTGAGCCTTCTAAGCACCCCCAAATAAGTAAATAAACTTAAAACAAAATTGAAATAGCAAAACATTCTCAAAGTAAAATGGTAAAGGCAATCATTTTAAGACAATCGAAAAAGAGGCATTGTGAAATTGTTTTCCATATCAGATAATCAAAAGCAAGCATCTTATGACAACATCCAGGACCCTTGTGATGTGGAATTTCTCATCATCACAGGGAAATCTTTACACCAGTCCAAAGGGAAGAGTCAGTTCCACTGTTTCCATAGCAATCTATTATGATTATGGTCTAGACAAGAACATTATTCCTAAGATGGAAAGAGAAGAAATGATGATGGGTTACTGGGTTTGCTACTTAGATCATTGCATCTCTTGTTTAAAACTAGATGCTAAGAATGCTTAATTTAATTAGCCTCATGCAATTTAGTAATTAAAATAAATACCACTGGTTAATGTTTATTCACTTACTCAACATACTTACTGAACACCTACTCTATTCCAGGCACTGTTCTATCTCCAAAGATTCAGCAATGGACTCAATGATAAGAGGGTGGAGAGCTGAAAAATACCTTCAAATTGGAATTAACCTAGGTTCATTCCCAAACAGTACTCAGACTATAATACAAGCAGTGCATTAAAGATGGAAATCTGTGCATTTTCGAGAAGCATAAGAAGTTGAAGCTTGAACTTGGCCTAAAAGAACAAGTAAAGCTTGTGCCACTGGAAGCAAAACAGTAAGTTACTTCACAAGAGAATTCATGCTTAACAGCTGAGCCACCCAGTTGCCCCTGAAGTATAGTGTCTTAAGGTGGAAATTAGACTCTTGATTCAAGACCTTTATTCTCTTCTGATATAATCATACTTACAATGCTATAATTTTTCTTATTTGCATTGCTTTAGTTATATACCATAGATGTGCTTTTATTTTTTTATTTTTTTTATTTTTTTTTAAGTCATCAAAGGATTTTATTTTTTTTTATTTTTTAATATATGAAATTTAATGTCAAATTGGTTTCCATACAACACCCAGTGCTCATCCCAAAAGGTGCCCTCCTCAATACCCATCACCCACCCTGCCCTCCCTCCCACCCCCCATCAACCCTCAGTTTGTTCTCAGTTTTTAACAGTCTCTTATGCTTTGGCTCTCTCCCACTCTAACCTCTTTTCTTTTTTTTTTTCCTTCCCCTCCCCCATGGGTTTCTGTTACGTTTCCCAGGATCCACATAAGAGTGAAACCATATGGTATCTGTCTTTCTCTGTATGGCTTATTTCACTTAGCATCACACTCTCCAGTTCCATCCACGTTGCTACAAAAGGCCATATTTCATTTTTTCTCATTGCCACGTAGTATTCCATTGTGTATATAAACCACAATTTCTTTATCCATTCATCAGTTGATGGACATTTAGGCTCTTTCCATAATTCGGCTATTGTTGAGAGTGCTGCTATAAACATTGGGGTACAAGTGCCCCTATGCATCAGTACTCCTGTATCCCTTGGATAAATTCCTAGCAGTGCTATTGCTGGGTCATAGGGTAGGTCTATTTTTAATTTTCTGAGGAACCTCCACACTGCTTTCCAGAGTGGCTGCACCAATTTGCATTCCCACCAACAGTGCAAGAGGGTTCCTGTTTCTCCTAGATGTGCTTTTATATTTGTCAATTTGTCAATTTTCTAACTGCGGTTGTATCTTCCTATTCAACCACTGCACTACTTAGAAGTCAACTGTGTATTTTCCAAATGCTTTTTCTAATTTTATAGATGTCATTATCTTACTGATTTCTAGTTTCATTCAATTATACTCAGACAAGACAGTTCATATGATTATAACTTTTTTAAGTTTGTTTTGTAGAGATTTTTTTTCATGGAGATATAGAAGACTAATCAAGTAACCTGGTTTTGAATATCTACAAGGCAGAATCGATAAACAGCTGGTAAAGTGAGCTTGGAACCCAGAAGGAAAGCACAGGGATAGGTTAAACTTTTGGAGAAGAGAAGAGAGTTAACATGGGTTTAAAATACCTGCTGAAGTAAATACAGTAATGAATCAACAAGAGCTGAAGGAATCCTACCTCTGACCATGTTGGAATAGAGAGACAGGGTTTACCTATCTACTTGGACTAATTAAAAAAATAATAACTGAAAAAAAAAAAAGAAACAGTTGTTTTTAAGACACTCAGCATCATGAAACAAAATGTAGAGATCTAGAGATGGGAAACAAATGAGAAGAACTGCATGACTGCCACAGTTTACAGCCTTAGAAGTTTTCAAGCCACAATCCAGTGAGAGGGGATGTGGGAAGATCAGGCTGACAGTTTGAATTAGGAAGAGACATCTGAGCAGCTATGAAAGAGAAAGCAGCTAGGGTTTATAGGACAGAGTATTGAAAAGGAGAGATACACAGAGAGCAAGAATTCTGTAGATATGCAAAAGATTTCTCTAGAATATTGGTAAGAATATTGATCAACACATACTCATGAGGAAACTATTTCAGGTCGTACAGAAAATAACAGATAAGAGGAAACAATACCTGATACACAGAACTTAAAAAAATAAAAACAAAACTTCACCTTATATTTGCTTTATTTCTCTTTCTGTGTGTTTATTTAAAAAATAATGTTCATTTATATATATTTTTTTGGGGGGGGGAGCAGAGAGGGAGGGAGAGACAGAGAATCCCAAGCAGGCTCTGCACTGTCAGCACAGAGCCCAATATAGGGCTCAATCCCATGAACTGTGAGATCATGACCTGGAGCCAAAACCAAGAGTTGGATGCTTAACCAACTGAGCCACCCAGATGCCCCTATGTGTTTATTTTACCAACTATGTTGGAAAACCTCATAATTCACAAATACTGGGAAGAGTACTCAGATGGGAATAATTAGCTCTGGAATAAACATGTCTCTTGTCCTGCCTGAACAATCTTTAAAGCAATAACCCAAAGGGTCAAAGTGATTCCTAGTAATAGAAGTGTGTCTAGGACAAAGTTCAAGAATAAATATATGTATACAAAGTTATTCTACCACCCAAATGGTAAAATGTATATTTGGCATCCAATCAAAAAGTGTGAGGCTGTAGAATACAAAGAAGCAAGACCAAATGATCCATTATTCAAAGAAAAATCAATCAGTAGACATCCTCTCACCACTGACACATAGAGTTTGGCATCAAAGATATTAAAAGAGTTATTATAACTTGTAAATATATATATATATTCATACATCTGGGGATGAAAAGGACAATAAAAAATACATAAGATGGGATTAATAGCAGGTTAAATATTATAAAACAAAACATTAGTGAACTTGAAATCATAGAAATATAAGCTATCTACAACTAAGAGAACAAAAGGAATATACTGTTTATATATGACTTTGACATAAAATACAGTGTACTATATATAATAAAGAACATATAAAGTATAGAACACACACAGATACAGAAAGCATCAGGGAACCATTAGATAATTTTAGCAACCTATTGTTAGTATACAACTGGACTTCTCAAATTGGGGAGGAAGGCAAAAAATTCTTGAAGAAATAATGATTAAAAATGTTTTAGATCCAAGAAACTCAACCCAAAGCCTAAGAATAATGAAGAAATTGCACCCAGGCATATCATAATCAAATTGCTTAAAACTAGTAATAAGAGAAAATCTTAAAAGCAACCAAAGAAGAAAGACATGTGTAAAAAAATAAAAATAAAAATAAAGATGATAGCACATTTCTGAAACAGCGTATGAGAGAAAACAGCAGAGCAAAATCTTTAATGTATGAAATATGGTGTCAACCTGGAATTTAATGCTCAGGAAAACTATATATAAAAAACATAAGTAAGGTAGTCTTTTGGAGATACAATAGCTGAAAGAAATCATTAGGGAAACAGTACACTAGAAGAAATGTCAAAGGGTGTCCTTCAGACGCAAGATAAATGATACCAGATACATATATGGAGCTACACAAGGAATGAAGAGCATCAAAAATGATAATTACAAAAATAAATAATAAGCATAATCCTTTTATGTAAGTCACTTTTAAAATATATACTTTTAAAGACTATTTTACATATACGTTTTAGGTTTACAACAAAATTTAGAGAAGGGTATAGAGATTTCCCATATACACCCTCCCTCTACACATCATAGTATCCCCCATTACCAATATCATTCATCAGAATGGTACATTTTTTTATCAAGGATGAACCTACACTGAGTCCACAGTTTGCCTTAGGGTTTACTCTTTACATTGTACATCCTATGGGTCTGGACAAATGTACAATGATATATATCCATCATTATAATATCACACTGAGTATTTTCACTGCTTTAAAATTCCTCTGTGCTTTACCTTTTCTTCTTTACCCTTTCACCTCTGGCAACCACTGACCTCTTTTTTTTTTAATTTTTTTTTTGAGATAAGATTGACCTAAAACATTGTGTAAGTTTAAGGTGTACAACATGATATAAATCAGTTTAAAAGATAATTGACTACATAAAATGAATAATAATATAGAGTGGGGCTCAAAAGATATGCAATGTAAAAATAAAACTTGTGACCTTAGTAGCTCAAAGAATAGGAAGGGAGAAATGAAAGTGTATTATTTTAAGGCTTTGTATTATCATTTTAATTTAGATGGTGATGATTTTTAAAGATGTCCGTAATGAACCATAAAGCAACCACTACAATAATAAAACAAAGTGTCATAGTCAATAAAACAGAGGAGAAAAAATAGAATCACAACAGTAAATAATGAAAGAAAGAAAGAGAGTATGAGGGAAAGAAAGAAAGAAAGAAAGAAAGAAAGAAAGAAAGAAAGAAAGAAAAGGAAGGAAGGAAGGAAGGAAGGAAGGAAGGAAGGAAAGAAGGAAGGAAGGAAGGAAGGAAGGGAAAGAAAGAGAAAAGAAAGAGGAACTCCTGGGTGGCTCAGTTGGTTGAGCCTCCACCTTCGGCTCATGATCTGCAAGTTTATGACTTCAAGCCCCGCCATGGGCTCTGTGCTGACAGCTCAGACCCTGGAGCCTGCTACAGACTCTGTGTGTGTGTGTGTGTGTGTCTTTCTCTGCCCCTCCCCCACTCACGCTCTGTCTTTCTCTCAAGAATAAATAAACATTAAAAAAGTAAAAAAAAAAAAAAAAAAGAAAAGAAAAAAGAGAAAGAAAGAAAAGAGGGAGAGAGGGAGAGAGGGAAGAATGTGCAAATGGAGAGACGGACCAAAAACAGGACAAATGGAAAAGAGATGTTGAATTTAAACATAAACTTCCCTTTGAGTATACCTGGATTTAGAGACTCATTTCTCACCAACAGAATATGAAAATGGAAAAACAGCAAGTTCACAGTGGAGAAATGTGGCAGACACTACCTCACTCAAATGAACAAGTTTAACATTACCATTAATGAGTCATTTTGATTAGCACTCCCTGATATAAGAAAGAAGCATAATGTCTTTGTAAAATTCATTATCTCATTGTAATCATAATCTCATTGCAAAATTCATAATCTCATTGTAATCATAAGAAAACATACCTATATTCAATGGAATAATTTAGCGGTACTCTTCCAAAATGTCAAATTCATAAAAGAAAAAGACTGAGAAACTGTCAGATTAGAGGAGACTGAAGTGACAGCACAACTAGAGGCAACATGATACCCTAAACTGTGTACTGGGAGACAAAGGAAAAGCTGGGGAAATAAATGCATATATTTTATAATTCATATATTCAAAGTTTATAGTTTAGCTTCTAGCACCGCACCAATGTGATTGATAAATGCACCATAGTACATAACTATTAACACCAGGAGAAGCTTGGTGAAGAATATATAAATAGCCTCTGTACTACCTTTGCAAATTTTCTTTAAATATAAATTCATTTCAAAATATAAAGTTAAATGTATACTATCTGCAATAGATCCATTCAAATATATTTAAAACCAGATTAACTATGATTTTAGAATGTCCTTAACACATATTATAGATAAACCCTGCATGAAAAAATCTTAAATTATGATTTGAAAATATTTAACTTCGAAATTGCTTGTACTAGAAATAGAACAGCAGCTAAAAAAAATGGGTCATCTTGAGATCTTTAAGGAATACATGTCTTCAAACAATTATCACCATTATCCCAAGTGTATAGGAATGCCCACCCCATGTGCAGAACTGGCAGGCACACATCTTATTTAAATAATTCCATAGAGGGTGTTTTAGATTCTGGAATTTTTAAAAGGTGTTATCAATATTATTTTCTATACAAATGTAAATGTGAATAATCCCATATCTTTACCTTTCTTGGTCCTATATCAATGCAGCAGACAAGAGAAACCAAAACCATATTTTTTAAGAAATACCAACATGCTGGTAGTAGAAGTAGGAATGACCATTTTCTAAATCTTTTTCTCAGGTAGGCCTGTTTAGATTGAAACTGTTGTACAATATAGCACAGAAATCAAAGCAATGAAACCCCTGTCTATCAGAATAGCTTCGTACTCAGTAAATGCTATGAGACACTCCATAATGTCAAGTCACCATGTTTAATTACCTCTGCAGCAGACAGAATGAATTTTCTAATAACCGATTTCAAATTCTTATGAGGTTCTCTCACCATTTAGCATTGGCAGGTTTTCTACTGTTTTGTAGTTTATCACTCTGTTGTATTTTCAAAAGGATTGCCTAAGGCAATTAGCATTCAAGTGAAGAGAGAGATGGTGTGTGCCTCTTCCCAAGTCGTGGTTGATACTGAATAAATACTTCTGACGCTATATAATCATTTTGCTGGGTTTAAAAAAAAAAATCTGTAACAAAATCTTCATAATGGCTTAGTGGACAAACCCACTTTAAATCTTGTTTGCGCTCCTTAGGCATATTCTCAGAAAGAGACCAGGAGAAATTTATATTTATTAAAAAAAATCCTTATAGACAAGAACAGATTTGAAAAGCCCTGAAATACCTGTAGTTAGAATGAATTTATCTCTGCCTATTGCCCTTAACCTGGAACTACACTGTCATATTACTGTGGCCACTACACAAATGCTAGCAACTAGGAGCTACCAGCAAGAAGATATTTTTATTGTTAAACATTTTTTTCCCAAAATAATTCTAGGTTGGCAGTGTGGGAAAATTACATAAATCAACTGCCATAAGGTAATTAAAGAGACTACAGTGATTTCTGCCCAGTAAAATTCTTATTTACAGGTCCATCACTGAAGTTGCACACTGCGTATACTTCGGTCTTGAAAAGATTGGCAGCTCCCTCTGCTGTTTCTCTGGGTGAGGTGCGAGGAATCAAGGCTCACCTCTTTGTGTAATTTCCTTTCCTGTGATGCTGGACTTTCACAGCTTGTCAATTAATGGCCTTCAAGCTGGCAAGCTTTCAAACGCTGGCTGACTTTCAGCAGTAAGATGGCACCTTTAGGACACCTGCTTCGAAGACCGATCCACTTCAAAAGAAAGCTTGATACAGCTATTAAAGCAAGGCATGTGAATCACACCCTTTCTTTGAAGCTTTCTATTTCTGTGTATATCCGTCTGGTCTGTTTATAACAGATGCAGGCTTCTGAAAAGCAGTCCTGCTTGGCAATAAAAATTTGTGGCTTCAGAATCTGATTTCTTTTACATTTTTTTTTGCAGAAACATTTATTTATTTTTTTATGAAGCACACACTGGTTGGTATCTATTTTTCTAGACCTCATTCACATCATCATGTGCACACACCAATTTTTTTTTTCATTTTTTCATCCTACTAGATACATTTCATAAAATAAAGTCTACATCTCTTTTATCCATGCTTTTGTTATTGTGACTACAGAGTAAGGCGGAAGAAACAGGTGTTACTTTCTCTCTCCAAAGAATTTTCCAGATACTTGTCTGCATATATAATTCCCTTTTTGTACACTGAAAGGATCTTTTAAATAGCCTGGAATAAAAGTATTCATTATATTATCATGGTTCAAATATTTTAGCTTAAAACACAAGGAAAAAATAACATTCTTCATCTGCTACATGTAGAAGCATAATGACTCTCTTTTTCCCTTAAAATTTAAGGGAATTTAACATATGAGTACAGAGTTCTCCATTATAAATTAATCTAAATACACAAGAAAATGAAAAAAGAATAAACATCATTCCAGTATATGTTCTTAGCAATATTACTATTTATGAAAAAGACAATAGATACTTCTTTCTGGCAATTTTAAGTTTTTATTTAAATTCCAATTAGTTAACATACAGTGTTTTTCTATATTCAAATGACCATGGCTACTAAGTGCAGATCAAATCTAAAAAGCAATGTAAAATCTACTTTTACTAGAAAATAATTATTGTTCCTTGTGTATATCAAGAACTACTCTGGGTATAATGGTGATACTATTGTGTATCTCCTCTGAGGTCAGATTTTTTTTTTTCACTACAGTGAAATTAAATGCAGAGAGATTTCTATGTATTGACAAATGTGTAAGAAAAGGTCCTTCCTTCTTCCCCCTACCTTTTTCGAGGTTCTGCAAGGCAGTGATAAGGGTAAAATAATAATAGACCATGGATACTACATTTGAAATGCTTACAATTTTGAAAGGAAGATACGTACATAAATAAAGTTCAAATGGCAAGAACCATACAAAAACAGAGATGTGGTGCTTAGAGAATGTGAAGCACATAACATTCCAGTAAACAGAAAAAAATTCAACATCTTAAACAGTATACTATGAGAAAATAGTCTGTTTCTACATAGTGATGAAGGAATCTTGTCATTAAGATAATCAATTTCATTGCACAAGCAGATTGCAGAATTTCTCACACTGTTCATCCTTAAAATCTAGACAAATTACTTTCTATTGAGAACATTTCATAGATTTTAGATCCTAGAACCCTAAAGGTGGAATGAAGAACACAAGTACATTTACACTCCTCTTATTTCATTATTCAACTGTTCTTTATTCATTCAACGCAATTATGAATAAAAAATTACAATACTGGCATATTATGACAAGAAAATGTTGAAAAACATAAAACTACATTGAATTAAATGGACATATCAGATTTTAATTTGAATTTTGAGAGAAATCTTAGTCCTTAGCCAAGGAGCATGAATAAAAATCAAGTTGGTGTAGGCCAATTTTGTGATGTGCTCAAGACAACTGATAAGTTATGGGGTTCTACATGAAAATTATCTCCAGTGTCTGTAATATACTCTTTGTCATTCTCTGAAAGTTTATTGAACTAACTCAGCCCCACTCTAATACACCGCAGCATTACATCTGCCATCTCATGTTATTACAGTATTCACTGGAGCATTGTCCAAAGTCACTTCATACAGCAGATGAACTGTGATGGGGCAATGGAATATTTCATTTTCAGGTATCTAGCTCCTAGCTTGCTATGTTGAGATCATTAACTCTGTATTTCCATTCCAACCATCAACTCACACAATTGAAAAATGGGGCATGATAGATGTATACTTGCAGCTCCTGAGACTGTGGCTGGCAAACCAACTAACTCTAACTATAATCAGATACCTCATTATATAACAAAAACTGAAATAGTTTTGTTGAACAAGCAAACACAGAACACGGTTCAAATAAACATTTAATCCTAGAAATCACTGATTCAGGTGATAAATATCTTAAATCTGTTGTTTTTAGACAAACTGTGCTTTTGTATATTTTTCTTGCTTATCTCTCTGCAAAGTACCCTTATAATAGGAAAAAAAAGTCTCTTATATGAAATATAACACTAAACAATTGATAAACTTGATGTTGGACATTGTTAAATATGAAAATAAGTTACATACTTCCTACTAACCATTATAAAGGAACTTTAAAGAAATAGATTGTTTTTAGAGCCTCATGTATATCTTGTTATTAATATAGGGATAATAGTGTATTCTTATCAATAGTTTAATACTTTTTTTTTTCCTTTTGCAGACATTAAAAAATATTAAAAGTCTTTTTGGCTTTATTCCCCAAAGTACAGTGAACAATATGCTATTATGCAACAGCTGATAGTTTCAAAAACATCCCTCTTGGTGGAAAGCTTTATCTTAAAATATCAATACACACATGTGCTTGACAGTCACTGCTATATGTTCTTCTCCAATTGTGATGTTGAAAAATTATCTTTTATAGTTCCATGTTTACAGAAGTTATAATAGAGAATGTTAGACCTTAATATAAATCTGTGTATGCTGATTCATAGAGAAACAAGTCCTGACCCAATGAAAATTACATGTTGCCTTTCTAAGGAAACTGATCAGAAACAGAGTCAGAACAGCCTAGTGCATCTACTGCTCTCCGGATGTCGTCTGTCTTCCAATTGTAAATGATAATGCAATAATTGTTCACCATAAATATCAACAAGTCCTGCATTGATTTTTTCATCTTTGGACCTTGGTATGATTTTGAACCTCTTATCTTTTATGTGTGAAAGTGTGCTCACAGTAATTACAAATTTTATACTATTAAATTCAAGTGTCTTCTAAGGTTTTATGTCACACTTATCAAAAATCAAAATGAGACATTATATATATATGTATATATATAATTTTATTTTTATATATCTTTTATTTTTTATTTGTTTTTATTTTTTATAATTTAACCTTATTTTTTATTTTTAAAAATTTACATCCAAATTAGTATATAGTGAAGCAATGATTTCAGGAGCAGATTCCTTAATGCCCCTTACCCATTTAGCCCATCCCCCTCCCACAACCCGTCCAGCAACCCTCGGTTTGTTCTCCATATTTATGAGTCTCTTTTGTTTTGGCCCCCAAAATGACACATTATATTATACTAAAATGACAAACATACTGCCAGATACTCATAGATATGCTTAGTAAGAATACAATGATAATGGTCATGGAATAACATGAATCACATATGCTTGCCACTTGTATTTGTATTTACAACTAAAAACGTTTTATGGAGCTGTTAAGGGTAACTTTTTTTGTTTATATATTTTTAAAATTTCAGTATAGGTAATATACAATGTGATACTAGTTTCAGGTGTGCAATATAATGATTCCACAATTTTATACATTATTTAGTGCTCATCAGGTAAGTGTGCTCTTAATCCCATCACCTATTTCACCAATCCCCGCACCCACCTCCCCTCTGGTAATCATCAGTTTGTTCTCTATAGTTAAGAGTCTGTTATTTGCTGTGACTATTTATCTTTGTTTTCAAATAAATTTCTTGTCCCCTTTTCTTTCTCTTTTCCTTTGGGATTCCTATATTGTGAATATTATTATGTTTGATGGTGTAACTTATTTCCCTTTGTCTGTTTTCGTTTTTTATTATTTTTTCTGTCTCCTATTCAGCTTGATTCTTTTCCATTACTCTGTCCTCCAAGTTGCTGATCCATTCGTCTGCTTTCTCTCATCTACTATGTATTCCATCTAGTATTTTGAATTTCAGTTATTGTGTTCTTCATTTCTGATTGGTTCTTTTTTATGTTTTCTCTTTGTTGAGGGTCTCACTGAGGTCCTCCACTCTTAAGTCCCATAATTTCTCTATCAGGCACATTACTTACCTCCATTTTGTTTATCTCCCTTGGTGTGATTTTGTCCTGTTCTTTCATATTCCATAGTCCTCTGTTTCCTCGGTTTGTCTACCTCTCTGGATCTGCTTATATGTGTTAGAAAAGTCAGCCATGTCTCCTGCTCTTGAAAGTAATGGCCTTATGAAGAAGAGGTCCTGTAGTGCCCTTCAGTGCCATGTCCCTTATTCACCAGAACCTGGCACTCCAGGTGCATCTCCTATGTGTGCTGCATGTCCCCACTCTACAAAGAAGCTGTGTTTGCTGTTAGTCCAGTTGTCTGCAATGACTCTCTTTGCCTGTTGTGAGCAGCTTTTGGCACCTGAGTTGCCAGTGGGCCAGTCTGGGGCCTCCTTGGGCTTGACTTGAGTTAGACCAGGTGCTTACCAGAGATGCAGTAACACCAAACTACAGGGTGATTTCTCTGCAGAAGCTTTTATTGGTAGGCAAGGCCTGTAATCAGACCCACTGTCTGCCCCCAGCCCACTGCTGGGGCTGCAGGTGGCCGGGTTTGTGTGGCTATTTTCCTCTCCCTGGGCAGGTGTCACAACTTTGCAGTAGTGCTGGCCCCTTTTGGGATTGCTTGCAGGCTGTTAAGCTTGTGGTACCACTTTGAATGGGCCCCAGGCAAAGACACATTGGAAGGGGCTGGTCTGCAGGAGAGTGAAGGGGCGGGGCATGCTGTTAGTAAGTTAGGTGGAGCATATACATGCTGCACTGGTTTCCACAGGTTTCTGTGTATCTATGCTGGGGGTTGAGAGTGGGAATTGTGCCTGCCAACTCTTTTGTTGCCGAAGAAGTCCCCCAGAGATTTCTGTCCCTCCAGCACATGCTTTGAAATTGGTAAATGAATCTCCTTCCTGTATACCCTGGGTGTTTTTCAAACTTCCGCTTCTAGTATGTCTCTTATCAGAGCTGTTTGCTGTGCTGTCCCTTTAATAGGGACTCTAGCCTCCTTGCTGTCCCAGAGTTGAGCTCTCTGATTTTTAAAGTTCTAGGTACTAAACCCCACTGATTATTAGGTCCCTCTGTTTTTCACAGCTAAATGTTATGGGTATTAATCTTCCCCGTGTAGGTGCCCTGTACCTAAAGTGCCTGGGATGGTGTCTGGTACTCTTCCCTCTCCATGCCTGCAGCAACCTTCCCTGCAGTGGACGGTCCTACTCTAACCATATCTCCACTTTGATGTCCCCTCTTCCTTTCATTTAGCTGTGGAGAATCAGTTTGCCGGTCTTCAAGTTGTTTTTTGGGTTATTTACATTGATCTGGGTGTTACCTAGTTGTATCCTTGGGAAAAGGTGAGCTTAGGGTCCACCTACTCCACTATCTTCTCTGGAAGTCCTCCTCTTAAGGGTAAGTTTTAAGACTCTTCATTCATTACAGTTTAACTCATTTAAACTTCTTTCTTAAGGAAATATATTGCTACCTAATGTGTTTTATCTGTCACATCCTTCATAGCTTAGCTCTGCTCAAAGAGAAAGAGCATTTTAGATGCCCTGACCAACCCCTCTACTGCTTAGGGCTTTAACTTAAAGCATGAAGTGGATGAAATCAAATAATTAACTTCATTAATATGGTAACTAACATAATGTGATTAAAAAAATGAGTGCATCTTGTCTCTAGATATGGGCAAAAGATACTAAAAAACTGGTTTGTCTCTTGGACGTTAATCACATTGGGTTGAGAATACTCTGTATAATTGCCATGGTAATTGCTCTAGGTACTTTAAAATATGATCAGAGTGAGGTTTCCTTTCTCAAACGACTGAGACTGAAAGGACCTCTTCCAAGTGCCTTTGACTTGAAAAGAGGGACTCAGAGGAAAAAAAAAAAAAGATGAGAATTTTTAACTACAAAAGGTTCAGGGCCTACTCCCATCTGTCAATAAACAATATAATAATGTTAAGAAACAAAAAAAACAAATTTACTCTGTGCCAAGACTGTATTAAGACTTTATATAAATTGTTTTCCTTCATTTTCAATATTTCTATGTGAAGTAAGGTGGCACTTGTATTATCTTTAATTAAATGATGACATGTATTTGTTCTCAATAGTGTTTTTTCACTTATTGTTCATAATTTTTTATATCTTTTTGGATCTACTTTTATTGCTGGAAGCCGAGCTATCCCAGCTTGAGTGGCAGGGCCCAGGCCGTGGACGGATTGGTGACTGCAGGGCAGCCCGCCGAAAGTGAACCTTCTTGTACTCCCGCTTGTAGGTAATTTGGCCTTAATAAGAGTACCTGGGGTATTGGGGAATTGTCTGCTGGGGAATTGCCCGCGGCAGGTCCCCTGGGAAAAGAACCATTAGGAAGAAAACAAGGTTCCACAAGAAATTGTGCGGCCTTACGTTAGCCCTTGCCATCCCCTATGGAGACTCCTCTACTTACAGGAAGGATAGCCTCATACCTTTGCCAGCAAAGGGGGCCTGTAAAGGAGAGACATATGGATTTGAAAGCCTCACTCCAGCAACTAAGGAGTGTATCTCTGGGCACAGGTGACGTCAACCCCTAGGCCCACCTGCCCCCCCCCACCCCCCCAGGCATTCCAGATGATGACTGAACCTAGTCGGTTAAGGTACAGAATGGTTCATTGGTTCCTAGGTGCATTGTCTCTCTGAGAATGTATGAGGCATGGGTTTCTAAGGCTTTTTCAGCCCCTTTCTGGGACCTCGGACCATGGCAAACACATTGTTCTCCTGGCTCATGTGGTTAGGAGGTCATGTCCCTGTAACTGTTCCACTTGAGGTGTTGAGAAATGGAGGGCCTTTCACGAGAACAGCAAAGCAAATGCTTTGTAGATTATAGATAAACGCAGTTGCATAATGGAATAATGTAAGAAATTAATCAATAATCAAAGGGTATAAGGGAACTTTATGAGAAAATCGCCATGTTATTTCTTAACGGTTGTTTACACATAGGAACATTTTCAAAGTTAGGTAATGTTAGAAAAACAGAGATGACATATGCTACAAGGAAATCACTAGCAAATATAATGCCACGTTTGCTACAATAAATCGTCCAGTTCAACACACTGCTGTTGTCTGTGTCCATTTTTATTTTAGTTTTAGTTTTTTATTTTCTAGTTTTTTATTTTAGTTTTGTTTTATTTTCACCGATGCCATTCTTCCTTCTGGAACCCCTGGTTGCTGGAGCTGGTCTCTGGCATTTGGTAAATTTTCATTTGTCTGCAAAAACATCCATTTTGCCTAGTTTTGGACATTCATTAGAATAAAGTAATTCTTTTTAATCTCATATATAAAGTATCTATTTTTACTATGGCTATTGCTTCTTTCACCTCTTAATATTTTATACTTTTCTCTTTTTATCTTATAGGTCTAGCTCCCAGCTTAATTCTATTACTTGATTTTAATGAAATCAGCTTCTAGTTTCTTGAAGTTCTTTCACTGTTTTTTTTTTCTTTCCAAGTGACTTTCTATTTTTACTTAATTTTTTAATTTTTTAAAATTTAAATCCTAATTAGTTAATATATAGTGTAATGATGATTTCAGGAGTATAATTTAGTGATTCATCACTTACATGTAACACCCAGTTATCATCCCAACAAGTACTCTTCACTGGGGGTCTTAAAATGGCTGTTTATTGTTCTATAATTTAATTAATTGTAATTTGTGAATGTGGCCTATAAGCTTTTGAATATTTAACACTTCTTGAGAAGTTCTATATATTTTAATTAGTGGTTCATCTATTAAAATAACTCTTCAAAATTCAAAAACAATGCATTCTTTCTATTTGATAGACACTATAAATTTGTAGATTCTATTAGGTCCTATTTGATAACTGTGATTTTCAAAATTCCCCTGTTATGTTTTCATCAGTCTAAACTATAAATTTCAGAGAGAAGAAAGTTAAAAGTCTATTATCACTATGATAGAGGGTAAAAATCTATCACTATGATGGAGTGTGTAGTAAATTAAATGATTACCTCTCAGGCATTTGCCCTTCACTATTCCCAAGATTTTGTAATTTTGCAAGTCCTTTCATAGGGGCAGAGTGAACTATCTTTTCTTTTTCTTTTTGTTTTAATTCTTTTTTTTAGAGAGAGAGAGTTGGGAGAAGTGTCGAGAGAAAGAGCGTCTTAAGCAAGCTCCACACGTGGAGCCTGATGTGGGACTTGATCCCACAACCCTGGGGTCATGACTTGAGCCAAAATCAAGAGTCAGGTGCTCAACCAACTGAGCCACCCAGGTGCCCAGCAGAGTGAACTTTCTTGATTCTTTACTGACTTGACTAGCTTTAAATCATGTGTTCTTAGCAGATTTTGTGGAAGTGGGGCAGGTAATGATCTTACACAGTTGGCCTTGCCCTTTACTTCTCTACCATTTCCATGAGCAATGCTTCTCTTAGATAGCTGCTGTACCCAGAACGATCACATATGGAGATCTGAATCACACCATCTATAGAATGCAAACCCAGCTGGAATTACAGCTTGTAGTAGGACTGCCAAACTGAATGCAGCCTGAATCAGCAGATCACCAGCTATTCCACTTTTATACCTATTGTTTACCCTTCATATTTTCCAAGCCTGGTGTCATTATTCTTACACCAATTATTTTAGCTGATCTTTGCAATATATAATTTCACAAATATTTTATTAGTTTTGTTATAGGTGTGTCTATCGCCAACCATGTAAGTATATAAATGTTTTATTTTAAAATAGATTAGATTTGTAAAAAAAGTTGCAAAAAAGTTCATATATTCCCCCGCCACACTCCGTTTTCCCTATAGTTAACATCTTAGATTAATAAGACATATTTGTGACAATTAACGAAACAGTAAGTTCATACTTTGTTCAGATTTTTTTTTTTTTTTTTTTTTTTTTTTTTTTTTACTTTTTACCTAATGTTATTTCCCTGTACCAGGATCCAATCCAAGATACCACATTACAACTTTTTTCTTTTTTTTTTTTTCCAGTCTCCTTAATATCACCTTGCTGGGACAGTTTCCCAGACTTTTCGTTTTTGATGACCTTGAGATGTTTTGAGGAGTACTGGTCATGTGTTTTATAGACTGTCTTACAATTTAGGGCTGTCTGATAGTTGTTTTCACAGTTATATTGGAGTTACAGGTTTTAAAGAGAAAGACCACAGAGGTTAACTGTCATGCTTATTGTATCACATTAAGGGTAAACGCTATCAATTTCACTTATTTATGACATTGAGCTAAATCACAAAACTGAGAGAGTGTATGTCTGGTTCTCCACTGTAAAGTTACACTCTTTCTCCTCCTTTTCATAGTTTACTTTTTTGAAGAAAATCACGACGCACAGCCCACATTTAAGGGCATCATAGTGTCTTAGTTTCCTCTTCTGCTGCAACAAAATAGCACAGTCATAGTGGCTTAAACACACAAATTTATCATTTCATAGTTCTGAAGGTCAGAAATCTGAATGGGCCTAATGGCACTAAAATCAAGGTGTCAGCACAACTGTATTCCTTTTTTAGGCTTAGGGAAGAATCTATCCCTTTCCTTTTCCAACTTCTAAAAGCCATTTGCCTTCCTTGACTTTACACCCCTTTTCCATCTTCAAAGCCAGGAGTATATCAACTTTCAGTCTTTCTTTCCTTTTCTGATTTCTGCTTAAATGTCACATGTCCTCCTTTGGCCCTTCTGCCTCTTTGCTTTATAAAGGAAATCACCTTGTGATTACATTGGATCCATCCAGAAATACAAAATTATCATCCCATCTTAACATGCTTAATTATTCTGCAAAGTTACTTTTTGCCATCTAAAATAACATATTGAAAGGTTTCCATATTGATAGGTAACACCATTGAGAGGTGTTACCTATCACACATACTGTCTACCACGGAGTCACCTATTTGCTTATAGTTTTTTTAATAAAAATGTTCCAAGTCATTCAATATTTATATTTCTATTCCAGACATAACTTTCCTTAATTACCTACGAAAACTCTCCCATTCTTCATCTTACTGCTTAGGGCTTTAATTTTGCTATTTTGCTGAACATACAAAAAAATAAGTTGTTATTTATATAATCAATAGGTGTCTAAATTTTTTGAAATATGCCAATTGCTGAAGGAGTGTGATATTTTATTCCTTCCTCTTTTTGGTTCATTTTCATACATGCTAATAATATTTTTAATAGTTTGCTGTGTCACAGTGTGTCAAAAATATTCTTATTTTTTTCTATCAAGAAAATGTCATTATTTTATATTCACCTTTAATAGCTTATGTATGAATCTGAAGTTGACTAATACTTTCTATTATTATTTTGAAAATATTATTTGACTGTTGTCCTAGAGTTCATAAGGAAAATACTGTCACCACATTATTTTTCACTTATAAGCAATTTGCTTTTCTCTCAGAATTTTCTGAGAATTCTCTTTTATTTTCTTGTATCTTATAACCATGAGAATTCTCTATTGTTTCCTTGTTTTTTTGCATCTTTAGAATAGTATCCTTGGGTATGTTGATTTAGGTTTATTCTTCTAAGTTACTGGAGTGTACTTTCTGTCTGGAAACAGGTCTTAGAACTGGAGATTTCTCTGTAATTACTTTTTCATATATTCCTTCTAATGTATTGCTTCTGATATTTTATTCTAGAACTCCTATATGATGCATATTATAGTCTTTTAATTTATCCTCTTTGCTAGATGCTTTTATTTTCTTTAAGTTTTGTTATTGCAGATGTTACTAGACTGGATGATGACATAAGAGGCTCCTGAATTTCTCTCCCTCCACAGAGGCACTGAATGCACAGTTGTAAATGGAGTAAGTCCATCTGAGAGAAATCCAGATTGACTTGAGTGCTTCTTGTACATCAGACAACTGAGAAAATACCATACTTAAATGTATAGAAAAGGATGAGTGAGACATACTCTCATGACAGACCCCTTCCCCTGTCACATAATCAAGAGGGAACCCCTAACTCCTAGCTCTTCCCTGGGGAGCTCAGGGTCTGGACCTCATACCTATTGCCTCAGATCTTAAGGCTCCCACCTTAGGCATGGCCCTCTAAGAACACCCACCTCTGAAAGACAAAAGGGGTTGTTTTCATTGGTCCCACAATACTACAGCAAACAAAGAAGCAGTTTTAAACAGTAACAGGAGCACATCCCACAGCTATGCACCTGGCCTCAGAGCATAAAAAGTAGGCAAAATTGCCTATTTCTCAGTTTCTTTCTAGAAGGGGTTCAACTGTGTGCTTTCTCTGCTGCTAACTGAAGCCTAGTTTCTAATCAGTCTCCATCTAGGTACTAGGATCCTCTCCTTTGGGATACCTCACTTACTGGGAGCCATTAGGAACACTACAAAAAGAGGTAAATTGTGCCATCAAATGCAAAAGATAGAGATTAGTATAAAAATGGAGAGCTTTAGTATGTGTTCAAAGTTAAGTTATTATCATCTTAAAATAGACTGTTCTGTCCATAAGGTATTTTATGTATTCATCATGGTAACCACAAAACAAATCTTTATAGTAGATTCACAAAAGAGAAAAATAAATAAATAAAAGCACACCACTACAGAAAATCATCAAATAACAAAGAGCGTAAGGAGGTAAGAATAGAAAAACCAAGAAAAATAACCTAAAAACAATTAACAAAACTGCAATAGTAAGTCCATACCTATCAATACCTATTTAAATGTAAATGAACTAAATCCTCCAGCCACCCTCCCCCATTAAATGGATGAATGGATTAAAAAAAAGTCTCAAGGATATGCTGCCTACAAGAGATTCATTTCCGTGGTAAGAACATACACTTAAAGTGAAGAGATTTAAAAAGATATGCCATGCAAACAAAAGAAAAACAGTGGTAGCTATACTTACATTAGGCAAAACAAATTATAATCCCAAAACTGTTAACAGAAAAAGGTCATTATATAATAATAAAGGGGTCAATTGATCAAGAAAATGTAACAATTGCAATAATTATGCAACCCAATATCAGAGCACCTAAATACATTAAGCATAATATTAACAGTTCTGAAGGAAGAAATAGCAATCATAGCAGGGGACTTCAATACCTCACTTTCAACAGTGGATACGTTTCAGAACATCAGTAAGGTAACATTGAACTTAAAGCACAGTTAGATCAGATAGATCTAACAGACATGTATAGAACATTCTGAATACACATTTTGTCAATACATGTAACTTCTCTAGGATAAATTATATGTTAGGCCACCATGTAAGCATCTTTTCCAACCACACTGGTATGAAATTAAAAATCAATTACAAGAAGAAAACTAGAAAATTCACAGGTATATAGAAATTAAACAGTATGTTCTTGAACAACCAATGGGTCAAAGAAGAAAACAAAAGGAAAATAGAAAAAACACAAAACATTTATACAAAAGTAAATGGAAACACAATATAGCAAAATTTATAGAATGAAGCAAATTTCACCCAAAAAGGAAGTGTTTTTTTAACTATTTATTAAAGATTTTTTTCCTGGTTTAATAAATGTCTCCTTTGTTATTTATTAATGCTAGTAACTTAAAAAGTAGTCACATTCAGTGTTTTCAGAATATGACATAACATCAATTGCATAACTTGAGTAATTAAATCTTGCATGTGCTTATTCTTTCCAAATGATATTCCATAGATTAAGAGGTGATTTCAAGTCCCATATTACAATCATGTTAATACTATTATTCTTGAGACTTCTTAGCTTATGATTAATGTATTTTGAAGCCATCTAAATTACTCATGTTGTTTAGGTATTTGCTATAGATTATATTTTTATCACTACACAATATCATTTTAATTAGTATATTTCATATCACTTTTATCTAATAATATATTAATCCCTACCTTTTCATTTTGCATTTGCCTTCTATCTTCTACATTCTCTTAGAGTATATTCTTCATAAAGCCATAAATGTAGATTAAGAGAGAGGTAGTGAAATAGTAGGAAAAGAGAGAAAAGGAGTTTGTCGATCTATTGTGTGTTTGTTTTGGCTTCTGAACCTGATTGGGTCTTACCTCAATTTCATAAAAAAATTCTGTCATCAATGTCTAATTTCATTATTTATTTGATTATATAACACAATTCATGATGATCAGTTTGGTGTTTTGCTATTATGGGTTTAATGTCTATTAGGGCCCAGAGCAGTCAGGAACTTCTGTTGAAGAATAGTTAGGTGTGCTTGGGTGGCTCAATCAGTTGAACCTCCAACTCCTGCTTTTGGCTTACGTCATGGTCTCATGGTTCATGAGATTGTGCCAGGAGTCTGGCTCTGTGCTAATAGTGTTGAGCCTGATTGAGATTCTGTCTCCCTCTCTCTGCCCCTCCCCTGCTTGCACACACACTCTCTCTCTTTTGCTCCCTCGCTCTCTCAAAATAATTAAATAAACTTTAAAACATTAAATTAAGGATAGAAATTGCTAGAAATCATCATGGTCTTTCTTCAAAAATTCATACTGTCAATTCTATGATTTCTTTATTGGGACTGAGGAAAGGCTGTATTTAGTGCACGTGTTTGCTGAAAACACTATTCACAGCATTGGCTGTGTCATATGACCCAAGTGGAAAAAGAGCTTGTGTGGTAGCTGAGACTTACAGTAGAACCTTTTGTTTGTTTGTTTTCACTTTTGCCTCAGATATTACTGAGTACAGGAAGCCTTATAGGACACATGGTAAATGGATCTGAATAGCATGTCCAAATACGGTATATGATGCCTCCAGAATTCAAAATGCACCTCCTTAAATATCTGGCTTTTTTTTGTGGTGTGTGTGTGTGTGTGTGTGTGTGTGTGTGTGGCATAAAATACAGCAAATTCTACCTCACTTTAGAAAAACACACAATTTTCCCAAGATCATTGGATTCCTAGGATTTTTTTTTATATATGGCAAACCAGACACCTTGCAGAATTTATCCTCCTCTGGCAGGCAAGTGTTTTACTAAGCCTTCTAAATTGCATGCTACTTCCGGTTTACTAGGAACATATAGTAAGATATAAGTACTTTAATGCATAGCTGTGTATTTCCTGGGCCATTAATACTATGAAGGATTCGCCAGGCAATTGTGATAAACAGAAGAGTTACAATAACTAAGACAATGCAAGTATTAAAATGGTTTTGCTAGGTAAAGACAAACTGCTTGTGATTATCTTTTTTTAAAATATTTTTTTAATGTTTATTCATTTTTTGAGAGACAGAGAGAGACAGAGCATGAGCAGGGAAGCGGCAGAGAGAGGGAGACACAGAATCTGAAACAGGCTCCAGGCTCTGAGCTGTCAGCACAGAGCCCAAAGCCGGCTCGAACTCACAAACTGTGAGATCTTGACCTGAGCCGAAGTCGGATGCTCAATGGACTGAGCCACCCGGGCGTCCCTGCTTGTGATTATCTTTCTTATATGAATGGAGGTGAAGGGATTATTGAGGTCAATAGTTGCAGATAGCTATATACAAGGTACCAGGGGTCTCATTAATTTGTTAGAGTTAAGAATACTTCATCTGTATCCACAGCTGAGATTGGCATAAGGATGAGACTGTATTTCCAGTAGTTTACTATTATTATCCATCTACTTTTTGCACTGGCCAAAATATGGTACTAGTGGAAATAAGATGGGAATCACCCATGAATCTTTCTCTACTATCCTCAATTCTAACAGAAATGTGATACTCTTATTATCTTACTTCCTTGGCCAAAATCAGTAGCTAAAGAATTTTCCACTTGGTCCTGATTCCAGAAATAAAGAACCCTATTAGAAATGTTTTCTGTTTTGGGAGCAAATGGGTAGCTCAGTTGGTTAAGCAGCCAACTTTGGCTCTGGTCATGATCCCATGGTTCATGATTTTGAGCCCTGTATAGGGCTCTTTCCTGTCAGCGCAGAGCCAGCTTCAGATCCTCTGTCTTCCTGTCTCTCTCTGCCTCTCCCCTTCCGCACACACACTCTCTCTCTCTCAAAATTAAATAAACATTAAAAAAAAAAAAAAGAAATCTTTTTTGTTTTTAAGTGTAACTTTTTCCATAGTACTTTGGGAGACCGGAAAACAAAACAAAACAAAACAAAACAAACAAAACTCTAAGATGGGTCTCTGTTCCCACTGAATTAATTCACTGTGAGGCAGACTTCTTACATATGTGAACTGCATAAGTCCCCATTATGACTAACAGAAAAAAAAAACACTATATTCGTCTCCAGGTACTAGACAGGAGCCAATTTGTGACTCTTCATAAAAAATGCTTCTAAGAATATCTGTGTGCAAGTCTTTGTGTATATACATGTTTTAATTTCTTTTGCATAAATATCTAAATATGAAATTGTTGGATCTATGGTAAAATGAGATTGAAGTTTTTAAGAAACTGTTAAAGTGTTTTCCAAACTGGAACATAATTTTACATTCCCACTAGCAATGCACAAGTGTTCCAATTTCTTCACATTCTTACCACCATTTGTTATTCTTTATCTACTTTTTTTTTTAACTAAAGCTATCCTAGTGAGTGTATCTCATTGTAGTTTTGACTTACATTTTCTTAATCACTAATGATGCCATGCATGATTTCATTTGCTTATTGGATATTTGTATATCTTCTTTCATAAAATTTTTATCTGATTCCTTTGTCTTTTTTAAAAATTGGTCGGTCCACTTGCACTTTGTTTTTGAAGTTTAAGCACTCATCACAATATCCTCAACTCACAAGAAATCAGTGGCTGGAAAAATTAGAATGTTTATAATAGAATAGCTTATCACAGCAGAATTTCTTCGCAAAAATAAAAATTAAAAGTGAAGCTAGGATGAAAGTAAGGTTTCAGTGGTTCATGTGCTAGCCACATAATGAAAGACATTCACAGATAGGTAATTGATTAAACACTATTTGGTTGAATCAAAGAAATATATCCAGAGAAAATAAACTTATTTAATATGATACTTTGAGTGAGAAGAGAACACTGGGAGTAACATCAACAGTTAATTAGGAGCAAATTACCAAATATAGTATTTTTCACATTTCTGCAATAATCTGTATTGATATGAAACATAAAACAAAATCATTTCCATATAGAAAGTAAATTACCCTAAATTCTATAATATCTCACATTTAGTACTCACTAAATATTTGTAAAAGTAAAAAACAAACAAACAAACAACAACATGGGTGATGTATGGAATTGTTGAATCGTTGTATTGTACACTTGAAAATAATATAATACTGTATGTGAACTAACTGAAATTAAAATAAAAACTTAGAAGAAGAAAAGTGAAAAAGAGCAATTGATTTTTTTGTTGTTTGCTGTGGATTTTGAAAACTACAGATGTGATTTTTCCTGCTCAGTTTTTTATTCAAGGAGTTACTGCCAGGTATAAAGTGACTAAAAAATTAGAGAACTACCCTATATGAATAGTCTGCATGAATGATTATAGGCAAACACCTTTTAGAAGTTTAGAAATATTATTTAGTATAAACTGAAGTGAAATCTTCTAAGAAGTGTTAAAATTCATGGTAGTAAGAAATATGTGTTGAACAGGAAAAAAAAGACTTCCTTCTAAAAATTTCCAAAGATTATGAAAAATTAAGGTATTTAAAGTCCATAGTATTCATTGTATTATTTATTAGCAGATACTTTGAGGAGTTTTTAAAATATGTGACTCTAGCATGTGTAATTAAGCTAGTGATGTCAATGGTAAATGACATTCACATTTGTGCACTTAATCATTGTTATTTCTGGGATTTTTTTATTATAATAGAAGCTTAATATCCCTATTCATCCTACAACACAACCAGTTTTATACTTTAGCATTGCTGAAGTTGTGTTTCAATTTATTGAGCTCGAGACCAAAACTGAAATTCTTGATTGGAAGAACCATTTTCAATGACTATTATTTAACACTGAGTGATTTTGGAAATTAGCTTTTGTTATATACTTGGAAATATTTCTTAGTGAATTTGATCTAAAATTATAAGGTAAAATACTGTTTACATGTGAAACTTATATTGTGGCAAAGTCATTTTGAGAGTGACTGATGTTGGAATCACAAGTAATGTCAAGCGACTTAATACACTTTTTATACTGTCAAAAGTTAAAACAAAGAGAAAGATGTCTGCTCCCACAAAAATCTGCAGTAATTATATTTCCTACATTACATGTCAACAGTCTTTTGGGGACCTCAGTGCAAGCACAAAGGAAATATGGATATTTCACAATCCACGTAACTATAATTGGGGAGCTTCTAACTAAGCTTCAACTGGTTTTGACTGTTCTGCAATGTGATGGCATGCTAAGGTAAGGGTACATTCAAAAGAAAAACTGAATATAATTCTATAAATGCCTTTCAAGTTGTAAACATGCTCAGTGAAAACCATACACTCATAAACTGATAACAGAATTTAGCAGTATTTATTTATGAGAAAAGACACATTCGAAAATGACATATAAAATTTAATCAGATCAGTATTAACAGAGGAAGTTCTGCAATTGATTTTGTTAATGAACACTGTCTTGGAACCTAATTAAGAAAAAAAAAAATTCCCCCTAAACAATTCCATTCTCTTACTCACTAAATACATACTCCAAAAATATATGTGATTTTCATTTTTATATTTTAAAATTATCAATTAAAAGTTGTGGATTTTTTTTTCTCTCTTGTTAGAGTAAGATCTATATAATAGCCTTGATTTGTCTCTTAGTCCAACACATGTGCAACTGTTTGTTATCTGACCCTTGACAGAAAATGTTGCTGATCCCAAATCTACAGTATGTTTTTTTGTGTGTACAAGGATAAAGGAGAAATAAGGAAATACATATGTATTTGAAGTTTTGAGTAAAGGGATACAGGGAAGGTAATCAAGAGATTAATGAAACTGGTTACCTATAGGGCATGGATATAAATGAGATAGAAAGAATACAGGGAATTTGGGAAAATAACTTTTTTTTTTATCTTTAAAAAAACTTTTAATGTTTATTTTTGGGAGAGAGGAGTGCATGCGAGTGTTTGCATGCATGAATGGGGGTAGGGTAAAGAGAGACAGAGGATTGGAAGTGGGCTCCACACTGACAGAATAGAGATCCATGTGGGGCTCAAACTCATGAACTGGGAGATCAAGACCTGAGCTAAAGTCAGACACTTAACTCACTGAGCCACCCAGGCACCCATAATATTTCTCTTAATACATTTTTTTGCATAGTCCTGCTACTTCAAACCATTTTCATTTTTCACATACTCATAAATAAGTAAACAAATGAATAAAATGAATAAAGAAATAAATACAATACATAAAGAATGGGTGAAAAAAGGGGTGCGTGAGTGGCTCAGTCGGTTGAGTGTCCGACTTTGGCTCAGGTCATGATCTCACAGTTCGTGGGTTCCAGCCCTACTTCGGGATCTGTGCTGACAGCTCAGAGCCTGGAGCCTGCTTCCGATTCTGTGTCTCCCTCTCTCTCTGCCCCTCTCCCACTCACACTCTGTGTCTCTCTCAAAAATAAATAAACATTAAAAAATATTTTTTTTAAATAGTTGAAAATCTCTAAAATTCAAAACAGGCTCAAATGAACCAAACCATATTTCAAATGAACAACATAATTACACCAAAGGGAATAAAAAAGAATTAACTCAAGTAACTTTTGAATACAATATTAGAATTTTATATTCTCATGCTAAAGACAAAAAAATAAATAAAAATAAATAAACTCATCCAGACAGACATTAAACTCTACTTAGTAGGCTTATTTTGCAGAAACAATAGCACTTCTGAAACTGATTTTTATACATTAAAGACTTTAGGAAATAAGTGAATATATTTTGGATAATGGGAAATTCGCTTTCTCACTGTCAGAGTAGGGAGTTATAAACAGGGAAGGGATAAAGAATAACAACACATTGTGGCACTGGATTGGGACTAGAGTTATCAAGGTAATCTGGTGGTTTTGTCTGGTATTTTTAGATAGCATGATATAAAAATACATGTATATATATGAGTGAGTAAGAATATGTTGCAAAAATTACACAGGTTGGACAACTGAAAGGAATCCTAAGACTCTACAGAACATAAATATACTGGTAAAGGGTATGGTGCAGCAGAAGTAAATCACAGGCAAGCTCGGGGGTACTCAGAGACTTCCAGGCTCAGTTACCCAGGATCCTGTTTTAGTTGCACAGGACTTTTATTTGTAGAACATGAACCACAAAATTTTCCATGCAGAATCTTTATTTTAGTTGAGTCAAGGAAACAGCTTTATTAGCTTCTTATATGGTACATTTGTTACTTGGCCAAGTCATGATGCCTAATAGGTTCGACCAGAATTAAGCTGTCAATTTGCACATGCTTAAGCTATATAAACTAGTTGGCTTTGGGTGTGTTTATGTATCTGCACATCACACATGTATGGGCATGTGTATGTTAATATACATTCATCTTTTATATCTTCTGTCAGTTGAGAGGGTCTGGATGCAATGACACCTCAGGAGCAATGAGAAAAAACTAGCACCTACATTCTGGTTACTGAATTTGGGGCACAGGAAAGCATAAGATTAGCTGAGGACATCTTCTTATTCCAAAGAAGGAACTGCTCAAAGAATGGCAAGAGCATGACAAAAGGAAAGAACAAAAGCTTACAAGGGTCACATGTAGGAATATTTGATCTATTAAAAAAAACCTAGGGAAATCCAAGCATCAAATTAAATATAAAAATAAAGGATTACAACCAAATTACTAACGTAAGAATCAATAAATCCACAGTAACACAAATAAGTAAATACATAAATAAGCATATATACAAATAATTAAAATATAAAGGGAAATAATTCCTTACAGTATAATGCCAACTAATCAATGAAAAGAAAGGATGGAATTAGAAACCACCTTTTGGTAACAATTGATTCTGATTATTAAGGGATATCAAAACTAGTGGGTGAATATGTGAATAGAATAAAACATTTACATAAGTCTTAAAATTATCTGCCCACAAGATACTCCTTGCAAAGGGTAAACTAGTGACATTATCACAGGGAACAAACATGGCACTCACTACCCAAAGCAAATGACCACAGTTAAACATTGCCAATAATGGCCAATAAATCAATAATGAGTTTCTCCTGATACGATACAATGAGACAAACTTCGCATCATTTTTTTGTGCATTCCTGCCAAAAATGTATAACTAGTACTTAATCATGAAAAAATATCAGATGAACCAATTAAGGAATATTTTACAAAATTTGTAGTTTGTGCTCTTCAAAAATGGCAGTTTCATCAAATACAATAAAAAATTCAGGAACTTTTATAAAGGAGTCTAAAGAGACATGTCACCAACTAAATACAATTTCATAATTATGAATTTTCTTTTGCTAGAAAAAACATTATTTGGCCAATTGTCAAAATATGAATAAGATTTGCAAATGAGAAAATAGTATTGTATCAATGCTAATGTTCTAGTTTTGACATTTTTAGGGAATTCCTCAACTACACAAAACACACTGAAGTAAAAAATGAGTATATTATGTAACCTTGAATTAAAATCATTTGATAGAAAGCATTAAATTTTGAAACAAAATATTTTAGATTGTAAGACTCTAAGTAAAACTTCCAAGAAAGCTACAGAATATTATAAATAATAAATTAAAATTTTGATGGCCATAAGGGCAAAATATAAAAGTTAACAGCATATATTTGCTAGCAAAAAAAAAAAGGAAAATTTAAAAATATAAATGTATTAATAAATCATACTTGTTAACTATTCAATAAATGAAATACTAGGTCTTTATTGAAAAACAATATACAATTTTGGGAGAGACCTACAATAACAACAGAATAAATGCTAACATATTCCATGTGTATGATTGCTAAATCTTAATTAATTATAGCTGGGGATTTTCCTCAAATTATGTAGATCTCATGCAATTTCACTCAATATGCCAGTAGACTTTTTTCATAGACATAGGGAAGCCACACCATAGGAATAATCTCTTCCCCTGGACAATCTCCAAAGGTCAAACCAACAAATTGGGTGATCTAACTGGTCAGACCTAAGTCATAAAATCACACCTCACTGCCCTTTAACTGTGGGACTGTCTATATCTCCATCTCAAAAAGATCCATACATAAAATTGGGATTCCTCTAAAGTACAAAGAATGTGTAAAGAAAAACAGCTTTATTACTCACCATTGAAGGTAATTTAATAATAAAAAATATTTGGGTTTTAGGGAAATTATTAACAAAATACGAATTGTGTATCTACTAGTTTGGGACATTTAGGATACAAATGAATATGCACGTTCCTGGTCTTGAGAGTGTTGTATAAAAAGTGAGGTAATCAGGAGCACCTGGGTGGCTCAGTTGGTTAGGCGTCTGACTCTTGATTTTGGCTCAGGTTATGATCTCAACGTTCGTGGGATGGAGCCCTGTGTTGGTGTGAGTAGAGAGCCTGCTTGAGATTCTCTCTCTCCCTCTCTCTGCTCCTCCCCTGCTAGTGTTCTCTCTTTCTCTCTCTCAAAATAAGTAAATAAACTTTAAAAAAAGTGGAGTAATCAAAACACATAAGTTAAAAGTTGAGACTAAAGATGATAATTGATGTAAACAAGTACAAAGTGCAGTAGTAAAAAAGATAAACGTTACATTTGTTTGGTGCCATTGGAATAGGTGCTTCCTATGTAAAATAGCACCTAAGCTAACATTTGATGGATATTCAGAATTTCCCATGCAGAAAAGAAGTGGGGAAAATCAGAGCTGCTTAAGGTCCAGGTTGATATTCCATGTCCCATTATAGCAAGCCAAAACTTCTCTCTTTTCTGAGTTTTTGCTACTAGCTTATCAACTAAAAAATATTGCTGACCAAGGTGTGCAGCCCCAAACACTCTGAGATCAACATTACAATTCATGATGCGAGTGTTATTAACAATGTAGGTCATCTTTTAGCTTTCAGTTTTAACTAATTGAGCTTGCAACCTAGGTTCTAAACTCATTTGCTTCTCTATAGCTACAAAAGGGCAGGTGCTGTCAATGTGTGAATGTAACAAATATGAAAACTGCATATCTTTAAAAATCATCTTATTAAAATGGAGTCTCCACATTTTCCTTTTTCAGGCAAAGTCTTACCTTCTGGATCTAATTTAATCTCCCATTCAGGTTTTCTCTCATTTTTATTGGTCTTAAATGTAAATCTTTATGTTGATATGTAAATGTAAGTAATTAAGGGAAAGCTTATATATTGCGATTCCTTTATAGGCCTTATAAAACTAGTTGAAAATAGACTACTACTTACAGATTTAGGAAAGCATGCAAGGCACATATCTTCCTGAAGTTAACCCTGATTGTAGTACTTAATCTAATAGGTGTGTCTGACTGTGGTAGGCAGAATTCTAAGATACGCCCTACCCCTGCCAATATTTGCCACCCTACTCCAGGCGACTGGAAATATGATAAGAAGTCACACTCTTTATGATATGCATTTGTCTTTGCAAAAACGGATTTTGCAGATATTTTTAAAGTTACTCATCAGTTGATTCTGAGCTAGTCAAGAGGAAGGCTATATGGGTGGGCCTAATTTGTTCACACAAATCCTTTAGCAGCAGTGGTGGTGTGACTGAAGACATCAGAGAGAGGAGAAGCACAAAGGTTTTTAACCTGTCCTTGCTGGTTTATTATGGAAAGGCCACCTGGGAAGGAAAGTGGGTGGCTTCTAGGAGCAGAGAGCTGCCCCTGTGGATATCTAGCAAGGAAATGAGAACTTCAGTCCTCCAAATGCAAAGAAGAGAATTCTGCAAAAACCTTAACGGACTTGGGAGCAGATTCATCTTCTGAGCCTCCATGAAGGAGTCCAGCCCAGATGACACCTTGATTAAGGCCTTGTGAGACCCTAAGCAGTGAACTCAGTATAGTCCTCCTGGCCTTCTGATCTAGGAACTTGTAGAGAGTAAATTAATATTCTTTCATGTCTCTGAGTTTGTGGTAATTTGTTACTCAGAAATAGAAAACTAATACAATAACCCACTCATGGAGGTGTTAATCGAAAATATACTTACAATGTAGTATCTGCTTACTACTACTTATCCTAATTAATACCATGGAGAATAGATGGTAAGGTGCTAATGACTTTTAGGATTATTATGTAAATTAACCTTCCGATCTCTTGAACTTGCTTTATAAGGTCAGTAATGGTAAGCACCACATCTAATTTTATTATTTATTTCTCATATGCCTCGTACAATATTTTATATTTCATAACTGGTCAACAATTTAATTGATTCAATTTACACAAGTATTTTAAATTTATTTTTATGACCCACCTTTTCAGTAATCCAAATAAGTTATTGAGTGTCCACATCTACCTCCTGCAAGGAATTCAACAATATAGAAGAATGTGAACTTATTCTCAAAAAGCCTACAGCCTATATATACAATTTACTTAAAAGATCGGTACTGATAAACATTTAGAATGTTTTTTATATTTCCAAGATCAAAAAGTACTGAATTTATATTTGCATACTGGTATAAAGATATCTGTTGTAATATCTTAGCCCTGGAATTATTGGGCCAGTTCATGCATTTTAATTTTGACAGATTTTGCCAAATTACATCCCCTAAATAATTGCCGAATGTATAAACACAGCATCTGATTTCTTTCATTATTTACTTACTTCACAGGGAGTTTGAATATCTTTTTTTGATAATTTCCCTTTATCTATTTTTTCCTGGTGACTGTCTGTATAATATTTTGTCCCTTTTTCTGCTTGTATTTTGTTTGTATAAAAGTGATTTATAAAAACACTTGGAAAATCAGGGAAATCTCTTGTCTACATATGTGTCACATACATTCCTTAACTTTGTTGAATGTTTGCTGTGTAGATTTTATAATTTTGTATAAATACATTTACATTTTGACTTTTTAAAGGCTCTAGCTTTGTGTTTTATATACTCCTGACTGTTTCCCTTTTTAATTAGAGGACTAAAGTTTAACCTGAAAAATGTTGACAGTGGAGAGAAAAACTTGCTATATGTTGGAAGAACATTTATCTAGAGCTATATTAACTTTGAATATACACAAAATTTGGGGAGCCTTAGGGCATTTGTATAATGAGAAATACATCTGCAATTTTTTTTCTGACTTCTTTCCTTGTCTCTTGGTTTTAAAATTAGAAATCTCCAGGGGTGCTTGGGTGCTCAGTCCATTGAGCGTCCTACTTGGGCTAGGGTCATGGTCTCGTGGTTCTTGAGTTCAAGGCCCACATCAGGCTTGCTTGCTGAGCCTGCTATGGATCCTCTGTCCCCTCTCTTTTTGCCTCTCCCCTGTTCTCTCTCTGTCAAAAATAAATAAAAATCATTAAAAAGAAGATATCTCCAGAGCCAAATTTTAATCCAAATTATTACTAATAGTGATGCTAGAGGAGGATTATTTCTTTTATTTTTTTATTTTATTTTTTTACATTATTTATTTATTTATTTTTGAGAAACAGAATGAGACAAAGCATGAGCGGGGGAGGAGCAGAGAGAGAAGGAGACAGAATCTGAAGCAGGCTCCAGGCTCTGAGCAAGCAGTCAGCCCAGAGCCTGATGTGGGGCTTGAACCCACAAACTGTGAGATCATGACCTGAGCCGAAGTCGGATGCTCAAACGACTGAGCCACCCAGCCACCCCGAGAAGGATTATTTCTTATACAAAGTAAATAGAGTTGTTAGTAATCAATACTAAGCAGTCTGTATAGTTTTAATATAAGTATTGAAAACTCACTTGTCTACCAATGAGATGAAGAGGTGAGGAAAATGTCTGTAAAATAATCCTATAGTATGTATGACATTAGGGGATTGTCACAGTACAGTCACGTTTTAGCTAAAGTAATAGAGTGGACACATAAGGAAAAGAGGAACAGGAAGATAAAAGAGTTCCATTTTCAGGACACTTGGCTGGGCTCAGCCAGTTAAATGTCTGCCTCTGCATTTTGGCTCAGGTAATGATCTCATAGTTTGTGGGATCGAGCCTTACATTGGGCTCTGTGCTGATAGCATGGAACCTGCTTGGAAGTCTCTCTCTCCCTCTTTCTTTCTTTGTGCTCTCTCTCTCTCTCTCTCTCGGAATACATAAATAAACTTAAAAAAAAAAGAAAAGAGTTTCATTTTCCAGTATCATCCAGGCAGTTAGGCAGGAGAGAAATTTAGGGATTTAAAGTATTGTAAAGCTTTTTTTCTTTTTCTTTTTCTTCCAGTAGATAGTCATTGATATGCTTATTTAATATCAATGAACTCTGACAAATAGGAAGTTTAAAAAAAGAAACACAAAAACCCATCCAGTACAGGATGTATTGTTTTCCTTGAGATTACGATTTTCCTGGAAGCAATCTACACCAGAGATTTTCTTTCTTTACTGAATCTGGGGATAGCTCAAATAGGTCCTTTTATCCTAACCTACCGGATGTTGAATTCAAAACGCGGTGTCACCAATGTATCAGGAGTAGTGGGTGTCATTGAAAAAAGAGATTGTAGGGAATGTGAGGTCAATACTTGTCATGAGCTAACCTGGCCAATGTCAAGAGACTCAGTGATGGAACAAATAATTCTAGTGGTGCTTATGAGACCAGAAAGACAATAGCGGCCTGTCTACATGCAAGCACAATAAAAGCCTAAGCCAAGTCTTAGGAGTATAGTTGTCCAGAACAATTCAATATCATATAAAACAGATGCAGAATAAATTACCCACAACAGTGCATGTAGTAAACCGAACATAGCATAAAATAACACGCTATAATTGTCAAGATAAAGTGAAGGTAGTGAAGTAGAAGTACTTGCCCCAGTGTCAAACAAGTATATATTGTGTTAAGGTTAACAAACAGTGGTAATGCAATTATATACATGGAGTGTTATTTGGAAATAGTAAGCAATTACTCCCTGATATTTTCCCTTCCTGTTGTTATCAGTTATTATCCAAAACATTAATTGCCTCTAGAAATTGATGTGACGGTTGAGTAGAAAACAAAACAAAACAAAACCCCCGATAACCTGGGTTTCAGAGGTTTACTCCACAAGATTACTTAGTATTAAAAAATAATGAATGAATGATTGATTGAATGAATAAATAAATACCTTTAAAATAGACCACACTTGTAATAAGACAAAACTATAGCAACAAGGATAAGTCATGAAGGAAGCCATTTCAGAGAAAGGAAAAAGCTTCATAGAGCTCTTTAGAAACCATCATGGAAAAGTAGCAGAATATTACCTGTGCCATATAAATATACTGCCATCTTCCCAGAAGTTGTAGGGTAAAGGTGAGATTCAAAGGGGCCTTTGGCAAAGGAAAGAGATACTACAATAACACTATTATGGACCAAAACTGAAATGCCAGAGATAGTAACAATCGAAACTAGCATTGGCAGCTGCTGATCAGATTATGGTAGATGTACTACACACATGTGTTAGCATCCTACTCCCAAACCTGAATCCGGTTCAGAGCAAAAGGGATTTGATGAATTGCTACATTGTCTAAACTAATGTTTCTGACACCAAAATAATAAGGGTTCAAAGCAGAAATGTAGATAAATTATAGGAGAAAAAAGGCAAAAATCTGTCAGTGCAAAGTAAGTGAGGGAATCCCTTTAGTCAGCTGGAAAACAAATCATTGTGAGACAAAACAAAACAAAACACACACACAACACATAATGCAAATAGAAACAGAATGGAAAGAAAAGTAGAAACAGGACTGGGCCTGACATTCACCTTTAGCAATTAGTAGATTGTATTGGTCACACTGTGAAGATAGATTAATGATCAAATAAGGATGTACATTATTACCTTCACAGTAATTAGTTATACATGAAACTAATTAATTATATCTCCACCTATTACTTGTCTGGCAATCCTTCAAACAGTTCACAAATGGTCTTATTTTAGATCTTTGCAAATTATTTTTTGTCCTGTTTTGTTCATGGTTTATTCAAAAAACATTTACTGAAAAACAAATATTGTGTAGAGTTCTAAATAAGATAAAGGGAATTAGGCACTGTCTCATGGAACTAACAGCCTACATTGGGGATACACAGTAAACAAATACTGCATGAGTAAGTTTTAAATTTCAGCCATGTATAAATGCTAACAAAGAACGTGAAGTAAACAAGCGGATAAATAAGATGACGGTCTACCAAGCCTGGAGTGGGAGATAATTGGTGGAGATAGTCAGTAAAATGTCCCTCATATGACAGTAATATTTAGACTGAGACCTAGAAGGTCAGAATTCTAGCCAAATGGGTGAGGTAAAAAAAAGGAGAGAAAATATATAAAGCAGAAATATCTGCATATATTTGATGTTTGATTTAAATACCTTCATTAATAACAAAGCCACCATATTTGCATTAAGCGATGAGGACTGAGCATCTAGCACAGGCCTTGGTGTTGATACATATAACTAAGCCTACCAGGCTTCCATTGCTTCTATCTGTATCTCCTGGGAATTACCATTAGGCAACTAAATTTTATGTTATCTCAACAAAATGTATTTTAAGTAAAATATGAAATATTTTACCCTGGAGTCCTATACTAATGATGGTTTATCTTGGAACTTTATACCAGGGATTGAGAGTTTTAGATTAGAACCAAAATTTGTATAAAAACAAAACACACTTTCAAATAAGAGACATCATGGGAAACAATTAAATAATTTATCTGGACATTTTCATTTAGAAGAAAAATGCATTTAGAAGAAAAATAAATTATTTAGCTTTCAATTAATAATCATGATATTAAACTCTCCAAATGGTAACAAAAGCACATTGTTTATAAAATCATACAGAGTTTCATCTTTTGTTTTTAGTCAATAATGTATATATTTAAAAGATTAAAAAAATACTGTAAAATTCCAGTATACTGAGGAATTCCATTCTTAGTTAGATCAGTGTTAATTTTGAAGTGTCCTGAAAAATAACTATTTGTCAATAATGAAAATTTTCATGGTAGAAATTTATCCTCATCATTCCTGCAACATAAATCTAACTAATGGCATCTTCCAAGTGTTTGGTCAATACCTTTATCATTCTTTTTTTTTTTATTGTTAATCCCACTTTTCCAAAGGTAAAGCAGAAACACTAAAATATAAATTTTCTCACGTAAGTCACCAGGATTGTTACTGAAAAGGTTGAAAATCAAACAGACTGAATACATGGTTTTCTAACAAACTTGATTTTGTATTTTAGTTCTGAAATCTGCAGACATTGGCAAAATGGTTGTGAATATAATGCACTTATATATGTATACTATACCTTCACTGAATCTGGGTAATAAAAACACATGAGAGGTTGTTTCATGGGGTTTGACAATTATCAGTTACTTATACATTTCATAATATATTGAATGCCTGTTACCTGAATTTGTGTTAATAGGAGTCAGAGAGAATCAGGTAATAATTTCCAATCTCTCCTATCATTTATTTGGTTGTGGATTTTTACTTCTAAAGGATTGGTTCTCTGAATTTTGGGGTACATAAGGATTTGAGTAAAATAAAATTTCTAAGCTCTGTGTTTTCTCACTATACTAACATTTATAGGCTACTTCTAAGGTGTGAATATCAGTTGCTTGAATATGGGACTCAGGAAGTCAGTGTATATGGCTTAAGATACAGAGATTACACCTGAATTCACTTGTGACATTATTAATATGTGACCTTTGCAAGGTAATTTTTTTCTCTAAACCTCAGTTTCTTCACATGTAAAATGGGGCTAATGGAATTTATAGGATCGTTGAGAGACTTAATACGTGATTAGCACACAGAAAATGCTTATCAAATGACAGCTTTATCTTTTTTCTTTTTAATTTTAAGCTTAATAAGTGATGGGAATAAAAGAATATAGTAAGTCGCAGCAATTTCTAACATGATATTAATATTTAATTACATAATAAACATGTCATTATTTAGAAGCAACAATTATTACTACTTTCTAACAATAAAGTGAATGGTGGAATTAAAAAGTATTAACTTATTTAATTTATTAAACACATATTTTGCTTTCTCTGTCTGTGCCAGACACTGGTTAAACACTTCAAAAATATTAACTCATTTAATCTTCATAGCAACCCTTTGAAATAAATAAACTGAGGAATAAGAAATTAAGAAATTGCTTCTGGTTACATTCTTAAGTGGAAATGTGAGAGTTAAAATCCAGGTTTTCTCTCTCACAGGAGTCCAATATCTTGAATGAAAACTATTTATTTCTTAATTTTGAGGAGTATAACGTGATAAAATTCTAAAGTCATTAGGAACCCTAGATCAATAGGAATCCTAGATGCACTGAAGAAATATTTCATTGTTAATAAGTTGCTATTTCAAGGTAATGTGGTATTCCTATTTAGTGGCAAGTACTAAATAAAATATCTTAAATCTAACTGAGAAATTTTCTAATTTCAGTGTCAGTGTTAGAATTTAGGGGAGGGACAGTAAAGGTATCCTCTAGACTACGAACTCACTTTGAGATAGACAAGCCACTCTACACAATTACCACAGAGTTCTTTCTAGTCAGGCTAACTTACTGGCAGGATTGGATGGAGGATGACCCAGGTGGTATGCAGCGATTCCCTGTCCCTATTCTCTATCAAGTCCGGAACTTAATCCTCAGCTTTTACACAGCAAGTAAGGAGCTTGGCGGTGAGGTCACAAGGTAATCGTCTAACGTGGCACCATCTGTGCACTAGACGCTGTACTACTCACTTCAAGTGGCGCCTTCTGTACCACTTTAGGGAAGATCAGGACAAGCCTTCCTGCATTCCGGTCAGGGCATAATATTAACCTTCACGGACCCTGGAACACATGGCCCTGAGATCAAGAGTCATATGCTCTACCCACTCAGCCAGCCAGGTGCCCTCAGAAGCCAAAATTTCTGTCACACATTGAAAAGAAACTTTTCTGAGCAATGATGGTTCCAATGAGGAGACCAAAATTCAATTGCAAAATACCTGTAAAACAATAATACATACACACACACACACACACACATACACACACACACACACACACACACACACACACACACACACATCCATGCATACTTGAAAATATTTAGAAAGCAATATACATGTAGGTATGTATTAAGTACATTTGTATAATCATATAATCATATATACACACACACACATACATACATGCACATACACACACATTTATGTATCTGGGCCAACAGATTCAACTTAAGTATCTGGTTTAATATAAGACTCAGGTCAATAGGAAAAGGTATTAGAAGGCATAAAATTAGAAATGAAAAACTAAATATTTATTATCAGATAGCCTAGTAATTCACATAGATAATTCTAAGAAATCTATAAAAGTCTTAAAGCTAATAAGTGCATTTAGCAAATTTGAAACATATAAGTTCGATAGTAAAAAAAAAAAAAATCAAGAAAAATTGTAAAATTAAATGTTTAAAAATACCATAAAACAAAAATCCTCAGGGATAAGTTCAACAAAAATATAAAATAATTCTCCACTAAAATTTATACATCAGTAAGATAAATGAAAGAGGACGAGGACAGCAATGAATAAGTGGAAACATACACCATGATCATCAATTAAAATCCTTATTACTTATGTCTATTCTTCCTAAATTGATCTTTACATTCAATATAACTTGAAGAAAAAAAGTAGCATGGCTTTTAAGTAATTTACAAGCTATTTCTAAAATTATATGGAAATGCAAAGAATTTAAAATAGCCAAAACAATCTTGAAGAACAATGTTGGAGAACCCTACTACATGATTTCAAGTCTTGCTGTGATGTTACAGTAAACAAGAGAGTATGATCTTGATATAAAATTAAAGAGATTATTTTGTGGCACTTAATAGATTACCCAGAAATAGTTGAGTTGTATATAATCAATTGCTTCATCACCAACGGCATCAAATCATTTAATGCAGAAAGGAGAGACTTTTCAACAAATGGAGGTGTAACAGCTAGCTCTCCACAGACTAAAATATAAACTTTTATTCATTCCTCCCTCTGTACATAAGAGCTAATTTAAATAGGACAAACACAAATATAAAACGCTAAAATTATTAAATTTATAGAATAAAAGGTATGTCATTTTCCCTATCGTTGTAGGCAAGAAAAATGAAAATATATGTGCAAGAAAAAAACTTACATGTGAATGTCCTTGGGAGATTTATTGTAATAGCCAAACACTGGATATAATCCAAATGCCCATGAGCAGGAGAATGGATAAACAAACTGTGGTTTATCCACAGAGAGGGGTATACTCAGCATCAAAAACAACTCAATACTGGGATGTCTATGTGGCTCAGTCGGTTAAGCGTCCACCTTCGGCTCAGGTCATGATCTCATGCTTCATGGGTTCGAACCATGTTTCTCAAAACATTTCAATAATGGGTTGCATTTATTTAGGAAAAATAAACTTATTTCACTTTTAGACATACAGAAGCAGATTTCAGAAGGTAGTACCAAGTATTTAAAAACATTCTCCTCCACCCCCACATACACTTAAATTCATACAGAGCTCCTTTGGATGAGTAGCAAGCAGTCCTTTCTTTTTAGTCTTGTTTCCTTTGTTCTATTGTCATTTTTAAAAATGTTTATTTACTTTTGAGAGAGAGAGAGAGAGAGTGGGGGATGTGCACAGAGAGAGGGGGACAGAAGATCAAAAACAGGCTCTGTGCTGACAGCAGAGAGCCTGATGCAGGGCTCAAACTCACAGTGAGATGACCTGAAGTGAGGTCCTATGCTTAACCAATGGAACTACCCAGGCTCCCCTTATTCTACTGTCATTGTAATGAAAATCTCTTTGGTTCTGTTATCTGACTCCCACTTCCTCCCCAGTTCCTGCTCTATCCTGGTGGTTGGCTGTTGTATCTTCAAATTCATGGTGAGGTGTGTGTGTGTGTGTGTGTGTGTGCGCACGTTTTTTTTTTTTTTTTCTTCTGACTTCCACCTGAGGAGTATTCATGGGTTTCTTATGGTAATAGAAATATGATTCATAAGCTTTAAACTTCATTACAGCAGGACATCAACAAGGTTCTTCTTTTGTTAATAGAGCCTTTTTCTCATAGCAAACTTTCATGAATAGTTAGAAATCACTGTCTTACCAAAGACAACCTCCTGAAGGGTGAGGAGAAATAAAGCAGGTGGTGAAAGTGGGTGGGGGTGAGAACACAAAACCCTTTTCTGCTATCTGTCATACTTCAGATAGTTCAGGAATAGTATGTATGCATGTATGTATGTATGTATGTATGTATGTATTTACTTTTGAGAGAGAGCGCTCATACTCGTGGAGGGAGAGAGATAACAAGCAGACTCCATGTCCAGCACAGAGCCTGACCTGGGAATTGATCTCACAAGGATGAGATTATGACCTGAGCTGAAATCAAGAGCTGGTCACTGAACTGACTGAGCCACCCAGGCAACTCTAGTTTTTATTCTTAAGATAGGTAGGAATTTTAGTTAGTAAAATGGCCATCAGCAAATGATGCAGTAGGCTAATGTAATCTTTAGCATCTCTTCTCTCCAGACTCATCTGTATTTGCCTCTCAAACTGTGGTATCTAAATGGGGTGTTTCTCGATAGGATGAGAGGGTCCCAAATGACTGGCGATGATTGGGTGGAAGCCAATGGCACAGGAAGTGAAAGGATTAGCCTGAGGCAGAACAAGGTTGATAGAAGTTCATGCAAGGGAGTGCCATATGGAATTTTCCTTTTTTTAGTGGGGTTGTGAAGTAGTCCTTTGGTTGGTTAGGCCCTATGGATATCTCGAGGTGGGTCGCCTGATAGGTTGGTCTGTATCCAGCCAGGGGGTTGCCTTGAGGCCCTTCTACATTCCATTGCTCAAGGCTGCTTGTCTAAAATTGGGCTCTATATAGACACCTCACCTTTTCCTTCCTGGATTCCCAAAGCAGGCTGCACTCTGCTGCTAGTCTCTGCTAAAGTGTTAGCTGATAATTAAGATGACAGCTGAAACCCAAGGTGCTGGCTGACAAAATTTAAGGTATCAGCCCTGCCAGAGAGTTTATAAATTAATAAGATATTTTGGAAAAAAAATCTTCATTTTGTTCTTTTCATTTTCAAGGTTCAGTCTTTAATATATTCTCTTCTTTATTCTCAACAGTCATGAATATTTCAGTTCATGAAATTAGAAAGATGCAACCATATTTTTATCTAGATCTGTCAGTTCCCATCTTCTGCCCCTACCTGTACTTGCACTATTTATCAACAGTATTCAAAATGAAAGCGTGGATAATCTATAGATATATGGACCACATTACACAGAACTACTTAGATTTCTGTTTATTTCCTTCAGCCAAATCTTTCAACCCTCAAAATGACTATTAGTAACTTTAAAATTGACATTTTAAATCAAAGCATGACCAGCCATAGGATTCTTAGCTTCTATCCATATGAATAAAATTTTAGTGATTCCTTAATCAAACAAAAATTCTACAAATTCTTAAGTCAAGTATCTTATTGATCCTCTTAATAGCATTCATGTATGTTCTAAATAATTACTTTGCAGGGAATGGAATATCATAATTTTGGAGACTGACAATACCTTTGATCATTTAACAAGTCTCCATTTCAAGAACGATATGCCTATGATTTCTATAGTCTTTCTTTCTTTCTTTCTTTCTTTCTTTCTTTCTTTCTTTCTTTCTTTCTCTCTTTTTAATAGTATATACCTGGGTATTACATCTTGAAATAAATGTATACGTTCTCAGGTACTGCATGTAAGAAACTGACTTACAGGAAATATGACTTTTCCTATCCAGGTGAAGCAATTCCAAGACCTTCATATACAGGATTTTTAGACAAGTCCTCACCCTGCTCCCTTTCATCTGAAATAATTTTATTTTTTTTCTGCTTTTAACCTATTTCAAGTTATCAATGTTGAGAGTCATCTACTGATAACAAGATGGGTAGGACTAAATCATGACTATGCTTGCATATTGAATAATAATTAGGAACCCAGCGGACCTTTGGAATATGGAGACGTTTAATCTGGCATCAATGCCAAAAGATGTAGGAGATGCTGAAATTCAGAAGACAATATGAAGGGCGTGAATAACAGTGGGACAGAGTGGAAATAAAAAGTTTAAATGGAGTTATACTGAAGGTAGAATTCACATTGTTAGGCTAATGATTAGTTGGAAGAAGATTATAACATATTCAAAAAATGAGAGTGACTCTGAGTGTAGAAGTAGCACTAACTGGAAATCCTAGGATAATTAGACAGGTTTTGGGAAACTAGATTAATTCACACTGAAGCATGTGGAGAGTGAGTTACAGAAAGATATTTAGAAATATTGTGAAGGAAATATGAAATTTATGAGGTTATCTGAAAATGAAAAGAGTAGGTATGCTGAGAGATTTATATTCCAGAAATGATAGAATTAAGAAGTGATATTTTATACCAAGAGACACTTAGTCAGTTCAGGATGCTATAACAGAGTACCACAGATTGAGTGGTTTAAACAACAAACATTTCTCACAGTTCTGGAAGCTAAGAAGTCCAAGATCAAGGTGATGTCTGATATGGTGTCTGGTGAGAGGCTGCTTTATGGTTTGCACGAGGCCATCTTCTCACTGTATCCTCACACAGAAAAAGCAGAGAGAGGGAGCAAACTGTCAAGGGCACTAATCCCATCATGAGGGTTCTAACCTCATGGCCTAATTACCTCCCCAAAGCCCCCTCTCTGAATACCATCATTTGGGGATTAGGGTTTCAACATATGAATTTTGGGGAAAAATAAGCATGCAGTCCATAGCAAACAAAGAGGGTACGATCACCCAGGGGAGCCTGTGGACAGGCAAAAACTCTGAGAATATGTAGATATAAGAAATGGAAGGAAGAAATAACAACCAAAGAGACCAAAAAGAAGTAATCAGAGAAGAAGGGTGAGAGCTGGTATCATATATCTCACAGAAAATGGCATATGAGGATTAGTGAGAATGGAAATCATATCAGATAGTAATAGCCATCATGACTGTGTTCCAGTACTAAGTGCTTTAGGTACCTTATCTCATTTAAAATCATAGCGTCTCTTAAATAGTAGTAATAGCCACATGAGGTAACAAGGCTCAGTTTAAGTAACTGAACTAAAGGTATATATCCACAAACTGGCAAAGCTGGAATTTGAATTTCAAGCTTGTATGAATGTGATATAACCACTAAACTACATTATCTTCAATAATGACTATAAGCTAAGATTGAGAATGAAAAAGGCCCAAGGGTATTTGTTAACTAAACAGTGATCTGAATGAGCAGCTTGAGAATATTTACCAGGATAGAAACTTAATGACAAATAATTGAGATGTGACCAGACTAGATTAGACAGTGTAGACATCAATAAGAAATATGGCACTGAAATAAAGATATAGTTTAGTTTGATAGGTTCCTGGAGTAGAAGGAAAAACATTTTATATTAAGTGCTTTTTTTAAAATGATTAGAGAAACTAGAAAACTGCTCTGTGTTAACAGAATCATTTCACATTTGTGGTATAAGTGGTTTATGGGTCATTGACTCAGAGATGAAAACTGACACAATTGAATAGCAATTTATGCTCACTGATGCATCACTAGGAAATGACCAAAATTAGATAGTCCTTGTTAAAAGTAATTACATACATGAGGTTAAAGAAAGTGAAATGTTAAAATAGACAGATTTCAAAAAGAATTATATTAATCTTGTAGAAAATACTTGTTTTATTTAAGACATACTAGTATCCATAAAACTTAGACTGTACCCCTTTCTGGTACAGATACAAAAATTATAAAAATCTGAAAATATATTCTTATAAACTAAGATGATGCTTTTTAAAATTAAGAAGAAAAGGCTAGAGTCTTGATTTTCTTTTTCTTCTTCCAGGACATGAGAGTAATTTTATAACAAACGGTGGTACATTATAGTAACATTCACAGCATGTCTGGCTAAGAAACACTGTTGGGGCACTTGTGAGTAGATTTGTATAACTGATATTTTCATTGAAGATTCTAATTAATCACAACATTATTTGAACTTTGAAAGAAGTAAACCTATTAAAATGTAAGATAGGATGTTGGTGTGTTTTATATTTCACTTGTTATGGCCCATAAAGATGAAAGAAAATTTTCTCATTTACTAATATTTGTAACTTTATTTTACTAATGAACATAAGACAAATACGTTTTCATACTGTGGTAGCATCTAATTAAAGCACACAGCCATCCACTTTCAAATACTGAAGGAGATTTTAACACAAATAATACGCATCTCAAGATTACATTCAAGTATGTACATGAAACACATTACATAGTGGTCTAGGGGCTGGTCTAGGATGAACACAACAAACACACACAACATTCCTTCTGTCTAGGTGTGATTGTGTGACTAAGTTATCACCAATGGAATGAGAACAGAAATAAAATATTCACTCACTTGAGGACTTCCCCTACCTATAGGAAATTGTTTCCTTGGACTCTCTCTCCTTCTCCTTCCACATATGCGGTCACCCAATTCTGACTATGTTGAAGACATATGACTATGGGGAGAACAGAACGATAATATGGAAGAAGAAACATGGGTCCCTAAATGATCTCATCAAATAGCTTCCCCTTCTTAGCCTAGATTTGTCAGATTGTGATAGAAGGGGGAAGTGGGTGGGTGAATAATCATCTATCTTATTTAAGCTACTTAGTTTTCAATTGATTCAGAATTTCAAGGGAAGACGTGTGAAATATTTATTTTATCAATCACCAACATTAAATCAATGACATTCACATGCAGGGCTAAGACTTCTGTAACACTACCTAACCCCAAGAAAGCATAACTAGAAAATCTTATTGTGAGGATTGCATAATGTCTTTGTAAAGGACTAAAAACTATTAACCAGTTTTCACCTAAAATCCTCCATCTTCCCTTCTAATTATACAAGTTAGGAAAAGGAAACTTCTCTGTTATTTAAGTATTTACCTCATAGGTACCTATTGTTAGCATCTTGGTGTATTCCCTCACCCAGGTTACAGAAACATGCCTCTCTATATAAACATATGTACATGTGTTGTACAGAACCCATTTACAGAATGGAATAATATAACATACAACATTCATCAACCTAATTTTTCATTTAAAAAAATATGAACAGATTCCTAGATAGGTACATATAAATCTACCTTAAAATTTTTGGAAATGCTGCTTAGTATTTTATTTTATTCCTCCGCTATATTTAAGGAGTCATTTATCATGGTCATTTAAATTGTTGTCAATATTCTATTACAACATATGTTTTAATAAGTGATAAACAGGTAGTATATAGGTAATGTCTTTATATATTCATGCTGTTATTTCTGTAGCAAAATCCTAGAAGTATTATTCTGCCACAAAACAAGCATAATTCATCCTAAGATCTTGTCTCCAAACTGTTGGCACCAACTTATAGCCACATAAATAATGTATTTGAATGGTTATTCTCTACTTATTACCATCAAATGTTACTAGGTATTCACCTGCAGAGTGCAATTAACTAATTAAATAGTTCTTACAGTAGCACAAGATCAGCCATATACACATGATATCTATGAACAAAAAAGCAGGAAGAAAATAATTTAAATATACAAGGTCACTGAGATAACAAAGTAGGAAAATGGTTGCCAACAACTATATACCTGCATGTTTGATAGGTACTTTTCAACAAAAAGCAAACAATAATTGCTTGCAAAGATATTTGGTGCAAATTTTCTCCTTTTGTTCATACTGTGTCCTCTAGAAGCATCAGATAGTATAATATAGAGTTGTAACATCACAGTAATTGAAATATGATTATATCCAAATTGCTTTCACAATTACTAAGGCTTAAATTCAATTATTTTGGTTAATATGAATAGGGGGACACAATCACAAAAGTATATCATTGTTTGCATGATGTATTCCCTGCTGTTCATGGCACTGAACCAAATACTACATAGACATGAAGCTAATATAAAGGGCATTAACTCTGGAAGATTCCCATTTGTAATTCTGTAGTATAAAAATTAATATAGAATGAAGAAGTTGATCTTGACTTAAAATAACTTCATATTTCTGATGTATTTCTATTTTCTACTTTCTATTTGTGGGGGTTGGGGAGCTAAGTGGCTCTTTTCAGAAAGAGCAAAAGAGAAATGGCTAGAAAATGTGCTCTAGTATAGCAACTGAGAAACCTGAAGTGATGTATAAAGCGAATGGTGCTTTAAAAGAGGACAATCAGCAGACCTGATTTTTCCAAGGATCTGAATTGCATTTTAGCAATTCAGAAAATGTATATGGGAAACAGATTAGTGAAAATGTGTGCAACAAAACCAAAATACACAATGTGTATCACTACAGAAATCAGACCAATAATAGATAAATATCCTGTGAAATGCAGGCTTTGTCATTCAGACATCAAAAGCTTTCATTCCAAGTGGCAAATTCTTTAAAATAAATGGAAGCAAATCGCAGATTGAGGGTATTGTTCAATCTAAAAATTTATAAGATCTGTGATTCCTCACACAAAAGTAACACAGTGTAGAACAACATCAAATCACCATTCCACACTCATGCTATGCCTGAGGAGTACATTCCTGGTAGGAAAACAGGTTTCAAATGATATCAGAGAAACGTATAGAGCAAATGTGCATACACAATTTCCAGTTGTGCTTGTTTAATTAGATGCCAGCAACAGCAGCAAACAATAGTAAAAAGGACATGGAAACAGAGTGTTAATGAGATTCAAATAAATCAGATATCACTGTTGGACTGCAGATAAAAGATAAGCCCCACTATATGTGCATTTTAATCAACCTGATCACAGTTTTGATGAATGTGCCAAAGGGACTGTTCTTTGCTCTGTTTTTACAGCGAGTGAAAGGCAACAAAAGGAGCAGTTTTGATTCTCACACTTCCTGACAGATGAGTCATATGGGATTAATGTTGAAATTCATTAAAGCTAAAATTCTAGCTCAGGATCATATTTTACTTGATATATGCATTACCATTTTATAAATGTGATCCTTAGGAACCTGGTTAGCTAATTAATGATTCTGGCAATTGGGCAGAACCTGAGAGATAGTGTGTGTGTGTTTGTGTGTGTGTGTGTGTGTGTGTGTGTGTGTATGTGTATGAAATGCATAAATATCTAAACACTCATAATCACACAAAGAACACAATGCATGCCACTTTTCCAAGAAAATATTCTGAACCTATATAGTAAAACATCAATTTTGTTCCCACTGAATAAAAGCTACATCTCTCAAATATAGAGCTGTTCTCATTATCTAACCATGCATGATCCACGTCTCTGGGTATAAGAAGAAAAAACATTTTATTGAAAACATATTTACTAATGAATGACTTAAAATGAGTCTCCAACTAAAGACTTACCACTTAACATTAGAATTTATTCCAGCTGGATGTTGTCCGTCAATCTTTTATCGAATTTTCAGATGAACAGAAGAACATCTGACATTACACTGCAAATATGATAATGAGAGCAACTTTAAATAACAGATCTCAAGAAAGATGCAAGATTTCATAAGGTAGATGAAGGTGCTGTTGAAGAACAGCTCAAATCATCAGCATGACATTAACAATGGAGTCTTTTTGAGAATTAAAATGGATTAGTAGTTTAAGAAGTTAATTTGACAATGGATGACATGTCAAAAGAGAATGGTTTCAGGGTCAAAAGATCTAGGACTTTGGGATCAAAAGATCCTGAACATTTTTTCTAAATAACAGCTTTCTGAATATGCAATGGAAGCAAAGATGAAGCAAGAGATATTTTATCATACCACGTAATAACTTTGGACAAAATGTAATCAGTAGTTCAATCCCTGATTCATATTTTGTCTTAAGTATTAGAGAAAACATGTAATTATAAGTCTAATTGTTGCCCAACACATGAAAACATAACTTTTACAAGCTAAGTTTTATTTTTAGGATAAAATTCCAAACAAATTTTTTCTTCAACATTTACTATGAATTTTCTGGCTTTTTTTTAGTGGACTCTCTTTAAGTGGCTCTGTTAATGAGGCATAAGAAATCTACAAGGTATGTAAAAGTTGTTTCCATGAAATGTTTCACAGGAGCCGTGAAAAACTGAACCACCAAAACCATTAGAAGAGTTGAGTAACACCGCGGTGCACATGCAGACACTAACACAGAACCAGTATAAGCTGGACCAGACCTACACAGATGCCTTATGAACTGCCTTACAGTTACCTTAGTGCATTTTAATACTAAAATCTCCCAGCAGCAAGATGCTCTGCAAGGTTTTGAACGTATGACATATGCACTAGCATGCAAACATGCTAAAGCATGTGCATTTAACATAGGTGTCTAAGTAACAGAATATGAGTAAATTCCCTAATGAATATGCAGGCTTCCTGCCCTTGACCCCTAGCATACTGAATAAAAGCTTCCTGCACTAACCCCAAGAGGAGACAATGCTTTGAGGCCTATTTCCCTGTCTCCATACTTGCTGCAAGTGACAAAATACTTTTTGCTCAAATCAAAAGAGGGCTGATCTACTGGCTGATGTATCCTAAGCTGGGGACCCTCTGCATTCAGTGAAGTTCCTTTTAAGAATACTATCTGTCATTAAATGATACATTCCATTTGTACATGCAATGTAAGTTTAGATCATGGTCTAATTTATCTGATTGATCTCTTTAGGTTAAAATGTCAACCATTTCTTAGACTGAGCATGAATAAGACAGAATTTCCCCATGGAAGCAGTTAGTTTACTGGGAGAGACATTCATGAAAACAAAACAGTATTCCAGTGTGATAAGCAGAATAAAAGTTGTAAATTCAAATGTGAAATGTAAGTGGATAAAATGGTGTCTTGGTTCATAGAAGACCACACAGATACCATTTGGTAGAGAAATATGTCGAGTTGTGTTCTTTTGTATCTGTATCTGCTTTTCTTAATTATAAAGATTAATTTCATTTGGCTTTAAGTATGTGTATTTATATATACATATATATATATGTATATTCATCTATGCTTTATCATATTTGATGTGTGTTTTTTTCTCTCGTTGCATGTATAACTTATCTTTAGCAATGTTCCATGACATTAAATCAGCTTGGATAATTTAAAAGGACATCATGACTACAACTCTGAAATATTCCATCATCAGAAAGTTTTATAAAAACATGCACTTGGTTTGAGGATGATCAAAGGGAAAAATATAAAAACATTAAAACTTTTGGGTATAGGCAGCTGCTTTGAAAATCTAATGTGAAGATTTGGAAAATCTTGGTATTTGGTAGTCTTAGTAGCTGCTTTTTTTAAATTTTATTTATTTATTATTTTTATTATTTATTTATTTATTTATTTTGGGGAGGGGGAGAGAGGTAGAGAGAGAGAATCTCAAGCAGGCTCCACACTGGCAGCTCAGAGCTCGAAGTGAGGCTTGAACTCACCAATTGTGAGATCATGACCTGATCTGAAACCAAGAGTCAGATATGTAATTGACTGAATCACTCAGGTGCCCCTGTAGCTGCTTTCTTTAGGGGTGAACACACCATGAAATAAAACGCGCACAAACAATAAAAAAGTAAGAAAAGGGATGTCTAGGATCAAGAATAAACGTGTGGTTAAAGAATTCAATTGAATGGTGGACCCAGGCCCACAGCTGCCTTCATGGTGTTCTACTTGTTCAGTCAAACAGGGCCCCATGCTTGATTTAATGCTCAGCTGTCTCTGTTTTGAAATTTCTTATTATTTTAAACAGATGTCCCAACATTTATGTTTTGCACTGGGCCCTGCGATTATGTACCTGGTTCTGCCTAAGACAGAACTAACAATGTTTTCAGAGAAATCAGTGACCAAAGAAAAAACAGTGTTAATTCTTTTTTTTTAATGTTTATTTATTTTTGAGAGAGAGCGAGAATGAGAGAGCACATGCAAGCATCCTGAGAGCGGGGGAGGGGTACAGAGACAGGGGGACAGGATGCGAAGCAGGCTCTGTGCTCACAGCACAGAGAAAACAGTGGTAACTCTTAAGAAGAAAGTTAACAAGTTAGAAGTTTATGCTTAAAAATACTGCAATTTTCATTCCTCTATAACTCCTCAAATATAACCTTCCTCATATGAATTATTCTCCCTAAAAATGAGGATGTTTTCAAGGTTCTCACTCCTTTTCAAGCAGAGGTACAGTACGGCATAGAGGACTCAAAAACATACAAGTAGATCTGGTCACTTACTTGAGGTATTTCTTGGTCCCCATATAAATCTAGAGGAGAGATTCTACAACATTTTGGTTTTAAAACTCCTCTACGCTTTTAACGAGTATACTCAAGCAACCTCTTACATGAGATTTTGTTTTGTGGGTTATATCTTTACATATTAGCCTTTAATAAATTAAAATAAGATTTTAAATACAAATTAGTTCATGCAAAATAACAAAAATACATTACATTAGTGAAAATAACATGTTTTATGAAAAATATATTTTTCAAAACCAAAATGGGAATTCTGGTTACTGCTATAGGCCGTAGAGAGTTGGAAAGAGTGTCACTTACACCCTTACACTAACAACAAAACAATAAAAGTCATACTAAATTGAAATTAATGACTTCTTTATCAATAAATTACGGAGCAAAGCAATCAACTGGTCCCAAATCTAACGGAGACAAGGTCACATGCGTAGTCACTGGAGTAAACATAACCAGCAAGAAGCTTGCAAAATGCAAGCTCCAGAAAATAATGTGAAGTTTTGGGGGCTGCAGAAAATGGAGAGATAGCCACACACTTGCAGGCTCACTCTCTGTGAATACCACTGGGCACACACACAGACCCACAAATTTAAGGAGAGCACAACAAATTTTTGTTTTGGTGACCTGGGGGAAAAGGAAGAGAAGCTGTGAAGGATGGACACAAATCTCTGCCTTAACTCTTTTCCTATCTCCATTGCAGCACAAAGGAATTTAATAAATAGGGAGAAGGGCTACAAAAATCATTACTCTAATGACACTGTGAAAATTCTGTGCAGCTGGGGAAGGAAATAAAATAAAACAATACCCCTGGGAAAAGAGAAAAGAATAAACTGGGCCCTAAACTGCAGTGCCAAGAGAAGCAGAGGAACTGTCAAAGACACAGGGTCACTGCAAGACCCAGGGTCACTGTGACTGGTAAACACAGAAGCTATTCAGAAAACAAAACCAAAACAAACAAAAAAAAAAAAAACCAGAAACCATCCTCTCTTTTCCCCCACCTCCCACTACTCTATAGCAGTAAGCTAACAAGTTTCTAGTAGTAAGTTTGTGTGCCCCATACAGTCTTCGGAAATTGAATATTTTGCAAACAACTACTATTATTTAAAAAAATACCACAATTCACCGTGTTAAAGATATACTTTTATTTCTTACAAAGAAAAATTAGGGCCAATTAAGTCATGAGCTATCAATGACTGTAAAACAGAGCCCATTTTCATTCAGAGATTTTTAAAACTGGAAAAAATATTTGCCATAAAATTGATGAAATACAGTATAATATTGCTGCTCTGTATAATAGCAAATTAATAAATGACATTATTGAATGTACACAAATATACAAAAATATTCCCACAATTGGTAAAAGGATTATTCTTTAAGAGGTGCCCCGCAATGTGGAAGGAGCCAAGGGGAACTGTTCCATTGAATTGTATGAATTATTTTACAGTGAGAATGTTAACATTATGTGTATTTAAAAATGATTTTGGGGGGCACCTGGGTGGCTTAGTTGGTTGAGCGGCTGATTCTTGGTTTCAATTCAGGTCATGATCTCATGGTTCCTGAGCTCCAGCCCCCCTGTCGGGCTCTGCACTGATAGCAAAGAGCCTGTTTGGGATTCTCTCTTTTCCCTTTCTCTGCCCTTCCCTGTTCTCTCTCTCTCTCTCTCTCTCTTTCTCTCTTGCAAAATAAATGGAAAAAAATGATATTCAAAATTATATATGAATGTGCTTCATAAAAAGTGAAGCATTAATCCAAAAATAAATGACAAATATCAGACTCTTCAATAATTTAGAATCTTTACTGTCAATACAGGAGTAAGCAGGAGAGAATACATCAGAGCTAGAAAACTAATGGATGATTTATTAGGAATCTTGACTAAGTATCCTAACCAAAAGAGAAAAAAAAAATGTGTATTGAATTAGGAGCCACTTACAACCGAAAAGTAGTGTTTGTTGTAAAGAGGACATTTATGCTTACAGACCTCTGGTCTGTCCACAGTGAGGGTACATCTAAAACAAATATCTTTTTAGGGGCACAAGGGTGGCTCAGTCAGTTAAGTATCTGGTTCTCGGTTTTGGTTCAGATCATGAGCTCACAATTCCTGGGATTGAGCCTCATTGACTGTCTCTGCGCTCACAGCGTCTCTCCCCTGCTTGCTTGTACAAACTCTGTCTCTTTGAAAACAAATAAATAAACTTTAAAAAAAAAGGAAAAAAAATCTCTTTTTAATACTTTCTTCCATGGGAAAGTAGAACTCATGGATTCATTGGAAATAACATTTGTTGAATACACACCATATTACAGGTACTGTGCTAGGCAGAGGGATTCAAAATATATGGTCTGATTTCTAACTGAGATGATGAAATAATGTGATGTTTTAATTGAATTATTCCAATTTCCCATTATTATAAAACTACAGTGATGTGACTGCCTGAAAGTTACTGCCCTTATCAAGTAAACCACACAGTCCATAAAATGGAATAAAATGCAAAGCATTAATCTCAGAAAGTACTATTTTGATTGTTTAACAAAACTAAAAAAGAACAAGAAATATTTTTCCCCAAACAAGGTCACTGAAGGTGTATTTACTTTGTTTAGCAAGAGTCTCCCCACTTTAGGTTTAATAATTTGTCATAATCAAAAATTAGAGTGGGTTTTGAATAACAATACAATTAAGATGACAATGAAAATAAGGCATCCAAATCAGAAAGGAAGAAGTAAAAATGTCTCATTGGCAGATGATATAATCATATATATATAAAATACCAAAATCCCACCATAAACATTTCAGAACCAATAAATTCAATAAAGTTGTAGGATATAAAATCAATATATAAAAATCAGTTATGTTTCTGTATATTAACCACAAGGTATCAGAAAGAGAAATTAAGGGTACCTGGATGGCTCAGTCAGTTAAGCATCTGACTTTGGCTCAGGTCATGATCTCATGGTTCAGGGGTTTGAGCCCCATGTTGGGCTCTGTGCTGACAGCTCAGAGCCTGGAACCTACTTCAGATTCTGTGTCTCCCCCTCTCTGTCCCTTCTGCTTGTGCTCTGTTTCTCTCTTTCTCTCTCCCCCTCAAGAATAAACATTAAAACATTTTTTAAAATTAAAAAAGAAAGAGAAATTAAGAAAATAATCCCATTTACAATTGCATCAGGAAGATAAAATAACTAGGAATAAATTTAACCAAGGAGGCAAAGATCTGTACATTGAAAACTATAACGCCTTGATGAAAGAAACTGAAAACACAAATAAATAGAAAGATGTTCTGGTTTCATTGATTAGAATAATTAAAATTGCTGAAAGTCCATACTACCCAAAGTGATCTACAGATTTAATGCAATTTCTATCAAATTACAATGATATTTTTCACAAAAATAGAAAAATTCCTAAAATTAGTATGGGACCACAAAAGATCCCAAATAGCCAAAGCAATCAATCTTGAGAAAGAACACAAAGCTGGAGGCATCACCTTTCCTGATTTCAAACTATATTGCAAAGCTATAGTAGTCAAAACAGTGTGATACTGGTATTAAAAAATAAGAAGACATATAAGCCAATGGAACAGAACAGAGAACTTAGAAATAAACTCATATATATATATATATATACATATATATATATATGTATATATATATATATACATATATATATATATATATACACACACACACACACACATATATATGTGGTCAATTAATTTACAACAGAGGAGCCAATAACATACAACAGAAAGAGGACAGTGTCTTCAGTAAGTGGTGCTGGGAAAGTTGGACAAACACACGCAAAAGAATGAAACTGGGCCCCTATCTTACACTGTACACAAAAATCAACCCAAATGGATTACACACTTGAATATAAGTCCTCAAACCATAAAACTTTTACAAGATAACAGAGAGAAATAAGCTCCTTGACATTAGTGACTGCAATATTTTTTAGCTTTTGGCTAAAGGCAACAAAGCAAAAGGCAACAAATGCAAAAATCAACTACATCGAGTACCTCTACATCAAACTAAAAAGCTTTTCACAGCAAAGGAAACTGTCAACAAAATGAAAAGGCAACCCACTGATTGGGAGAAAATATTTACAAAGCATACTTCTGATAAGGAGTTAATATCCAAAATATATAAAGAACTCATACAACTCAATGGCAAAAATCCCCAAATGATCCTATTGAAAAATGGACAGAGTAACAGAATAGATATTTTTCCAAAGACATACAAATGGCCAATGGGTGCATGAAAGGTGTTTGCTATCATTAATCATCAAGGAAACACAAATGAAAATCACAAAGTGGTATCATCTTAAACTTATTCGAATTGTTGTCATCAAAAAGACAATAGATAACAAGTGTTGGCAAGGATGTGGAGAAAAGAAAACCCTCAACCAAGGTTGGTAGTTTGTAAATTGGTACACCTCTATGAAAACAGTCTGGAGTTTCCTCAAAAAATTAAAAGCAGAACTACCTTATAATCTGCCAATCCAACTTCTGATGTATATTCAAAGGCAATGAAATTACTGTCTAAGAGATACTTGCACTTCTAAGTTCATTGCAACATAATTTATAATAGCCTCGACATGGAATCAATCTAAGTTCCATCAATGGGTAAATGGATAAAGAAAAATGACGTAAACATAATACACACAAACAACATTTGGGTATTACTCAGCCATAAAAATGAAGAATATCCTGCCATTTGTGACAACATGGGTGGATCTTGAGGACATTATGCCAGATGAAATAGTTCAGAAAGTGAAACACAAATATTGTATGATCTCATATGTAGAATCTGAAAACAAAACAAACAAACAAAAATAAACTCATGGAAATAGAGAACAGATTGGTGGTTTGCCAGTGGTGGGGGTGATGGATGGGGGTGTGGCAGAAGTGGTCACAAGGTCCAACTTTCAGTTATAAGATAAATAAGTTTTGGCAATATAATATACAGCATGGTGATTATAATTAATAACACTATATTTTATATTTGAAATAAAATAAGATCTAAGAGAATAAATCTTACAAGTTCTCATCACAAAGGAAAAAGTGTACAACTATGTGAAGTAATAAATGTTAACTTACTGTGAGAATCATTTTCCAATTTGTACATGCTGAATAATTACATTGTACAACTTAAGCTAATATAATACTGTGTGCCAATTGTATCTCATTAAAACTAGGAGGAAGAAGATGAAAATGAAAGTGGTCTTCAGATGATTTCTAAATAAACAACTTCCACTAAAAACAAATGAATATATTATTTGTTCCAAATAAGATAATACAATTTTAGTTAAGACAAATGAGCAAGAAAGTATGTCTCTTTCTGAGTCTTACTCATCCTTAAAAGAGAAGTAATTTTACAATGCTATTCTACAGCTACACAAATTTCCATCTTTATATACACATATACATACACATATATACATATATGTGACTTAAATAAGAACATGGAAGTCAGAGGTGAAAAATACTGTAACTAAATTTTAAAAAGCATTGAATGCATTAGAATAGATACCTTAAAGATGGAAAGATATATATTAAAATCACATTTAATAATACCAATAGTGCATTGCCTCTTTAGGATAAATAAAATCCCACCAGATGGAGAGAATTCATAAGCTCCTGAACAAAATGACTGCTAAGATAAATTTATAAAAAATAAGTACACTATTAAAATATGAATATTTTTTAAATTTTTTATAATATTTATTTTTGAGAGAGAGAAAGAGAGAAAGAGAGAGAGAAAAAGAAAGAAAGTGGGGGAGGGGCAGAGAGAGAGGGAGACAAGATCCTAAGTGGGCTCAGTGCTGACAGCAGAGAACCAGGCGTGGGGCTCAAACTCATGAACTGCAAGATCATAACCTAAAACTGAAGTCAGACGCAAAGTCAGACACTTAACTTACTGAGCCACCCAGGTGCCCCAAATAGAAAGCTTTCTTCAAAATGTATTATGTAGGGGCACCTGGGTGGCTCAGAAGGTTAAGCATCAGACTTCAGCTCAGGTCATGACCTCACAGTCATGTGAGTTCGAGCCCCGCATTGGGCTCTGTGCTGACAGTTCAGGGCCTGGAGTCTGCTTTGGATTCTGTGTCTCCCTCTCTCTCTGCCCCTCCCTCACTTGCACTCTGTCTCTCTCTGTCTTTCAAAAATAAAAAAAAATATATTAAAAAAATAAAATAAAACATAGTATGTGGAACAGAGAGGGAGGCAAACCATAAGAGACTCTTAAATACAGAACAAACTGAAGGCTGATGGGGGGTGGGTTAAATGGGTGATGGGCACTAAGGAGGGCACTTTTCAGGTTGATCACTGGGTGTCCAATGTAAGAGATGAATCACTGGCTTCTACTTCTGAAGCCAAGACTATACTGTATGTTAACTAACTTGAGCATAAAAAAATAAAATTAAATAAATAATAAAATGCATTATGTGGAGAGCAGTAAAATAGAGCATGAGATCTAAAATCTTAATTTTTTAAAAAAAGTTTAAGATAAAAGCTAATGGTGCATAAATTGTGACCTACTCTTTATGTGGACAACATAAAAAATTGCAAAAATAATTACTAATCCCATTTTAAAGGAGATAATTCAAGTTCAGTAAGGCGTAAATTCAACAGGAATGAAAGCATTGGAAATGTAGGCATGTAAACTGAGAATCCTACTGGAGTTTCAATGGCTACGAAGGAAATCAACACACATTTTTAAAGTGCATTATTGTCTTTGGTCATTAGAGCATTGTTCAACAATTAACTTTTCCCCAACAAAGTAAATGATACCCTGAGGGCTTGGCATGATTAATATACCTTTAGAAACTTAGCAATTGTCTTCTTCCTTAGCAATAACATTTTGAAAATCGCTGCTTTTTGTGTGGAAAGCACTTTATACATATTAAGTAGATCATTACTAGAACTATTCCTATTGGGCAATTAAGTGGAAATTGTAAAAAAAAAAAGTTAATAGATTTGATCACTGTAAACACACATACCTACAACATAGCAAAATGGACACACAATACAATTTTTAAAATAAATATTAGTGTTGTTTATTTTTTAGATTATTTGTAGTAGCATTTGTGTCTATAGAGATTAATGAAGGCAAATAAATGTTTTCATTCAAAGTTCAACTTGGAAATACAAAAAGCTCTTCTGGGATCTATGTAACTAGAGTTCTAATTAAGAGCATGTCCTGAACATGATGCTGCTATATTTTAATAGAAGGGTTCAATTGCATAGATATTTTTATGGTTTAAAATGCATTTGCTGAAGATTTTATCTTCATATTTTGTATATATTCTTTAGTGTGTGTATGTGTGTGTGTGTGTATATATATATATATATATATATATACACACACACACATATATATATGTTTGATAAAAACAATAGGAAATTATTTACTCTTTATAGTAGGCATTCTTTGATCCTGTTAGAGGCAGTAAGGGCAGCGAGATCTGAGGATTTCACTGAACAGTTTTACAGCAATAGACAAAGTAGTTTCATTACCACAGGCTCAGTTTTCTCTTGTGAGTCTTAGGCAATTCTTTTACTGTCCTTATTGCAGACAATTTGTTATTTTAACTGTTCTCCTCTCAAGTCATGTCGTTCCATTGAGATCCTTGGTCTATCTTGACTCTCAGGGCTCCCTTTAACCTAAAAGTCATTCTGATGAGTCTATGAGACAGGAATTACTCAGGAAATAGAGTTGAAGATTACAAAAATATTTAATGTGGTATTTGGAATAAATATTACTTTGAGTTGAAACACCCATCCCTGAAGGGCAAGAAGTAATACTGTCCAAGTAATACGCTGTTGGTGGATCTTAAATAAGTTCTATCCTCTCCTGAGTTAAGAGGCAGATTGTTTATGCTTTATGAGAGCCAAATTTCTTGTCCCAGGAACAACATAAAGGATGAGTTTCTGTCCAGAAGGACCTTTTCACAAATATTGGTATTTTTACAGTGTATCTTGTTTATTTGTTTTAATAAAACATACCTATTTTTATAATGCTTCACAACTCTGACATCATGATCAGATTTTCTCTTGTGCAAGCATATTGCCCAAGGCAAACAGCATCATTTCTGGTGACATCTTGTTTTGGATTATGAATAGTATCCAAACCCTGAGAAGGTTCATGGCAAGCAGTCTGATAACAGACTCTTTTTGGAAGATGAATTACCCTTAATGTCCTTTGTTCCCTTTCAGTAATTTAGTCATTATGACCTGGATTTTTTTTTTTTCAAATTTCCATTGTTCCATGTATGAATTTCAATAAAATGTTTAGTCCACAAAAGAACCCAAATCAAAATTCACTTCTTTGGTAGAAATGTTTAACCAATATGGGTTATGAGCAACTATGCACATTTGAAACCCTCTAGTTTTTAATCTTATTTAAAAAGTAATCAGGTTGACTTACCATCAATGTATCTGATGTTGTTTCTGATGATTTGACTCTGATTCAATTATCAAGCAAACTTACGTTTTCTATTTTTTTCCTTAATTTATTTTGAGAGACAGAGATAAAGAGAGAGGCAGAGAGAGAGGGAGACAGAGAATCCCAAGTAGGCTCCGCTCTGTGCTGTCAGCACAGAGCCTGATGTGGGCCTCAAACTCACAAACTGTTGAGATCATGACCTGATCCGATATCAAGAGTCGGATGCAACTCAGCCACCCCAGCATCCCACAAACTTATGTTTTCTATGTAACACTGATGATAGTTTCTTTAAACATGTTAGAAAGTAGAAACTTTTGTTTCCTGCAAAGAATGAATAGTGCTCTCTTTTTTTTTTTTTTTTTTTTTTTGGTATGAGAAACTTAAAAAATGAAGATGACTATAAAAAACAGCCATGTTTCCATTACTTCAGGGTTCACCTTAAACATTTTGTTAAATAGCTTCCTGCCATTTTGCAAAGGGAAAATAGAAACATTTATGGTAACAGATTTAGTTGAAGTTCTCCTTACTGGTCTCCTTAATTCTCCTACCCTACCAAGCATGTTTCTCCAGCCCACAATTTCTATGTTGACAAACAGACAGGATTTTCATAAGCAATGTATAAAATTGTTTATATGATTTTTTTTTTTTTATAAACTGCATTATTCTTGCTCAATCTGTATCTTCTCTTCACCAACCTCCTGTTTTAGAGATCTAGGCACATTGATATGTAAAGATAGTTCATTGTTTTAAATTCTTGTCTGATGTTATTTTTTTGAAAATTATTATTAATAAATATTTTGATTGTTTCCTGAATTTTAAAGTAAAAAATACTGCAACAAACACCTTTGCATAGCACTTCCAAGATGTTTTGAAATTTTTGTTGGGTAAATTTTCAATTTTACGATCATGAATTTTAGTTTATTTGTAATTTTCCATTTTAAAAGCTTGACAGATTAAGCAATTGCTTTTATTTAATTAAGTGTACTGCAGTCAGTTATGTCTTAAATTTCTTAAGGATTTTAAGACTACTTAATTGACTTTATGTATGTATGTATGTATGTATGTATGTATTTACTAAAATGGTGGTGTATTTCTCTTCCATATAAAAAAATGTAGTGGAATCTCTTGAGTTTTTCTGGCAATGCTTTATTTATTTTTAAAGACTGATTAAGTAATACACTCTGTGCACCACTCAATTATTCATTTACAACTAGATACAAAACAAAATCTAACAATAGCAGTTTTCCTATTAAATTTCCTCTATTGAAGATTTTTTTTAAGTTAATGTTATTCTAAGCAAAAACAAATGACATAAAATCCTATTTCTTCATGGTAAACTTCATTAATAATTGGAAGCATCATTTTTAATAAATGAACCAAGCAAGCTTTCTCAGTAACAATTCATTAAAACTTTGCTTCAAAAGATGATTTTTATAAGCAAGTTACAAATTTTACAGGCAAGTTACAAATTGTTTTTTGCACTTGAAGTACAGCTAGATTAACTTTTTACAAATCAAAACACTTTATTACAATACCAAATACATTATTATTAGCAATATGACTTTCTCTAAAGGATAGTAAAGGTTTTATATAGTCTAATAAGTCATCATCTTAAAAAAAGTATTCTGAGACTGGCCAGTTTGGTAGAGGAAAATAAATGAAGGTAATGTAAATTTAAGTTTAGCATTTATTCCATATGAAAAACAAAATTATCTGAGATTCAAACCTAAAATTCGGTAGTCCTGTAAGTCAGATCTATTTTAAAAATACTTTAAACTTTACCTGATACATACAAAGAAGTATCTGCTGTATTATCCTATATTTTTTTAGCTGCACATCACCACATCACCACTCTACGATGGGCATTTCTTGCTTCTATCATTAATAATATAATAAATTCAAACTCCTGACTAACTTTCACATTTGAAACATTTCCAGACAGGTACACAATGGATTGGAAATTAAACCAAAAGAAAGAGAGAGAGAGAAAGAACTTTTTTATTTTATTTTATTTTCAAAGTTTATTTACTTATTTTGTGAGAAAGAGACAGAGATAGAGTGCAGGGGAGGGGCAGAGAGACAGGGAGAGAAAAATCCCAATCAGGTTCCGCACTGTCAGCTCAGAGCCTGTCTCAGGGCTTGAACTCATGAACCATGAGATGGTGACCTGAGCCGAAATGAGAAGTCAGATGCTTATTTGACTGAGCCACCCAGGTGCCCTGAGAAATCTCTTTTCAGCCAGTGTGAGAACAGTATATTGTAACAGATTATAGGCACACACACAAACACACGTGGGCGTGCACACACCCACACACACACACAGTTACATAATCAGAATCCATTAAATAGTAGTATGACTCTTTTAATAAGAAAAATCGGCCATTATTATAAGAACTAATTAGCAAGAAGATAAAAATTAAAAAAAAAAAAAAACTCTTTCCAAGCTTAGACATCTGTGGAAAAATATTTGAACCTACTAATAATTTCTAGTTAATTAACATTATATTTATTGTATTCTGCTTAATATATCTTGTTCACAAGAACATTGATATATGATGAAAAAATAACACTGATATAATTTCTGAATTATTTTTAATTACACATCAGTATTCTTCAATTGAGAGAGTAAAGCAAATTATTTAAAAAAATGGCCACTTATAAAACAAATGCAGTATCACAAATATACCCAAACTTATTCCCTGTCTGGAAGGAGATGACAGAGTACATTTGGAGACAATTACATGAAAGTTATTTACAAAGAATTTATACATGTATATAACATTGAAATATATAGAGGAATTATAACGCATATATAGTGTGTATATGTGTGTGTGTGTATATATATATATATATATATATATGATGCATGTTACACACACACACACACACACACATACAGAAAAGAGTTCATTGTATTTCCATGTGAAAAGGTTAGTGAGGGATGATGAACAGAGACCTCAGAGAACAGCAAGGTCAAACTGTGAGTGTGTAAGGGAATGAATGTGTATATGCGTGTGTGTGTGTGTATGTGTGTGTGTGTGTGTGTGTGTTTGTGTGTCTTTATGAACGTTCATGTTGATGAAAGTGTTTATTGGTAAAGAATGAATTATAGGACAGCAAGGTAAGAGAGGCAATGGATAGCAAACACCAAGCCAAATCTATAGCACTTGTTTATGCTGAGGAATTCCCTGTGGAATAGTGCTGGTGAAAGAGAGTGTAAATGCAGTAATATATAAAAAACTGTGGTAGGATTAAAACTTAGGAATTGTAGGGGCGCCTGGGTGGCTCAGTCGGTTGAACGTCCGACTTCAGCTCAGGTCATGATCTCACGGTCCATGAGTTCGAGCCCCGCTTCGGGCTCTGTGCTGACAGCTCAGAGCCTGGAGCCCGTTTCAGATTCTGTGTCTCCCTCTCTCTCTGCACCTCCCCTGCTCACACTCTGTCTCTCTCTCTCAAAAATAAAATAAACATGAAAAAAATAAAATAAAAAAAACTTAGGAATTGTATCCTATGTTTTATTAAATGACAACATGAGTCAAACTGCTGCATAATGTAGACTAGGGTTGCTTTTAAAAAATGCTCATTCTTGTATTACTGTTTTATTTGAAAACTGTAAATATCTTCTTTCAACTTGGGTTTGTATTACCACTGCCTAGAAAAGTTTTGTCATTCTTTAAATAGTTTCTTTATTCATAAAATAAGAACAAAAACGATATTTCAAAAGTTTCTCGAACCTAACTAGTTTATACATATAAAGCACGCAAAATCATTCATGGCATTTTTTAAGCACTCAATAAGTAAACAGTGTGAACAGAATTAGAGACACTGGAAGGATAGAAAACAGAACACTAGCAGTGTTTATCTCTTTATGGCCACATTATATTTTATTCTGTTCTAAATTCACTCCTTTTGGTATTTTATAAATTTATAAAACAGAAACCATTTCTGTTTTTGTCTAAAATGACCATTATGTTTTTCTATCAAAAATGTGTTCCCAAATTTATAATCTCTTCATTATTAAATATTTTCCCATTAATAGAATTTTTCAAAATTATTGCAAGGGAGTAGAGTGGTGGAGACCTAATGGGTTAAATTGGTAATTTTTCCTTTTTATAATTACTACAGAGTTACGATTCTACCTCCATACTAGTCAATATTTTTTATTCTTCATATATTTCCAGAATTCAAGCCAATGATCATGGGAAAATACTGTCTTTTTGTTTTAGTTTTAGTTTTTTCTTTTTTTCTTTTTCATCATTCCTTCTCCTACTTCCAACTTTTTGGTTTATTCTGTTATTGTTTTCATTTTCTGTTTTTGTTTTTTTCCCCTAGATTAGAAATAAGACCAATACTTGACTGGTCATATTTATGAGCAAGAAAGAAATGATGCATCTAATTACAATTGTGATGCATTTACCAGCCAAAAAATTCCAGAGATAGTGGGTAAAAGATGGCAGAATCATGGGAGATCTTCCAAATAATTCATTCCCATAAACAATGGTCAGAATACTGATGGGAAACCACATTGATTGGTGACCAGAGAGAATGCCTAAGGAAGAGTCTGAAGTCTAGTGAGCTCCTCACAAACAAATCATTTCTCCTGGAATATGATTTCATGACAATCAACACACCATTCTACAAGTTATTCCCATCTCTCCCTTCTGTTGCTAGGCCTAAAAGTGGGTGAAAATTTGTAAAAGTTTAAAATCCAACCTACTCACTTCTAAACTTTCATCCACCTTCAAAACTATGACTTGTGTTTGACTTATTTTTACCTGTGTAGGAAGCTGGTGGAACTATTCATCTGATTTAAGTTTCAATTCTGCTTTCCAACACACACCACATGCACATACACACACATGCACGAGTGCACATGCACATGCACACACATGATTTGCCCCCAGGAACTGTCTCTGGCAAGAATCCCCATCTCTACTCCCAGCCAAAAGTATTTCTGTGGAATCTTTCAGGAAATAGCCTTGAATTTTTCCAATTCTGAAGTTCTTATATGTGGCATCTGAGGATTTTGATTATTTATTTACTGCAGGTGAAAAAGAAAGTAAAAGCCTAAATCTTTTAGGAGACAGCTGGCGATACATTGTCACTTGAAGTCAAAGATTCTACTAAATTAGGTTATTCTTAGAGTTTTAAGTCAAAAGTAACTTCAACAAAATTGCTTTCCACTCTACCCTGTGCATGATTTAGGCACATGGTAAATGATAGTTTTTGGATGACTATCAATGAAATATGAAATCAACATAAGGTCTTATTAAAATTTTATGAAGTCTCTTTATAAATCAAGTAGAATAAAAAAATCAGGAGTAAAAGTATTATCCCTCTACATACTAAGGGAAATGAAACTAGCTAGGTCTAAGACCATCTTATTTTAAGGAAGTCCTTTCTATATTGCATAAAATTTCATAAAACTATTTTTAAAAGAAATTTATTATTTTTATTAAATCATGAAATATATAACAATTTCATCATTCTACATGCTTGTCACCTACATACTATAAATATTTTATTTGCCAGTTTTTTTTAGGATATTCAATACACCATAAATTTGCCCTTTCTTCTTTGCTAGTCTACAGAAATTCTAACTTACCTAAAACTCTGCTTATCTCCAATATAACCAAACTATATATTAATTTTTGTCCCTAGTTCTAATTCATTAGGCATATCTAATTCCAATCATTATTCTCACATGCACTGTAACTTCTTGATTCTCTCCATTGTACATATAAATATACCAGCAGTCTCCAATAATGTAGAGATTGAGAAAGTAGATGGAAATTTAAGCAATGTGGTAGCATAGTAAGTTCAGTGGACACTCCATAGACTACTCTGACTCCCTTCCACAAATTTCAGTTATCAGCCTTAATTTAACATGCTCATGGATGAGCATATGTGCCCCATACACACTCACACACACATGCACAGATACACACATGCAGCAAGGGCAGGGAGAAACTAACTGGGAAACATAAGACTTAGAATTTTTTTGTTTTTGAAACTATGGTTGTATGAAATCTGCACAAGAACTGTACCAGAATACAAACCCAAAAAATAATGTAATGTTGAAGGGTTCATTTAATGGGACTCATTTTGTTCAGAACTAGAGTCAGAAAGAAAGGAATCAACCTATTTCAGTGGTTGTCTCACCCTCCACACAGGTTACTTAACAGATTTTTATTTTTCTCTATGGATCTTGTGGGAACATTTTAGGAGGAAATTCCATCTGGGTTATTAATCAATACAGAGTAATCAGAATCCATTATTTTTTTAAGAATGAGTAAATTGAAAAAAAGAAACCTATGAATATATTCTGATATCATGAAAAAAGATGCAATGCTCAGAGAAAACTCAGGAATTTCTGAAACAGATTTAAATAAAGAAAAATACACATTTTATAAAATATGTCCTGTATACTCAAAAAGAACATATTTCCTCAATGATGTCAACTAAACAAGTGTGAAAAAATAGACAACCCACACATGAGATCTTCTGGAATGACACAGATTCAATTAGATTCTTTAATACGACTAAAGAAAAAGAGGAATTGTTGCATATAAATAGTCATATGGAAATACTCTGACTTCAAAACATATCACTCACTTGAAGTTAAGGTTGTTCAATTGAACTAATGAAAAAAACAATTCTCAGACATTCAATCAGAAAATAATTATGTATATGTAGTCTTCCTAAACAATAATGACAAGAAATTGAAGATGTTTTAGGGCACAGAGGTCTCCAAAGCTGAGGTTATTGTTCTAAAGAAACACTGGTCCAAAAAGAGAGAGAGAGAGAGAGACAGAGACAGAGAGAGGGAGAGGGAGAGGGAGAGGGAGGGAGGGAGGGAGGGAGGGAGGGAGGGAGGAAGGGAGACAGAGAGAGAGAGAGAGAGAGAGAGAGAGAGAGAGAGAGGAACCTTAAAACATATGCTTTAAAAATGTTTTATATATGATTTCAACATAAAAATGTTTTACATTTTATCAATTTGTTAAGGCTACCATAAAAAATAAAACAGAAGGAACCTACTACGATGAAGGTTGGGAAAAAAAGAAAGAAAGGAACCCACTTGGGCAGTAGAAAGAAAATAAAAGCATCCAGCAGGAGGTACCTGTCCCTCTATATATTAGCAGGGGTAGTATATCCCTGTGTATATACTATCAGACCACATTCACATTTTAAAAGGGGAGTTGAAAGAATGAATTCTATTATTCTATTTAGAAAAGAGTTGAATATCCACAGAGGTAACAATTCTGAAGCTATCTCAAGAGTAATATTGGATGGAACACTAAAGTAGAATTTAGGGAGCAAGTTTCTAGGTGTTACTTTTTTCTTATGAAGAGGATTTACATATGTATATGATTTCATTCATATGTGGAACCTAAGAAAAATGAATACACAAACAAAAAGCAGAATCAGACCTATAAGTAAAGCAAAGTAATGACTGACAGAGGGAAGGGAGGGTGAGGGACAAAATGAGTGAAAGAGAGTGTGAGATACAGGCTCCCAGTTATCCAAGGAATAAATCACAGGAATAAAGGGCACAGCATAGGGAATATAGTAAATGATATTGTGATAGTGTTGTATGGTGACAGATGGTAGCTACACCATGTGATCATAGGATAACATATAGAGATGTTGAATCACTAAGCTGTACTCCTGAAACTAATACAACATTGTGTGTCAACTATACTTAAAAAAATAATAATAAAAAGAAAAATAATACCTCCCAACAAAGAAAAGCCCAGGATTAGACGGTTTCACTAATAAATTCAACCAAACATTTAGAGAAGAATTAGTGTCTATCCTTCTCAAACTCCTCCAAAAAACAGAACAAGAGGGCACATTCCCAAACTCATTTTATGAGGAAAGCTTACCCTGACTGATACTAAAAACAAAACAAAACAAACAAAAAAATAAAAAATAAAAAATAAAAAGGGAAAGAAAACTACAGTCCAGTATCTTTGATAAATATAGGTGCAAAATTCTCAACAAAATATTAGCGAACCAAATACAACAGCACATTAAAAGAATCATATACCCTGATCAAGTGTTATTTCTTTCCAGGATGCACAGATAATTTAATATATGCAAATAAGTAAATATGATATACCACATTTACTGGAAGATAAAAATCATATGATCATTTCAATAGATGCAGAGCAAGCATTAAACAAAATTCAATATCATTTCATTTTAAAACTCTCGACAAATTGGGTCCTGAAGAAACAAAATTAAATAAAGACTATATATGCCAAGCCCACAGCTACCATGATACTTAAGAGTGAAAGATTAAACCTTTTTTCTCTAAGAGCAGGAATAAGACAGAGGAAAGGAATAAGGCCCACTGTCAACACTACTCAACATAGTATGGGACATCTTACCTTGAGACATTAAGCAAGAAAAAGAAATAAACGGCATACATATTGAAAATGGAGAAGTAAAACTGTTTCCATCTGCAGATACAATCTTATACTTAGAAAACCCTACAGACTCCACCAAACTCTGTTAGGACTAATAAACAAATTCAGTTAAATTGAAGGATATGAAATCAACATATAGAAATCAAGTATGTTTCTAAACTCTAACAATGAACTACTTGAAAAAGAAGTAAAGATAACAATCTCATTTACAATAGCATCACCATGAATAAAATTTTTAGGAATAAATTTAACCCAGGAAATAAGATCTGAACAAAAAAATTATAAGACTTTGGTAAAAGAAACTGAAAATACAAATAAACAGAAAGATATGCCATGTTCATAAACTGGAAGAATTAATGTTGTTAAAATGTCCATATTACCCAAAGCCATCTATAGATTCAATGCAGTTTCTATCCCCAAGGCATTTTTCACAGAAGTGGAAAAAAATCTTAAAATACATATGAAATCCAAAAGACTCTGGATACTGAAACAATCTTGAGAAAGAAGAACAAAGCTGGAGTCATTGCACTATATTACATAGCTATGATAATGAAACTGCATGGTTCTCGTATAAGAACAGATACATAGACCAATGGTACAGAATCAAAAGCCCTGAAATAAATTTATATTTATTTGGTCAGCTAACATTTGACAAGGGAGCCAAGAATACTCAATGGACAAAGGATAGTCTCTTCATAAATGGTGCATGGACACTGCACCATGCAAAATAAGAAAATTATACCCCTATCATACACCATTCACAAAAAAATACCTCAAAATGAATTAGAGACTTAGATGTACGATTTGAAACCATAAAACTCCTAGTACAAAAATAGGAGTAAAGGTCCTAGACATTGTTCTTGATGATTTTTGGACATGGCACCAAAAGCAAAGGAAACTAAAGCAAAAATCAACACATAGGACTATATCAAATTGAAAAGCTTCTGCACAACAAAAGAAGTGATTAACAAAACTAAAAGATAAACTTCAAAATGGGAGAAAATATTTGCAAACTATGTTATCTCATAAGGCATTAATAGGCAATATATATAAAGAACTGATACAACTCAATGGCATAAATACCAAATAACCAATTTAAAAAAGGACAAAGGACCTAAATTTTTCCAAAGAAGACATACAAATGTCCAACAGGTATGTGAAAAGGTGCTCGGTATCACTACTTAACAAGGAAATGCAAATCAGCGCACAAAAAGAATATCTTCTCACGTGTTAGAATGGCTATTATTAAAAAGACAATAATAGATAACAAGTATTGGCAACAACATGAAGAAAAGAGAATGCCTGTACAGTGTATGTTTCCATGTCACTATGGAAAGCAATATGGAGGTTCCTCAAAAAAAATTTAAAATAGAACTATCATATGATCCAACAATCTCACTTCTGGCTATATATCCAAAGGAAATCATTCTCTTGAAGAGACACCTGCACTCTTATGTTCATTGCAGCATAATTCATAATAGCAAAAACATGGAATTAACTTAAGTCCTATCAATGGATGAATGGATAAGGAATATGTGTTATATGTATATATACAAGTAATATTATTCAGACATAAAAAAGAAGGAAATCCTGCTATTTGTCAAAACATGGATGGACCTTGAGTGTATCATGCTCAGTGAAGTAAGTCAGAAAGAGTAAGACAAAATTTCATGACCTCACTTACATGTGGAATCAAAAAATGCCACATTCAGAGAAACAAGGAAAAGAATAATGGTTGCCAGGGACTGGGATGTGGGGAAAATGGCAAGATGTCAGTTAAAGGGTACAAACTTCTAGCTATAAGATGAATAAGTTCTAGGGATCTACTATACACCATGGTGAATATAGTTAATATCAGTGTATCATATACATGACATTTGCTAAGAGAATAAATGTTACATGTTTTCACCATCAAAAAAAATAATTATATGGGGAGATGTGGGTGTTATCTAACCTTATTGTGGTAATCATTTCACAATACTTAAATGTATCATATCATCATGTTGTACACTTTATAGTTAGACATTGTTACATATCAATTATAAACCAATAAAGCTGGAAAAACAATCAACTCGTTTTAGAGATTACAAATAAGTGAGGACACAGCGCAACCACTGCTCCCAATACTGGAAAGAAAGATAGGTGGATACAGAGAATCCTAATTTATCATAGTAGAAACCCAGGTACAGAAACCCCTGCAGGAACCAGTGCTTTAATAGGAAACCCTCAATTAACAAATTCCTAGAAACTCAGTGTAGACAAGTCTGAGTGTTAAAAACTCCGAAAGGACTCAATCATAAAGAGGAACTTACACTTTTGTGAGTTTTTTAATGTTTATTTATTTTTGATAGAGAAAGAGAAAGTGGGGGAGGGGCAGAGACCAGGGGAGACTGGGGATCCAAAGCAAGCTCTGCGCTTACAGCAAAGAGCCCCAACATGGGGCTTGAACCCACAAACCATGAGATCATGACCTGAGGCAAAGTCGGATGTTTAACCAACTGAACCACCCAGTTGTCCCCACTTTTGTGAGTTCTATATCCAGATGTTCTATCAGTTTCTCATAGTGAATATTAGAGAAAAATTCCCTCTTGTTTCTTGTAGGAGAGAGAGGAAAAGTAACCATATTTTAAAATATGTCAGAGTATTCTATTCTTCTTCATAAAGCCTGCCCTTAGGAAAAAGTAATTTATCAGAGGCTAACCTGCTGGGGTTTTACCTAGGGGAAGGGAAATAACAAACTTTAACTGGCTCTAGCCTTTCATGCGGGAAGGGAAATAGTCAATTACAGACATAGCCATCCAGTTATCACTAACGGAGTGAAGAGGAGGGGATTGAGAAGCATGAGTGAAATTAACAGTCCAGGGGCATAGTCTCACCAAAGACTGAGATTTGATAATAAGAGTTAGAAAGGTTCCCCTCCCCACAATCCTTATCACTATATCATTGAAGGCCTATTTATCAATTCTATTTATCTAATATATCGTGTCCATCTTTCAACTAAAAATTACAAGAAGAAGAAAAAAAGAAAAAAAATCAATTTGAAGAGACTGAAGAAATGTCAGAACCAGAGTCAGATATGGAAGAAATGGTGCAATTATCAGAACAAGTTTTTTTTTTTTTTAAAGCAATGATTAATAAGTTAAGGGCTTAATGGAAGAAGTAACCAATGAACAAGCATAGATGGTTAATTTATAAAGGGAGTGTAAATTAAAAAAATAACAACAAAAAAGAAATGTTAGGGAATGCCTTTGATAGTAGATGGAGCATTACCGAAACAAGAATCTCTGAGCTTTAGGACATTACTGTAGAAAACACCAAAACTGAAAAGCAAAGGAAAAAATGGAAAAACAAATCAGAACATAATATCCAAAATCTGTGGGACAACTACAAAAGGTACAACATATGCATAATGGGAATACCAGAGGAGAAAAGAGAAAGAAACAGAAGCAATATTGGAAGTAGAAAAGACTGTAAATTTTCCTTAAAGTAATTTCAGACACCAAACCACACATCCTGAAGGCTCAGAAAACAGCAAGCAGAATAAACACCAAAACAAAACAGAATCCCCACCTAGGTATATCAAACATAGTCATATTTCAGAAAATCAAAGATAAAAAAAAACCTTGAAAGAAGCCAGAGGAAGTTAAAAAATTACTTACCAATATAAGAGCAAAAAATATATATGCATCTAAGTTCTCTTCAGAAACCACGCAAGTAAGGGGGCGCCAGGGTGGCTCAGTCGGTTAAGCATCCGACTTCGGCTCAGGTCATGATCTCACAGTCTGTGAGCTCGAGCCCCACGTCGGGCTCTGTGCTGACAGCTCGGAGCCTGGAGCCTGCTTCAGATTCTGTGTCTTCCTCTCTCTGACCCTCCCCCATTCATGCTCTGTCTCTCTCTGTCTCAAAAATAAATAAACATTTAAAAAAAATTAAAACAAAAAAAAGAAACCACGCAAGTAAGAAGACAATGGAGTGAAATATTTAAAGTGTTGCCAAAACTTGGAAGCAATCAAGAAATCCTTCAATAGGTGAATGTATAAATTGTGGTATATCCAGACAAAGGAATATTATTCAGCATTGAAAATAAACGAGCTACCAAGTGATGAATAGATATGGAGGAAGCTTAAATGCATATTAATTGAAAGAAATAAATCTGAATAGGCTGCATACTACATATGACTCCTACTCTATGACATTTTCAAAATGATAAAACTTGAGACACAGTAAAAAGATTAGTGGTGCCAGGTATTTGCGTGACAGGAGGGATGAATAGGCAGAGCTCCATGATTTTTTAGGCAGTGAAACTATTCTGTGGTGGATTCAGAAACATGTCATTATACATTTGTCCAAACACACAGAACACGAAGAGTGAACCTTAGTGTAAACAATAGACTTTGAGTAACAATCTGTCAGTGCAGGTTCATCAATTGTTAACGAACCTACCTCTGTGATGCAGGCATGTTGACAGTAGGGAAACCTGCATGTACTTGTACAAATGGTATGTAGAACTCTCTGAACTTCCCAATTATTCTGTGAACCTATAACTGCTTAAAAAACAATGTTCATTAGTTGAAAACAGAGATAGAGAGGATGTTGCCTGAGAAACAAAGAAATCTGATGTATCATAACGAGAAAATTAAGTTTGAGCAGAGACCTTAAGGAATGAATGAAAGTTAAACAGGAGGTTTGGAAGTAGAAGTAAAGGAGTGATAAAATAATTGTCCAAACGTCTTTGTTAGTGTCCTATTCAGTTTTTTTTTTTTCAACGTTTTTTATTTATTTTTGGGACAAAGAGAGACAGAGCATGAACGGGGGAGGGGCAGAGAGAGAGAGGGAGACACAGAATCGGAAACAGGCTCCAGGCTCCGAGCCATCAGCCCAGAGCCTGACGCGGGGCTCGAACTCACGGACCGCGAGATCGTGACCTGGCTGAAGTCGGACGCTTAACCGACTGCGCCACCCAGGCGCCCTTAATTTTTTTTTTTTTTCAACGTTTTTTATTTATTTTTGGGACAGAGAGAGACAGAGCATGAACGGGGGAGGGGCAGAGAGAGAGGGAGACACAGAATCGGAAATAGGCTCCAGGCTCTGAGCCATCAGCCCAGAGCCTGACGCCTATTCAGTTTTTTAAAAAGATATTTCTAAATATCTATTCCTGCAGTTATTTCACAGAGATGTGTAGTTTCTCTTATTATGAATTTTGTCATATTTAAATACAAGAGCTGAAACCCAGTAAAACACAGGTCCCAAATTGAGATTGTTACATTAAAAATAGTGAATCTACACACTGAAATACCTGCCTTGCCACGTCATATAACTAACTGATCCCAACACCTAGAGGTCCTAAATTTATAGTTTAGAGACCAAAAAATAAGAAAGTGGTATGTTTGAATGCATCAGAGTGAGTTTATGGTTCTATAACAATCACATTTTTATCTGCCCCTCTCTAATCATGATGGTACACTTTGGAATAATAGTATTTCTCTATCACCACGGGCTTGAGCATTGTTTATAAGGGAGAGGATTTAGCTTTTACAAGTAGTTGATATTATCTATTCAGAATTGTCCTAATCTGTATATAATTCACGACAGTATGGCTACTTAGTGATTTAACCTCTGTGATTTAACCTACTTAGTGATTTAATCTCTGTGCTGTGACAGTTTGGGAAAGTTGAAAATCCTACAGTGAGTGATAATAACTGCTCCATTCAGCATGAAGTACACAAATGTAAATTCTGTTTAGTAGGGTAGGCTTTCTGAAAAGGTTCAGGACTATAATTAATCCAATATGTTTTTTCTATGCATTAATGAAAACTAGTTATTCCTGAATTTTAGTACTGTGAGTACACTGATCTATGACAAAGTTAGCAAAACTAACATTTCAGGGACTTAATCTTGATAGTCATAAAAAAGTAAGGAAACTTGGAATATTTGATTAAATTCCCAAGAAAAAAAAGCCAAACTACATTAATGGATAGAACAGATAATAGATTGGGAAATTACACATGAAATGACACTAGAACAAGTATTCTATAAACAGTTCCATTATGAAGGTGTCAGTGTTTTGAAGTTGATAGCTATGAAATTATTCCTTATTCTAAACTGAGAATATGGATTAATTTAAATATCAGTAGTGCAATATATAGAGGAAGTTTGGATAATAGACTTATTTTAAATATTTATGCATTCATCAAAGCAGTCAATAACCAACCCCTTATTGAACACCCATAGGAGCTTGGTGCTAGTCTAACTTTTGGGGATACAAGAATAAAAAGGCATGTTTCTGTACTGGGTATGCATCTGATATAGTATAGACAGTATATATATATATATATATATATATATATATATATATATATACCCGATCAGTATAGACAGATGTGGCAGAGAACTTTTGTCTCTTAAATAGGTAGAAGACCTTTGTAGGTATGCAAGGTTATAAACAATACAGAATCAATAATGTTATTAATTTGGGAGCCCTTAAATTTTGGACCAAAATTATCTTTGTAGGAAAAAAAATTAAAATCCCTTATATGGAAGCAGAGCAGATAGAGAGGTGTTCGGTAGGCACTCAGGAGTGGGAAGAAAGAGAGACTGAAGTCTGCTCAAATCCTGCCTAGTCAATTTCTGCCCTTAGTGCATTTCGAGATCCCAGCAAGACAGTTCCTGAAGAAAATGCTGAACTCCAACAAGAGCTCCCAGGAGCACAATTTGAAAACCATGTTTTGAGATGAATTCCTTACTTTACAGAAAAAGAAAATAAATAGCAAAAAGGTTAGATGGTTTGCCAATAATGAATGCTTGTTAGCTAATAAGGGAAGGGAGAAAAGACTTTTATTAAGAGTTTCTTTTCCAATGAATAAGACAAAAAATACAATGCTATATATGAAAGAGAGGCATCACTTAAATCAACAGAAAATGCCAAAGTAATCTGTTGAGTCCCACAAAAAATGGATTAAATTTCTTGATGTAATCCTCAAATTTTAATTTTTTAGAAACCATAAAGCAAAATTATAATCACAAATGGCCTTTTCAAAAAATGGTGAACATGTGACATGATACAACACATGTCACTTGCTCTTGGGAAACACTGAAGAGAGGAAAAATATTTCATCTATGTAAAGTAAATAACGGTACAGCATAGAGGTGATTTCACATCCAATGAAATAAACTGAAGTACATACAATTTTACCCAGTTTAAATTAAATCAATATTCTCAGCTAAGTAAAATGAAAATGTGAATAAATGATCATCAGTGCCCGAACACACCAAAAACTGTTTGGACATCTTCCCAGTAATCTAGATAGTTTCATTTCTCAGATCAGATTTAATACACTGGCACAGCACTTTGCAAAATAATAACCTCACCATTGCATCCTGGCAGCATGGCCAAAATTGTATTATTCACATTTCACCATTTCTTTTTTTAACAAGTTGCTCTCTACGTATTAGTCATAGCATAGCTTTGATAGCACTTCCTTTGGGAAATTTTGTCTGACCATGTAAGACTGTTTTAAAATGATTCATCAAAGAGTTTGAAGATTGGATATGTCTCCCCTTCCCCTTCTCACAATTTTTTTCAAATGATAATAGAATTAACAAGAAGGTCTATTCACAGAGAGGCAAAGAGAAGTATAGCATATTAATGTGATATTTTTTAATGATCAATATAAAAGTTATTCATTCAATAAATACTCATTATTCTATATATCGATTTCCTGAGTTATCAGATTATTGTGAAAAAAGTAACAAAATCTTTGATAGCAAAAGAGCTTACATTCTTGGGAAAAGATAATAAGCAAACACTATATTTAAAGAATTATATATAAATCTGTTCAATAAAATATATACTATTAAGACATACATTTATGTATTACATCTAATATCAGGTGGAGATTAATCCTGCGAAGACCAATCAAATAGGGTAAGTGATTAGAGAGTGAGGAAGTAAGGGTAGGGTGGTTGTATAATGCAAGATGGTCAGGGAAGGCCTCTATTATTAGGTAATGATTGAATAGAAACTGGATAAGTTAAGAGGCAGACCATGCAGATACTAGGAAACAAAAATGTATTGAAGAGTGATCAAAAGTGCAAGAATGACCAGAAAGTGCAAGTGTCCTGAAGCAAAGAATGCCTAATGAATTTATTAGAAAACAGAGTAAGAAGGCCAGTGTGTCTGGATTTCAGTGAGAGAAGAATGTTTAATCCAGATTCTTGAAACCAATGTTTCTTTCCAGGATGTTTCTCCTTCAAGGAAGCCCAATTTCCATTCCTTTCTAGAGAAAGGTTCATTTATTATTATTTTTATTATTATTATTTTAACTAGGCCAACTCAGAACTCAACACAGGGCTTGAACTCATGACCCTGAGATCATGACTTGAGATCAAAAGTCAGATGCTTAACATACAGAGCTCCCCAGGCGCCCCTAGAAAAAGGGTTCAAAGGAAGGTAACTTTCTGAATTCTTTAATATCCAAATGTTTTCATTCTGCTCTCATGTTGCTTAATTGGATATAAAATTTTGGTTTGAAAATAATTTCCCTCAGAATTACAATGAAATCATATCTTTGTTTTCTAACATCTAGAAAAACTGTTGAAAATATGATCTCAGTTTCATTCTTTGTCCTGTGTTATTTTCTATTTTTCCAGAAAAAATGTATTATTAATATTTTTGAAGATATATTAAGAATCTTATTAAACTTCTTTATTGTCTATATTTTGTGTACAATAAACATAAATTCTCCATGTATGTATAAACATATTTAATTTTTATTTTTGAGAGAGAGAGAGCAGGGGAGGGGCAGACAGGGAGGGAGACACAGAATTCGAAGCAGGCTCCAGGCTCTGAGTTGTCAACACAGAGCCCAATGCGGGGCTCGAACCCACGGACCACAAGATCATGACCTGAGCCAAAGTCGGACCCTTAACCAACTGAGCCATCCAGGCGCCCCTAAACAGTATATTTAATAAACATACTACACATCTGTAAAACTGATGGATAATAAACCACAAGCATAATAAACGTGAATAAATCTTAAGTGTCTTCAGTGAGCTTTGGCAGTTGTATGCAATTGTGTAATCACTGCCCAAAACAAGTTGTAAATTACAATTATTCCAAAATATTGTCTTTTGTCCCCTTTGACCAATTCTATCATGTTAATACCAACCATCCACCTTACACAGGGGCAGTGACTAATCTGATTTCTATGATTATAAGTTCATTTTACCTATTCTTGGATTTCATATAAAAGATACAGTGTGTAAAATCTTTGTTTTTGGCTTCTTTCACACAGCATAGTGTTTTGAGATTTACCCTTGTTGTACCAGTACTTCATTCCTTTTCATTGCTGGGTAAGTGTTACAGTATAAATATGTCACAATTTCTTTATTCATTCTGCTCCATGTTATGGTTTTTAGGTTTTGGTTATTACGAATTAAGCTGCTCTGCACACCGCTGTACAAGTGCTTCATAGACATAGACTTTATCATTCTTTTAAATTTCATTTCAGATTCTAAGAGTGCAAATGTGTCATTACAGAATAGATGTATAAGTGACTTTTTTTAAAATGTTATTTTAAGTTTTTTTTAATTTATTTTTCAGACAGAGAGAGACAGAGCATGAGCAGGGGAGGGGCAGAGAGAGAGGAAGACACAGAATCCGAAGCAGGATCCAGGGTCTGAGCTGTCAGCACAGAGGCTGAGGCGGGCTTGAACTCATGGACTGTGAGATCATGACCTGAGCTGAAGTTGGATGCTTAACTGACTGAGCCACCCAGGCACTCCTATACATGACTTTTAAAGTATCAATTACCAAATGGGTTTTGAACGATATTCTGTATTTTACACTCCTACCAGCAATGTGTGAAAGATCCAGTTGTTCCAAATCTTTTAAAAATACATTACCATTATCAGTCTCTCTACTTTTTCACTGATTTGGAGATGGGAGAAAAGATTTTAAAAAGCTGTCCTGAAGCCTATGTGTTCACTTTACCAAGTGGATGTCCCCATGAGATGGAAAAAAAATACAGATGACTTAAGTCTAATATCCTGGTTTAACTGGGTCTCTGGGTAAAGAGATTAATGATATTTGCTAGGGGAGGAGACCTTCTTTCTTGAGTGTCCTTAATAAGATGTTAACTGCAAGAGGATTACTCGTAATAAACACACAAACTTGAGTATGCCTTCCTAGAGAACATGTGACTTATGCAATCTTTTGTAATAGGACATGGAAATCATTCATAACAGAGAATTTCTGCTGTTTGAGGTATTCCCATAAAACCTCACTTGGAAAGATAGTTTGTTATTCCTGGCCTAAGGGGGTATGTTTCTTCTTTGTATGTTTTTGTTTATTTGAGTATCTATCTCATCCATGCTGTAGATTTTCTTCGTATTTCTGGCAGTTTCTGGCTTTCTTTTTATATTCCAAAGAAAGTGATTATGTTCTTGTTGATTATAATATCTATGACTGTAGCTGGACTCCGAGCTTTGCTGCCTTCATTAGTAGTTGACTAAAAAGGCAGGCATACATTAAAAAAAAAATGTCTATTTATTTTTGGGGGGAGAGAGAGAGAGAGAGAGGGAGACATAGAACATGAGTGGGGGAGGGGCAGACAGAGGGAGACACAGAATCCGAAACAGGCTCCAAGCTCTGAGCTCTCAGCCCAGAGTCTGATGTGGGGCTCGAACACACAAACCTGAGATCATGACCTGAGCTGAAGCCGGACACTTAACCGATTAAGCCACCCAGGCACCCCTAGGCAGGCATGCATTTTTTTTGTGGGAATTACTTATTGTCAAAGTGTAGGTCTTTGGGGAAAGCTCTCAAAAAGTCCGAATTTCTCTCTGGAAGGTTGCAATGTGCCACTGGAATTCTGAAAGGAGTGGAAGACTGGGTACTATGTGTTTAATTTTTTTATATTCAGACCCTGAAATAATTCTCGAGTTTTGAGACCCTCACATAAACCTTGCTTTCTCATGTGTTTCATGTTTATAAGACTTAACCTTGTTAATTAATTAGATTATCCATATAAAAACTTGGTATTTTGTACCTGAGAGAGAAAACCTCTACAGGAGTAGTGTTAGAGAATGTGGCAATGATGAAGGGGAAGGAATCTTCAATTAAAGGTGAGTAGATTACCAAATAAGTAAAAAATAGTGGGTATAACTGTAGATGAATTCAAAACTAAAGCATTTGAAGTAGAAGAAAGAAGAATGGTCTAGAAATATGAGGAAAAAGAAAAAAGGACTTCATTCTGTAGAGGATGTAGTGCCTTCACTGGAGAGCTATTTTTAATGAGAAGGGGGAATAATTTTTTGAAGTTTAATGCATATATTATATAGTAGGTTCTTGTTTCAGTAAGGAATGTGTTTAAGGGCAAGTATCTGAAAAAGGACACATAGTGGCTGAAATGCATAAGGGTTTATTTTTCTCACTTAACAGTCTTGAAATAGGCACTTTTTTTTTCTTTTTAAACTTCAGTTAACTTACTCAGTGGTGTAACAAGGAACTAAAACTCATTCTGTTTTTGTTTCTCTATCCTAGCAGCTAACTTTCTATGCTTGCACTTTGTCCCCATAGATACAAGATTGCTGCTGGAGTCCCAGAAACTTCGTTTTTGATTACGGCAGGAAAACGAATGAAATGTGCCACCAACATATTTTCATTTGGCTTTTGTCCCCTTTTAAGCAAATAAAAATGTCCCTAACGATTCTGTTAATGGCATACTGGACATCCCTAGTTTCAAGGTAGTGTTTTCAGTGAGTATTTTGCTTTTCCATTGTCTATATTGAAAACAAGAAAGGAAGAAACAGATTAGTCAAGATTTTTGGATATATCAACCAAAAGTATTAGCCAAAACACTAAAAAAATATTAACTGAATTAATACTTTCTTGGACTTACAGAAGTTTTGAGAAAAAAGGCTAATGTTTCCTTAAATAAAGTAATGTAAGTAAGCTCGTGAAATGTAAAAGCCAGCTGGGATTGAAGAATAAAGATAACTTATGCTTTGAAAGAAATTTTCTACCTTTAAACAGTAGTGTATTATAAATAAGATAATGAGATATCAATATTTCCACTGAAATTTAGAAATTAAATTGTCACTTTGTAGTCATTACATTATAGTATAACAAAATAAATCAGGAAAAAATATTTAAATTATAGAGAATGTATCATTTTATTTTGGATATGAATTTCCTTCATGAGAATAAGTATTATTTATTTTGGGGCTCTGTCTCTGGCTTACATAGCACCTCTTCACTCTGGAGCAAATAATTCATTTATTTGACAAAGCTCCTATTTTCCACACTAGTCTAAGCATCAGAATCTGAATTTCCAATTACTTTTTAAAATATATATATATATATTAAAGGGTCAGGTAGTTAAGAGACTAGATCTTAGGTGGATATTCAAAATAATATAGTAAATCAAATAAATGATCTCTTTTAGGACATTCACACAAAATTGAATTTATTTTTCTAATCTGATATTTAGTATTATAATAATCTTCTGAAAATTGTCTTTATGAGTAAAATTGCACATATTTCCCAGTTCCCAAGTGCTATATTATCATGTCTTGTAATTTTTTTTTTGTAGCATGATTTTTCCTTAGCAAGGAAATATATTAAAAAAATAATTAGGATGGAAAAAAAATGCTATTTAATACATAGTAATTAAATGCTCCTGTCTAAATTATGATTTATATTTCACAAAGTAATAATTTTCTTATCACAATTGAGTAAAATTATGACTTTATAGTTCATAAATTCATGACTACCTTATTTCAAGTAAAAAAATACATGAAAGGCATTGTTACAAATGTATCTATTGACAGTTACACTTTGTCAGTGATGAAAATTAGGTGTAGAATTACTAGAAAGATTACAAACTTTCTTTTGTGAACAAGCAGGAAAAAAAAGTTGGATTTCTAAGAGCCGACCTTTTAACCTTGTGTTCTGTCTCATTTCATTTTTGAGTAATTAGCAGGCAATTGAAAACAAAATTAAACATGAAATTGAATTTATTAATAAGTAATAGATAAGATATAGTACAACTATTATATTAAAACTCATCTTAATTATTCTTTTCAAATGTTTTATTATTTTGGAGATTTGTTTGTACTTAAGATTTTACTGCAATATTTTAGCTAAAGATGTACTTAAATCATTTGGTTCATTTAGTTCGCAAATATCATATATATGTATATATCATATACACATATACATATATATACCATATATATACATATATATGATAAGTAGATAGATAAGTAGATAAAATAAGTAGATAGCATTATGATTTCCCTTACTCCAATTGAAAAAGTGGTTATCTGCTGAGTTACTAAACTTTTCCTTTCCACACAATTTTTTGGCCCTTGGATCCATTTTATTTCTGCTTCTTTCCTGCAAACATAGGACCATAGGAAAACTAATGAATTTCTTTGGGAAATTATAATCGATAGGATTCACCAGTAGACCTTTCATCTTTCTTTCTTATGAGTTAGATTTCTAATATAAAGATACAAATATATCAGCTTCCAATGTTTATTAGTATTCTTCCCTTAAAAATACATATATTTGCTTAAAGAAGTTTTCCTCTTGGAGAATGAGGAAATAAAATAAATTCTTGCTTAATTTTGAAACTCTTCTTAGTTTCAGATGAGACTTAAAATACAATAATGACCAGCAAGTACTGGGAGGCTTGGATTTTTATTCTTAACTCTTGGATTTTATTAACTATTCTAATCCTTGCAAGACTATATGCTGTAAGTAATATTATCTCTTGGAGAACCTTAGCTTTGCGGAAAGGTAATGTAACTCTCCCTAGGTCATATTGCTAATAAATGGTCTAGTCATACTCTACAAGTCATAATTTTAATCATTGTACTCTTTCAGGTTTTTCCTGCAGAAGTTTGGAGAGGGTTTATATGAATGGCAGTATTCTCACAAGGGAATGGAGAAAATATAAAATAAATTGAATAGGACAAGAAGGCTGAGTTGTTGCATATTTAAGCAATATCCTCCAACCTAACATGTACAAGTGCAAAACCGATGATTTCTTCCTTATGTCTACATTTTAACTGGTCCCAATCTTGAATAAAGAAAAAAAGGTATTTTATTGATGCCTTTTAAGACCATCAAAATATAATTTTAAAAAATTAACATTTATTTATTTTTGAAATACCAAGAGAGACAGAGGAGAGACAGAGCGTGAACAGGGGAGGGGCAGAGAGAAAGGGAGACACAGACCCTGAAGCAGGCTCCAGGCTCTGAGTTGTCAGCACAGAGCCCAACACGGGCTTGAACCCATGAACTGTGAGATCATGATCTGAGCCGAAGTCGGACATTTAACCCACTGAGCTACCCAGGAGCCCCAAAATGTAAAATTTAATTATGATTTTAACATAACCACTTTTAAATATTATGAGTTAATATTGTAAAAATTAATACTTACTAGCATATTCTTTTGTTACAGTGTAACTTTTATGTGAGAGAACAGCAATTCTGTCTTGCTTCTGATTGAACCTCTAGAATAGAGTCTTAATTTCCAAACTCTTGACATTCTGAATAGGATAAATCTTTGTTGTAAGGCACTGTCCTGTGCATTGCAGGATACTTAGAAGCATCCCTGTCCTCAATGCAGTGTCAACTCCTACTTGTGACACCAAAAACTTCTCCAGACAATGCCAAATGTCCCCTGAGGGACACAGATGTTCCCACTGAGAACTGCTGTACAGTATAGTCATTGGAAAATATTAAGTACTTACACATTTATATTAACTTTTAACTTTTGATATTTGTGTACACATAATTTATTTATATAAATGACTCAAAACAATAGCATTCATTGACTTAGTGATAAGAAATCTAAGAGGCCATCATTCAGGATTTTGTCTATCATAGAAAAACTGAATAATGCTTTGGAGTCACAATTGGAAAACTTCAGTTGAGATATCTGCTAACATTAAGTAGTAAATCGGCAGGCCATCCTGACATTATTTGTCAGATAATAGTGTTTAGAACAAACACAGTCCAAGTTTTACATGGATGCTCTACAAGTCTTAGGTAAAAGAAACTGTAAAGAAAATATACCTATAAATTATTGGAGACAAATCAAGGTGATTAAAGCACCTGGGCTGGTTGTACACATTAATCTTCACTAATTCCTTAACTTCTAATTTAACTAAACATAGGTTACCTTTCTTTTAAATTTATTAGCTTTGTCAGCAATTGGGTGTACTATTTGATGCTGTTGCTAAGAAATAATATGGAAAAAAAGATGGGGAGAGGGGTACCTTTCTCCTCAAATTACAGCAAGAACACAAGACCAAGAGTAATCAGTTTGAGTTATAGCAATTTTCTTACTTTTACTAATGAACTACTGAATACAAAGATTATGTTATTTATATTATTTGTACATACAAAAAATATGGATTACTGAATTCTGATAGTCTAAGGTAGTGAAAAAACTTATTAAGTAATGTAATGTACTACCATGAGAAATAAGTAACATTCTAAATTGAAAAGTACTTACGTTTATACAAAAAAGCCTTCTCTTGAGAAAAAATACTAATTTTGAGTGCTGCAGCTAAACACAGCTATTGAAGAGAAATAAAATATGCTGGTCATTTCAATGGCTGGCAAGTTTGTACTTCAGATTTCTTTGGCTATGTTTCATCTAATCTCAGGTCCTCAAATGAGAAGTCATTTCTCCAACTGACTCACAGTTCTCATAATATTGCAAATTACAGGAAGAGTATCAGCAAATCTGAGAATTACTAATGTGTATATATGTATACTGAGATACATGCATATACAATAAATAAATATATTTTGTAAAAATATTTTTATAAGTATGAATTATTTGCAAAAATGCATCTCCTAAACCCTTATACTACCTTTGTAAACCATGAAAAGTATCTTATGTTCAATATGTGTCTAAAACATTTACTTAGTCTCATCTCCAAGGTCTTTCCTAGGTTCCAAAGATACAAAGATAAAGTAACATCTTTGCCTCTAACAGATGGAAATTTAGAGAAACTCATTAGCTAGTGGTTTAAAAAAATCTTAAGAGAACTTAATAGATTTTAAATGGAAAAATTAATCTACATTGAAGATATGCATATTCTGGTGATTTAAAAAAAAAAAAAGAGCATGTTTGGTATCAGTGAGAGTAGTACCTAGCAAAATCATTTCAGATGGGATAAAAATTAGGAAGTTCTACAGTGTTAAAAAAATACATTAAAAGGAGAAAGGTAATAAATTGATATTAAATGTGAATTTGAATTATTATTTTCATACATATTAATTTTAGCTAGTGCTGGTAAATTACTAATAGATCACCCTTATTTCTCTCTCATCATACAGCACAGCCTTCATCAAATACTGTTTACTCTATGTTCTAAATATATGTAGACTCCTTTCTTATCACCCCTACTGGTCCAACTACTGTCACTGCTAATCTGGTGTGGTGGCCAGGAAAATATGCATATCCAAATTCCCACTACAGGAAGCTAACTGAAATAGTTCCAACTGCCACACTTAGAAATCCCAATATACATTTGTGCTAAACCATGCTTTCCATAGGCTGCTCCCAGCCAATGACTGCACACAGCAGGGATTTAAGGCAGACACATTCCTGAGAGATGTGGGACTCATGTCACAGGTGACATTGAGTCTATAATTGCCTGTCAATCTTTCCAAAACTTTCACTAAGATCACAAAGCAATCCAAGAACAACTTTTCTGTCTTCCTGGTTTCCTTCCCTCCCTTTCTTCCATCTTTCACAGAGGTCAGATCTTCAGTCTTTTGGCTCTTACAGCCCCCCACTAGTCCCCTTCCATTTTCTCTCACAGATGTTTCCTTAGATAAAAATCTGTTGTACATGGAATTCTGTACATTGACATCTACTTCTCAGAAGACCTGAGACAACACAGAAGGATTATTTAAATAATATCCTACATGATCTCCCTCTTTATACTTTCATTTCCCAACAGAATATTCTCAACAGCCAGAATTATCTTTAAAAATGTAATTTGGAATGTTACTTTTCTATTTTATCCTCCCATAGCTCTTCTGCTTACTCTGAGTAAGTGCCAAAGTCCTTAAAATGACTTATAAGATCAGGGTCCTCATCCATGCTATTCCATCATCAGGGAATGCTATTACCAAATAACCACATGACTCACTCCTTCACCTATTTCAAGCTTTTACTTGAATTTTAGCATCTAAATGAAACTTTCTCTGAACACCCTTTTCAAAAAAATAAATTTCCCTGTCTTCAGACACTTTTTATCTGCTTTTCTTGTCATCCACTGAAAGACTGCAGCAGCTTTCTCTCTGTCTGGTTGCCTGGCAACACAGAGCTGCAACTAATGGAACTAGTCCATTCTCCAAACTTTACTCCTAGACTTAACCTTCATGAAAGTCTCCAGGTTATGACCATAGGTATGCAACTCCTTTGGGCATGTGATTTCAGCTGAAGATAGTTTGATCTCCCTGGAAAAACCACTTGATGATAAAATCCCTGAACTACATGTTCAGATTCTACCTGTCCCCTAGAGTTCTTTTTAAATGTGGAACAACAAAGGAAGACAGTCATTCTTTTGGATTACGGCTCAGTCAGCATAATACCAAACCTGACTGATGTTCACCTTTCTGAACACAACAGAAGTCTTCAGGATCTATTTGTCATTTCACTGCTAATCTTTTGCCTATGAATCCTACTCTACATCATATGAAACGTGGTGATTATCAAAGCCCTTTTGTTAGACAATTTTTCAACATACTGTATATATATTTTTATATCGCATAATATTTGGCTCCCTAATCTGGAGTGTAAGATCCATGAAGGCAGAGATTACTCTGCCTCTTTCCTTTTTTTATTTTATATTCCCAGTCCTATAATACAGTAGTCACTTTAGAAATATGTTTTGAAGAAGGAATGAAAATATGGAAATATGGATAAACTGAGTAAGTATAAAACATTGTAGGCAAAATCTTTGACCAAAATTTTATGAATTTTAATAAAAAGTATATATGTATATAAAGTATATACATGTATATATATATATATATATATATATATATAACCCATATGTGTGTGTATACATATGTATGTGTACATATGTATATGTGTGTGTATGTATGTATATGTGTGTGTATATATGTATATATGTATATATGCATACACATATATACACATTTATTTACAATTCCATATATATATATATATATATATATATATATATAAAATGAAAAGAAAGTTAGGAATTAAACTGATAAACTGAACAAAGACAAAAAGTTCATATCCTACATGCATGGAGTTCAAATAATCTGGTAAGAATATATATTATAATAAATGGATTTTTTTAAGCATATATGGAAGTGCATATACCTTTTGAAGTTAGTGTTTTTGTTTTCTTCAGATAAATACCCGGAAGTAGAACTGCTGGATCATATAGTGGTTTTAATCTTTTGAGAAACCTCTATACTGTTTTCCATAGACTGTTCCAATGTATGTGTCCAACAACAGTGCACAGGTTCTCTTTTCTCCATATTCTTGTCAACACTTGATTTTTTTTTTTTTTTTTTTGTCTTTTTGATAATAGCCATTCTAACAGGTGTAGAATGATATATCATTGTGGTTTGGTTTGGCATATACCAGTTGGCCATCTGTATGTCTTCCTTAGAAAAATGTCTATCCATATCCTCTGCCCAATTTTAACTGGGTTTGTTTGGGGTTTTGTTATTCAGTTGTATGAACTCTTTGTATATTTTGGATACTAAACCCTTATCAGATATATACTTCACAAATATTTCCCCATTCAGCCTTTTCATTTTGTTGATAGTTTCATTTGCTGTTCAGAAACCTTTTAGTTTCATGTGGTCCCATCTGATGTTTACTTTTGTTGTCTCTGATTTTGGTGTCAAAACAAAAGAACTCATTGCCAAATACTATGTCAAAGAGTTTACCACCTATTTTTTCTTCTAGGAGTTTTATAGCTTCAATCTCTTGTAAAAGTCTTTAATCCATTTTAAGTTATTTTTTATATGTGGTGTAAGATAATGTTTCAGTCTCACTCTTTTGCATGTGAATATCCAGTTTTCCCAGTCCCATTTATTGAAGAGACTATAACTTTCAATTACATCTCAATAAATCCAGAAAAATTTTAAAATAGAAGAAGACCAACAATAGCAAAATAAAATAAAATAAAATAAAATAAAATAAAATAAAATAAGAGATATGAAAGTAGTGGCTCTACTAATAAAGCTGGGTAAAATAATAAAATTATTGTTGTATATGTTTTAATATTGAACAAAATAATATCATCTTAATTAAAAAATACATACTGCTAAAACATTATTACAATAAAAACTGTATTAAATTTAATATATATGTAAATGAAAGTTTACTTAAGCAAGGATAAGTCCAAATAAAAATATATAATCATTCTTTTTAATAATAAGTCCCAAAATAATACTGTTTCTTTTCTTAAAAAAAAAAGTGTTTACTGGGGTCTCTGGGTGGCTCAGTTGGTTAAGCATCCAACTTTGTCTCAGGTCATGATTTCACCGCTCCTGAGTTCCAGCCCCAGGTCTGGCTCTATGCTGACAGCTGGGAGTCTGGAGCCTGCTTCAGATTCTGTGACTCCCTTTCTCTCTACCCCTCCTCCATTCACGCTCTGTGTCTCAAAAATAAACATTTAAAAAATTATTTTAAAAAATGTTTATTTATTTTTGAGAGATAGAGCGTGAGTGGGGGAGCAGCAGGGAGGTGGACAAAGGATCTCAAGCAGGCTCTGCCCTGATGGCAGTGAACTCCCTGCAGGGCTCAAACTCAGGAAAAACAAGATCATGACCTGAGTCAAAATTGGATGCTTAACCGACTGAGCCACCTAGGTGCCCAATACTGTTTCTATTATTGCTGACAGAGATTGAGTTTTTCAATCTTGAAAGGTATGAAAAAAATCAGTAAACTTTTCTGCATGCTGATAACAAAACAGAGGATATAAAACATACATAGGAAGATAAACCTATAAAATATAAATACTTAGATTTGATAAACTATTAAAATTTGATTTTACTTATACTTTACATTTTTATAAGTACACCTAATGACACAAATGATTCCCTCTTTTTTTTACTGTGTACTCTAATAAAAAAGAACATGGTATGTGTGACATGTGTATACACACATATGCACACACCACACACATATTGATACATAGATAGACCCAGAAATGCAGGAAGGCAAAATAATTAAAAGAAAAAAAATCAATATTGATAAAGCAAATTGTTAAGAGCAAAGCTCTATCTCTATCTGTTATGAATATTTATGCACTAAAATATAATGTGAATATTTCTAAAATATAATCTGTTTAAATAAATTGAAAGCCAGACAATAACAAATTGTCTACACAATGTCTTCAGTCATTATTCAGGGAAAGAAAAAAAAATAACATTTTTATGTATATATGCATATATATATATCATATAATTATTACACTTATTTCAAAAGATTTCAAAAGTCAATAACTAACCATTCATACAGTAAATCTTACAGATTTCATTATCAAAGCAAAGCAAAATTATTTAATAAATTTAAACAGAAATAAATTTAAAAACAACAGAAATTAGAATTGGCCAATTATCCCAAGAGATAATTTCTTGAATTGACCAAAAGAATTAAGAATTTTTAGGGCATAGCTCAAAACAAATAAAAAGAAAAAAACAAAGGACAACAATATCCACGCAGCACTTAATTACAGATACTCAGAATTAGCACCACTCTATACTTAATGGATTTTAAAATGTTTTAATATTGGATAATTTTCTAGAAATGTACATAATATCAAAATTCATCAAGAAGAGTTATAAAGTATAAAGACAGCTATAAATCAATGAAGACATTGGCCAAATTTATTTCTCGAAATATGCTGTGATCTTGACAGATTTAAGAGCAGGAGTTAGCATATTTGAAGGTGTATTAACAGCATGTGATGGATTCACTTGCAGAGAACAGAATCTATGCCAGCTATTTCCATGGGAATAATAAATCATAATGTATTACAGATTCATTGAATTGATTTACAGAATTGTACAGGTATTGTAAAAACTAAAAAAATTAGAAGTTTGCTTAGCTTCTAGGAACAACTCCCAGAGCCACAGTGCCACCCTAGAATTTTCTATCCTGATATAAGCTGGAAAGTGTTTAATCAAGAATCTGTCTCTGAAGTATTATTTCTAAGATTATGCCTCTTCCTCCATGACATGGAGCATGAAATGGGTATTCGGCATTTTTCTCTTTGCCCATATGAAGTTAAAGGTTTGATAAAAGCAACTCTGATACAGCTCAATAGTAAAACCTAATGGTTCTTGGACTATGCTTGCTAATACAGAAAGGTCAGAGTCATCAAATTAATGGTCTCCTTCTCATAATGCTGTATTTCTATACTATAAAACACCTGTATATTTACCTTATTGGTGCAACCTACATCACATTTGAAAATATAAATCCAAGAGAATATGATATATATTCTTCCATGCCAAAAAACCCAAAATATAACAAAGCTCTACAACACAGAAAAAAAGGGAAAGGTGATACAGTTAATGAGCTAGTGGAATGATTTTCAACATTTTGATCCAAAAAATGCTTCATATGTTAAAGTATCTTTTGAGGATTCCAAAAAACTGTTGTTTAGGTTGGTTATATCTATAGATAGTTTATATGAAAAAATAAAACTGAATTTTGAAGATATTATCTTATTTTGAAATTTATAATTATATATTGCAAATTGGAATTTACAAACAGATGAAAAACTGAGATTTTTAAAGATATGGGGACTTTCACACAATGTTTATTAGGGATCACCTAAGTGTCTATTTAATATGGAATGTTAATTATTGGAAAGAATATAAAATAGTTCCTTGTACATAGATATGGGAGAAAAGCAATGACTCAGTTGAACTGAAAAGTTGAATTTTAAAGTAACATATATATGATGAACTTGCTTTTATGTTATTCAACAGAAGAAAATACATGTGCATATGTTTAAATTTAAGGAAGTGATGTCAAGATATATAACACATTATTAATAATGGTGTTATTTGCACATAAATTACTTTAAATATTGATTCCTAAAAGAACTCATAATACTCAAGTGATTTATCCTCACAGAAGAGGTTTGTTAGGCAAAGGATGCATATAGCAATAGCAGAAGAGATATTTTTATCAAAAGGGGTTTAGAGATCTCAAGAGGACATTTATCTTTGGCCTTCCTCTCCTGCATCACATGGGATTCATGTTGTCTCCAGGCTGTAAACAACCATTGATGTATGTGTGAAACATCGAGGTACCATGAAACCCAATATCAGCTCAAGGTGGGAGTTTCTTTTTTTTTTTTTTAAGATTTTATTTTATTTTTAATTTTTTTTAAGTTTTTGTATTCATTTTGAGAGAAAGAGAGAGAGAGAGCATGCGAGTGAGGGAAGGGCAGAGGGAGAGGGAGAGAGAGAGAATTCCAAACAGGCTTTCTGCTGTCAGTGGCAGAGTCCAAAGAGGGCTAAATCCCTTAAACCCTGAGATCATGACCTGAACTGAAATCAAAAGTTGGATGCCTAATTGAGCCACTCATGCATCCCCAAAGATTTTAAGTAGTCAAGTAATATCTATACTCAATGTGGGGCTCAAACCTACAACCCTAAGATCAAGAATCACATGCTCCCCAGCCTGGCACCCCCACAAGGTGGGGGTTTCTTACACCGAGCTTGAAAATTAAATACTTTCCAGTTACCTAACCGGCCTTGAAAATCAAATCCCAATAGGCGTCTCCAAAATCAGGTGTAAATAAAAAAATCAGAATTACATACCCTGTCCTGAAACAATTACTGACTGAAGATACAGAAAGTCATTTCTCTTTGATTAATATATTCCATGCAGTTAGCCAAAGGTCACCATTATACTCCAGGAACACAGGAGCTAAGCATGTTGTCAATCTATACCAGCTGAAATTAATCCATACAATATCACCTATACTCATAATCCTTGGTCAAGGCCTTCCCATGGTGAAGAGTTTTTCATCTTCATTTAGTACAGTTTTATATGTTTTACAACAGTGATATAGTACAGAAATCAATAACACTCAAATGATCAAACTGAACATTCGTATTAATTAATGAGTTGTGTGTACTGATTAACAAAAACCAAAAAACAAAACAAAAACAAAACAAACAAGACATGCTCTAATTCCCGATTAAGTTTTCTTACATTGTTGCACCATATTAACAATTGACTTACACTCTTCACCTACTATAATTTGGACATTCTAATAAGCTTGAGCTGATAGATTTACTACCATATTAAATTTTTATTTCCTTTTAAAAATGACTAGGAAATTTATCAAAATGTCTCTGTAACTGCAAACTGAGTAAGAGACATACACTTTTACATACATTATGAATATAATTTTATTAAAAGAATATATGTACAGGCTTCTGCTTCCACTTATGATGTAGAAAGCTGCAAATAAGGTCACTTTAATCCTAAATATGACAAAAGCTGTATAGACTACAAAAATTATAACTTTTCTGTAGCTGTTAGAAAGCAGTGGTCATAAGACAGACATGTAATCTGATTTTCAAAGAGACAAAAGCTCCCCTAAGGAGAAAATGGACACACTAACATTTCATCTGAGACACAGAGTAGGAGGAAAAGATACCAGCATCCATGCAGGGATAAGAAATAAATCAGTTAAAATGTTAATGAACCACTAAAGTTTATAGATGGGTAGCGTATCAATGCAGGATATTTTGGGGCTCCAGACACACTGTGTGTTTGCACTCTCCCACATTTTTTTTCCACAGAACCCCACCAGGTGCTCTCAAGAAATATAAGGTGCAGAGCAAGTTGTCATAAAAAGCATGTTCATGTAGGCAGGAATTGATCAACTACTTGGAAGTAGCAGGGACAAAAACTGCACACTTCCCAAAACCCTTCTTCGTCAAAATGCTGGGTTACAAACAAATTCTCTCAAAGGGATTAATCAGCTATGTGAAGGAGAGGCACCTATCCTTGCCACTTCCTCTGAATCCTACCTCCTTAAGCTAGTGGAAACTGGAAAGAAAACCTGCAACCCTTTCCCCCTTTTATCAGGGCTCGAAGATGTGTTGCAGTTGGAAGAAGAGTGTAAAAGTAACTCTATTCCTTGGTGTGAATAAGGAAACCATCTTACTCATAAAATACAGTGATGGATAGTTTATATGTCAACTTGGCTAACCTTTATACCTAGTTATTCAAAAACACACTAACTTAGATGTCCCTGTGAAGGGGTTTTGTGGGTTTGATGAACATCTACAATCATTAAGTGCAGGAGATTATCACCAATAATCTGAGTTTATTGAATGGATTCATCCAATCATATGAAAAGCTTCAAGAGAAAAACTGAAGTTTCCTGAGAAGAAAAAACAAACCTGCCTGTGTATTGCAGTCAGGCCCTAAGAATTACTGGTCTCCTAGCCCGCCTTACAAATTGTGTACTTCCTAGTCAGTCCACACAATCACATAAGTTAATAACTTTCAATAAATCCTTTTTATATATACATATGTTTCCTACTGCTTCAGTTTTCTGGTAGAACCCTAACACAGATTTTGGTACTGAAAGTGGTTCTAGACAAAGATAATCTTTTTTTTTTAATTTTTTAACCTTTATTTATTTTTGAGACAGAGAGAGACAGAGTATGAACGGGGGAGGGTCAGAGAGAGAGGGAGACACAGAATCTGAAACAGGCTCCAGGCTCTGAGCCATCAGCACAGATGCCTGACGCGGGGCTTGAACTCACGAACCGCGAGATCATGACCTGAGCTGAAGTCGGACGCTTAACCGACTGAGCCACCCAGGTGCCCCTAGACAAAGATAATCTTATGGATGAGTTTTCTGAGTTAGCCCTATTTTTTCTGGAATTGGGTCTCTAGTATGATTTAAAGGCACTAAAGACTCTTATTTCCAGTGGTGAAGAGGACATTGGTAGTTCATGGCAGGACCTTGCAAATTACTGCTGATTCTACTTACTGTGAAGTGAGACAACAGGCCCATACCCATAGAATTCACTAATTTTATAAAGTTTTTCATCACCCTGAAACAACTGGCTTGATAAAAAGCTGTGGTATGACCTTTTGAAAAGTGAAATACAGTGCTAGCTACCTGAAAATATCTTGCAGGGATGGGACAATGCCCTCCAGAAGGTTGTATATATTCTAAGTTTGCGTCCCATATATGGTGCTGCTTCTCTCATTACCACAATTCTCAGGTCCAGGAGTCAAGGGATAATCACTACTACCACTAGTGATCCACTAGAAAAATTTGTACTTGCTGTCTCCATAACCATATACACATCTGACCTAGACGTCTTACATCCAAAGAGTAGAATGCTGCCATTAGGAGACAGCAGCGATTCCGTTAAAGTAGAATTTAAATTACATGTACACTTAGGGTCTCTCCTGTCCTTGAATTAACCAGAAAAGTAAGGAATTACTGAACTGACTGAGGTCATTGATCCTGATTACCAAGGGAAAACTGAAATGCTAGTATGTCATGGAGTAAGGAATAATATGTCTGGAATACAGGACATCTCTTAAGGGATCTTTTAGTAGTTCCAAGTCCTATAATTGAAGTCAGTGAAAAACTACAACTCAATTCAGACAGTACTGCTAATTGCCCAGACTCTTTAGGAGTGGTTTGACTGATCCCACGAGGCAAAGAACCTTGACCAGCTGAGGTGCCAGCTAAGGCCAAAGGAAATACGGAATGAATGCATAATGGAAGAAGGTAGTTTAAACACCAGCTATGACCATGTAACCAGTTGCAGAAACAAAGCATATAACTATTATTGATATTTCTTCCTTACTTTGTTATAAATATTTCTGAATACAAATATTAAGTAAATGGTCTTTTCTTCCTTTTTTATTCCCTTATTATATAATAAAATATATATTAATAACAGCAAAATCACAGTGTTTAAGTTTCAGGATATCAAGAAAAGTGAACATCACACAAAATCTTTGAATTCTTCTCTGGAGAAGGGGTCAGCACATTTTTAATTGTACACACAGAATAGTTGTATTAGGTGGAAATGACTTTGTTATTGTTTTTGTTTGGAGACTGTTTGGTTTAAGCAGGTGTATATGGATGCCAAGTTGATAAAGGATGGACTGTGATGATTAGATATATGTGTCAAATTTCCAAGCTATAGTGCCAGCTATTCAATCATATATGAATCTAGGCTTTGCTGTGAAAATATTCTACAGATGCAATTAATATCTACAATAGCTGACTTTAAGTATAGGAAATTATACTTGACAATCTGGGTGGGCTTCATTCAATCAGATGAAAACCTTTAAACACAATATGGAGCTTTCCTTGAAAGAAGAGAATCTACCTATAGATTATGGTTTTAGCTCCTGTCCAAGAGTTTCTATCCTGCTGATCTGGCCTATGGATTTCAGTCTAGCTTAACCAGATTTTATTTATAAGTATTTATTTATTTGTAAATTATATATAGGCTGAGCTGTCAGCATAGAGCCTGATGCGGTGCTTGAACTCACAAGAAGATTATGAGATTATGACCTGAGCGGAAGTCGGAAGCTTGACTGACTGAGCTACCCAGGCAGCCAGGCAGTTAGAACTGTTAAAGGCAATTTTTTTGGAACCATTAAGTGGTCCTGCAATTACAACTGTCCCATCTGTTGAGTGACCCTTCTCTTTATCAACATTCCTTCCCCAAGAGGGAATTCCTGGATGGCAGCTGCTACTTTACAAGCTATTCCAGTGTCCTTAATGCATGACCAGGCTAAAGTGTTGCCACAGCCTCTTTGGGCCACCCCCAGTCCTCCATCCTGATTGCTGTTGGTGTGAAATAAAAAACAAAGACAAAAAAAAACACCACTTTGATGTTCTTCCTTTTTATAATAAAATATATAATAATATGATATAATATGATATGATATGATATGATGATATAATATAATATAATATAATATAATATAATATAATATATATAATATAATATTACATAACATTGCCTATAAAACAATAATATTGCATATATATTGCATATATAATATATTGCATAAATAATATAGTGCATAATATATTGAATGTATAATAACAATACTGCTTCATTTTCTGTAGTAGAACCCTGACTTATACAGATACTCTACATAAACCAAAAAAATTGTTCTTTTTAAAAAAAAATAATGTTTATTTTTGAGAGACAGAGACAGACAGCATGAGCAGGGGAGGGGCAGAGAGGGAGACACAGAATCAGAAGCAGGTTTCAGACTCTGAGCTGTCAGCACAGAGCCTGATGTAGGGCTCAAACCCATGGATCACAATATCATGATCTGAGCTGAAGTCAGATGCTTAACTGACTGAGCCACCCAGGCGCCCCAAGGAAAACTGTTCTATCCCTGGTGGAGAAACATAAAACGCCAGCCCAAGACCACCAACCGATACAAGAAAGAATTTGGCTGCCACAAAGTAAAACAAGAATTTTGAGAAATTCCCATGCCTGCAGCTCAAATCCACCGGGCATGCCTGAGACTGAGACTGGACCAAAACCAAAAAGAAGCCCTATTTTCATAATACAAGCCTAATATGGTGTAACAGGTAACACCAGTCTGCTGCTGGAGAGGTTTAAGGGTGTGGACAGAAATCTTCTGAGGTACAAATGTGGAGAGATGGTTGAAGGCTGAAAGTAAAGTGCTACCACTGAATAAAACTTTCAGGATTACCTGGGCCAAATCTTATCACAAAGTAATATACTACTACTGGAGGAACATATAATCTATGGATCCTGAGGATAATAACAGCAAAGCCAAAACCAGAAAAAAAAACTAAATATAGCTCAACCTCTCACTAGATGGACTCAACTCCACCACACAAGCTGCTTTATAGATAAAGGGGTCTCTACTCTCTATATATGAAAAAAAATTACTATTAGGGGTGCTTAGGTAGCTCAGTTGGTTAAGCATCTGACTCTTGATCTCTGCTCAGGTCATGATCTCACATCCATGGGATCAAACCCCACTTTGGGCTCTGCGCTCAGCATGGAGTCTGCTTAAGATACTCTCTCTACCCCTACCACCTGCTCATGTGCTCTCTCTCTCAAAAGAAAATAATATTATTAATATACTAGAGGATTTACAGGAAAAGATATATAACATCCATTAACAAATGAGGAATCTCAGTAGAGAGATAAAAATATAAGAACAAAGTTTGCTTCCCTCATTTTTGCCTATGATCATTTTGTATCTTTAATTCCACATATGAGTGAAATTATACGGTATCCATCTTTCTCTGACTGACTTATTTTACTTAACATATTTTCTAGCTCCATCCATGTTGTTACAAATGTCAAGATTTCGTTCTTGCTATGTGTGTGTGTGTGTGTGTGTGTGTGTGTGTGTGTGCGCACATATACCACATCTTCTTTATTTACCAAGTCAAACTCCAAACCATAGATAGCAAACTGAGGGTTACCACAGGGTATTTGGTGGGATGGGTAAAATGAGTGATGGAGAGGGGGAATGCACTTGCTGTGATGAGCACAGGGAGTTGTGTGTAAATGCTGAATCATTAAATTACACACCTGTCACTGATATCACACTGTGTAACATAAATAAAATTATATGTATATATATATATATATGTGTGTGTGTGTGTGTGTGTGTATACATATATATATATATACACACATATATACATAAATGCAAAAAAGAATTATTAGGGAACAAAATAACCTATTGTGTCAGCAGTAAATTATTACTTCAATATCTTCAAGTAGGCTTTCCATAACTAAGTACATAATAAAGTCAGAGAGAGGGAGAACAGAAATTATTCAAACTGAAACATAAAAAAAAAGAAAAACAGAACAGAATATACAAGACCTGTTGAACGCTATCAAATGGTCCGATATGTAGGTAACTGGAGTCCCAGAAGGAGTGAGGATGTATCAAAATACGTATTTAAAGAGAAAACACTCAATAATTTTACAAATATACTAAGACTTTAAAAAAAATCCAAGAAGCTCGAAGAACCCCCAAGAAGGGTTAAAAACTCCCCTATACATACATCTTATATTTGAACTACTACAGACCAAATATAATAAGAAATTATTGCAAGTATTCAGAAGTAATAAAAAAAGAAAGATTATATTCAGTGGAACAAAGCTAAGATTTACATTGAATGTAAATTCATTCATTTCATTCACTGTGCATGTCAAAAAAAAACAATAAGTAACATCTATAACCTTAATCCTAGAATTCTTTACCTCGTGAAAATATATTTCAAAAATTATGGCAAAATGAACACTTTTACAGCAAATCAGTGCTATAAGAAATATAAAGATAGTTCTTCATTCAGAAGCAACATGGTAGAAGGCAGAAACTTGAATGTACACAAAGAGATGAAGAATTCCAGAAATGATAAAAACAAACATTAATGTAAATATTTTTGTAGTTTTTAATCTTTCCAAAAGGAAATGAGCTCTTAAATGAAATATAAAGTAGCAAGTAACAGTAGTGTGTTTGCATGTTACATAGCTTATGTAAAGCTTGTGCCAGCAGAGGTACACAAAATGAGAGTGACTAATCGGACGTACATTGTTTAAGGTTTTTACTGTTTATTTAAGTGGCATAATATCATATGAAGGTAGACTGTGTGATATGTTAAAGTATATATTGTAAACACTATATTGTCAACACTGTGTGATATGTAAAGTGTATATGGTAAAATTAAAAAAAGAGGAATGACAAAAAAATCCAATAGTTAAAACAAAATGGATTTTTTTTTTTAAAATGTAACTCAGAAAAGTCAGAGAAAAAGGAAAGGGAAACAAAAAAAAACATATCCAAGAAAAAAAGGAAAGAATAACTAGTAAGATGCTAGATTTAAATTTATCCATGGCAATAATTATATTAAATTTGAATTAAATGGCAGGGGTTGCAAGTTTGGATTAAAAACATGAGAACCCAAATATATACCATCTATGAGAAATTCATTTTTAAATTGTTTTAACATTTATTTATTATTGGGAGACAGAGAGAGACAGAGTATGAGCATGGGAGGGGCAGAGAGACAGGAAGACACAGGATCTGAAGCAGGCTCCAGTCTCTGAGCTGTTTGCAAAGAGCCCAAAGTGGGGCTTAAACTCACAAACTGCAAGATTATGACCTGAGCCAAAGTTGGACATTTAACCTACTGAACCGCCCAGGCACCCCAAAATTTCAGTCTTAATATAAAGAAAGATTGGTGAAAACCCAAAATAGGGTAGAAAATAAAGAGAATGGAAAAAATAAAAGAATCCTGGAATGTTTATATTAATACATAAAGTAGACATCAGAACAAGAATATTAACAGGGGGATAGAAAGGCACTGTATAATTATAAGAAAGAGGATTCACCAAGAAGACATAACAATACTAAATGTTTAGATACTAGCAACAGAACTTCTAAATACATGAAGCAAAAAAAAAAAAAAAAAAAAAAAGATTGAAGAAAATAGACAAATTGACAATTACAGTTCAATTCTTCAACACTCCTCTCTCAGGAATCAATATAAAGGATACAAAGAAAATCAGAAAGCATACAGACAATCTTAAAAACACTATCAGTCAATTAGACTTAATTGAAGTTTATAGAGGAGAGAGGGGAAGATGGAGGCGTAGGAGGACACTGGGCTCACCGCATCCTGCTGGTCACTTAGATTCCACCTACACCTGACTAAATAACCCAGAAAACCACCAGAAGACTAGCAGAACGGATTCTCCGGAGCCAAGCATAGACAAGAGGTCCACGGAAGAGGGTAGGAAGGGCGGAGAGGCGGTGCACACTACACGGACTGGCGGGACTGAGCCTGAGCAGAGGGGCAGCCCGCCACAAAGCAGAGCTCCTGAGTCTGGCTTGCAAAAGTGGAGGGGCCGGACGGAGTGTGTTTGGACAGCAAGCGGGATTTAACATCTGGAAGGTTACAAGTTAACAGCTCTGCTGGGAGAGCAGGAGGACTGGAGGACAACAATGGGAGGGAGAGTTGTTGAGCCCCAGAAGACTGAGCGCAGCTTGGCAGGGAACAAAGGCGCTCTCCAGCACCATCTCCCTCGCCCATTCCCCAGCCAAAATCCTAAAGGGAACCAGTTCCTCTCAGGGAACTTGCTTGCATCATGCAAACACCCAATGCTGTGCTTCTTCTTCGGATCCATCCCACCAGCGGGTCTGACTCCCTCCCTGTGCCACAGGTCCCCTCCCAAAGCGGATCTCCGAAGGAAAATAGAGCTGAGCCTACCCCTCCCACCCCTGTGCACCTTGCGGATCCACTCCAGCTAATACGCCAGATCCCCAGCACCACAAGCCTGGCAGTGTGCAAGGAGCCCAGACAGACAACGCCACCCCTAAATGAATCCCACCCCTAGGAGAGGGGAAGAGAAGTTACACATCAGTCTGATTGCGGCCCCGCCCACCAACGCAAGTTATTCAAAACAGCATAGGAAATGTGCCCTGCAGTTCTGCACCACTCCAGGGACTATCCAAAATGATGAAACGGAAGAATTCCCCTCAAAAAAACCTCCAGGAAATAAAGAGAGCTACAAAACTGATCAAAAACGATTTAAACAATGTAACAGAAAGTGAATTTAGAATAATAGTCATAAAATTAATCGCTGGGCTTGAAAACAGTATAAAGGACAGCAGAGAATCTATTACTACAGAGATCAAGGGGCTAAGGAACAGTCAGGAGGAGCTAAAAAATGCTATTAATGAGCTGCAAAATAAAATGGAGATGACCACAGCTCGGATTGAAGAGGCAGAGGAGAGAATAGGTGAACTAGAAGATAAAATTATGGAAAAAGAAGAATCTGAGAAAAAGAGAGATAAAAAAATCCAGGAGTATGAGGGGAAAATTAGAGAACTAAGTGATGCACTAAAGAGAAATAATCTACGCATAATTGGTATTCCAGAGGAGGAAGAGAGAGGGAAAGGTGCTGAAGGTATACATGAAGAAATAATAGCTGAGAACTTCCCGGATCTGGGGAAGGAAAAAGGCATTGAAATCCAGGAGGCACAGAGAACTCCCTTCAGACGTAACTTGAATCAATCTTCTGCACGACATATCATAGTGAAACTGGCAAAATACAAGGATAAAGAGAAAATTCTAAAGCAGCTAGGGATAAATGTGCTCTAACATATAAAGGGAGACCGATAAGACTAGTGACAGATCTCTCTACTGAAACTTGGCAGGCCAGAAAGGAATGGCAAGAAATCTCCAATGTGATGAACAGAAACAATATGCAGCCGAGAATCCTCTATCCAGCAAGTCTGTCATTTAGAATGGAAGGAGAGATAAAGGTTTTCCCAAACAAAAACTGAAGGAATTCGTCACCACTAAACCAGCCCTACAAGAGATCCTAAGGGGGATCCTGTGAGACAAAGTACCAGAGACATCCCTACAAGCATGAAACCTACAGACATCACAATGACTCTAAACCCGTATCTTTCTATAATAACACTGAATGTAAATGGAATAAATGTGCCAACCAAAAGAAATAGGGTATAAGAATGGATAAAAAAACAAGACCCATCTATTTGCTGTCTACAAGAGACTCATTTTAGACCTGAGGACACTTTCAGATTGAAAGTGAGGGGATGGAGAACTGTTTGTCATGCTACTGGAAGTCAAAAGAAAGCTGGGGTAGTCATACTTATATCAGACAAACTAGACTTTAAATTGAAGGCTGTAACAAGAGATGAAGAAGGGCATTATATAATAATTACAGGGTCTATCCATCAAGAAGAACTAACCATTATTAATGTCTATGTGTCAAATACAGGAGCCCCCAAATATATAAAACAATTACTCACAAACATAAGCAACCTTATTGACAAGAATGTGGTAATTGCAGGGGACTTTAATACCTCACTTACAACAATGGATAGATCATCTAGACACACGGTCAATAAAGAAACAAGGGTCCTGAATGATACATTGGATCCGATGGACTTGACAGATATATTTAGAATTGTGCATCCCAAAGCAACAGAATATACTTTCTTCTCGAGTGCACATGGAACATTCTCCAAGATAGATCATATACTGGGTCACAAAACAGCCCTTCATAACTATACAAGAATTGAGATCATACCATGCACACTTTCAGACCACAATGCTATGACGCTTGAAATCAACCACAGGAAAAAGTCTGGAAAACCTCCAAAAGCATGGAGGTTAAAGAACACCCTACTAAAGAATGAGTGGGTCAACCAGGCAATTAGACAAGAAATTAGAAAATATATGGAAACAAACGAAAATGAAAATACAACAATCCAAACGCTCTGGGATGTAGCGAAGGCAGTCCTGAGAGGATAATACATTGCAATCCAGGCCTATCTCAAGAAACAAGAAAAATCCCAAATACAAAATCTAACAGGACACCTAAAGGAAATAGAAGCAGAACAGCAAAGGCAGCCTAAACCCAGAAGAAGAAGAGAAATAATAAAGATCAGAGCAGAAATAAACAATATAGAATCTAAAAAAACTGTAGAGCAGATCAATGAAACCAAGAGTTGGTTTTTTGAAAAAATAAACAAAATTGATAAACCTCTAGCCAGACTTCTCAAAAAGAAAAGGGAGATGACCCAAATAGATAAAATCATGAATGAAAATGGAATTATTACAACCAATCCTTCAGAAATACAAGCAATTATCAGGGAATACTATGAAAAATTATATGCCAACAAACTGGACAACCTGGAAGAAATGGACAAATTCCTAAACACCCACACACTTCCAAAACTCAAATTGGAGGAAATAGAAAGCTTGAACGGACACATAACCAGTGAAGAAATTGAATCAGTTATCAAAAACCTCCCAATAAATAAGAGTCCAGGACTAGATGGCTTCCCTGGGGAATTCTAACAGACATTTAAAGCAGAGATAATACCTATCCTTCTCAAGCTATTCCAAAAATTAGAAAGGGAAGGAAAAGTTCCAGACTCATTCTATGAAGCCAGTATTACTTTGATTCCTAAACCAGACAGAGACCCAGTAAAAAAAGAGAACTACAGGCCAATATCCCTGATGAATATGGATGCAAAAATTCTCAATAAGATACTAGCAAATCAAATTCAACAGCTTATAAAAAGAATTATTCACCATAATTAAGTGGGATTTATTCCTGGGATGCAGGGCTGGTTCAACATTTGCAAATAATCAACATGATACATCACATTAGTAAAAGAAAAGAAAAGAACCATATGATCCTCTCAATGGATGCAGAAAAGACAATTGACAAAATTCAGCATCCTTTCTTAATAAAAACCCTTGAGAAAGTCGGGATAGAAGGAACATACTTAAACATCATAAAAGCCATTTATGAAAAGCCCACAGCTAACATCATCCTCAATGGGGAAAAACTGAGAGCTTTCCCCCTGAGATCAGGAACACGACAGGGATGCCCACTCTCACCGCTATTGTTTAACATAGTGTTGGAAGTGCTAGCATCAGCAATCAGACAACAAAAGGAAATCAAAGGCATCAAAATTGGCAAAGATGAAGTCAAGCTTTCACTTTTTCCAGATGACATGATATTATACATGGAAAATCCGAGAGACTCCACCAAAAGTCTGCTAGAACTGATACATGAATTCAGCAAAGTTGCAGGATACAAAATCAATGTGCAGAAATCAGTTGCATTCTTATACACTAATAATGAAGCAACAGAAAGACAAATAAAGAAACTGTTCCCATTCAAAATTGCACCAAGAAGCATAAAATACCTAGGAATAAATCTAACCAAAGATGTACAAGATCTGTATGATGAAAACTATAGAAAGCTTATGAAGGAAATTGAAGAAGATATAAAGAAATGGAAAAACATTCTGTGCTCATGGGTTGGAAGAATAAATATTGTTCAAATGGCAATACTACCCAAAGCCAGCTACAAATTCAATGCAATCACAATCAAAATTGCACCAGCATTCTTCTTGAAGCTAGAACAAGCAATCTTAAAATTTGTATGGAACCACAGAAGGCCCCGAATAGCCAAAGTAATTTTGAAGAAGACCAAAGTGGGAGGCATCACAATTCCAGAGTTTAGCCTCTACTACAAAGCTGTAATCATCAACACAGCATGGTATTCGCACAAAACCAGACACACAGACCAATGGAATAGAATAGAAACCCCTGAACTAGACCCACAAAAGTATGGCCAACTCATCTTTGACAAAGCAGGAAAGAATATCCAATGGAAAAAAAGACAGTCTCTTTAACAAATGGTGCTGGGAGAACTGGACAGCAACATGCAGAAGAATGAAACTAGACCACTTTCTTACACCATTCACAAAAAATAAACTCAAAATGGATAAAGGACCTGAATGTGAGACAGGAAACCATCAAAACCCTAGAGGAGAAAGCAGGAAAAGACCTCTCTGACCTCAGCTGCAGCAATTTCTTATTTGACACATCCCCAAAGGCAAGGGAATTAAAAGCAAAAGTGAACTATTGCGACCTCTTGAAGATAAAAAGCTTCTGCACAGCAAAGGAAACAGTCAACAAAACTAAAAGGCAACCAACAGAATGGCAAAAGATATTTGCAAATGACGTATCGGACAAAGGGCTAGCATCCAAAATCTATAAAGAGCTCACCAAACTCCACACCCAAAAAACAAATAATCCAGTGAAGAAATGGGCAGAAAACATGAATAGACGCTTCTCTAAAGAAGACATCCAGATGGCCAACAGGCACATGAAAAAATGCTCAACATCGCTCCTCATCAGGAAAATACAAATCAAAACCACACTCAGATATCACCTCACACCAGTTCGAGTGGCCAAAATGAACAAATCAGGAGACTATAGATGCTGGAGAGGATGTGGAGAAATGGGAACCCTCTTGCACTGTTGGTGGGAATGCAAACTGGTGCAACCACTTTGGAAAACAGTGTGGAGGTTCCTCAGAAAATTAAAAATAGATCTACCCTAGGACCCAGCAGTAGCACTGCTAGGAATTTACCCAAGGGATACAGGAGTACTGATGCATAGGGGCACTTGTACCCCAATGTTTATAGCAGCACTCTCAACAATAGCCAAATTGTGGAAAGGGCCTAAATGTCCATCAACTGATGAATGGATAAATAAATTGTGGTTTGTATACACAATGGAGTACTACGTGGCAATGAGAAAGAATGAAATATGGCCCTTTGTAGCAACGTGGATGGTACTGGAGAGTGTTATGCTAAGTGAAATTAGTCATACAGAGACAGACAGATACCATATGTTTTCACTCTTATGTGGATCCTGAGAAACTTAACAGAAACCCATGAGAGAGGGGAAGGAAAAAAAAAGAGGTTAGAGTGGGAGAGAGCCAAAGCATAAGAGACTCTTAATAACTGAGAACAAACTGAGGGCTGATGGGGGGGTGAGCTGGAGGGGAGGGTAGGTGATGGGTAATTAAGAGGGCATCTTTTGGGATGAGCACTGGGTGTTGTATGGAAACCAATTTGACAATAAATTTCATATATTAAAAAAAAATAAGCAAAAGCAAAAAAAACTTGAAGTCTTAGAACATTTCGATCAACAACAGTAAAATACACATTTATTTCAAATGCACTTTGAACATTCACCAAAATAGACGATATTTTGAACCATAAAATAAAATAAAATACAAACTAAAAATCATAAAAAATATTTTGAGACATCCACCCGAAATAAACTAGAAGTTAAAAAAGAGATATACAGATAACGTATACATACTTCCAAATAAATCATACACTTCTCAGTAATCCATGGGTCAAAGTTAAAGCCACAAAGAAAATTACAAAATACATTGAATTCAATGAAAATGAAATATCATGTATCAAAATCTGTTGAATGCATAAAGCAGAGCCTAGAGAGCTGTGTTAGTTTAGAGACCTTCTATATTTTCTATATAAGCAATAACCGCTTACTTTAGAAAATAAGAGGTTGGTCATATCAATGACCTAAGACCAGAAAGTGACATTTCTACTCATATTTGACTCTCTGAAAGTAATCAATGTAACCCCACTAGAATGTAGGATGATGAAAGATGTAATTTCAACAATTCTACATTATAGAATGAACCATGTATCTGTCAGCAAAATTCGAAGGTTAAGCAGTTTGTTGTCTGAAATTTTTCTACTCTCATTTGGTCTGTCGTAAAATACCCTGAAGAGTTAAAGAGGCACTGACCTTGATATCATCCAATAAATGACCAAAAATAAAGCCTGATTTTAGCTATACACATTCACGAGTCTGTACACCTAGACTAGGGTTTGGAAGAGACCATCTTCTTGAATTTTACAAAAGACCTCCCCATATTCCATAGGCTCATTCCAGCAGCCTATTCCTGGACAATAATTTTGTGTGCGTATGGGAGAACCCTTTTATGATATCCTTTCAGGAAACTTAACCCATAGTGATTAAAAATCAGCATATAACTTGGGTCTCCAGATGTGATAGTAAATCTGCCATATTTCAACGCACTGATTCATCACTACTTTCTTCAACAAGTGATAGAGCCAGAGGAAATTTGAAATAAATTGGTTATAACTTTGTACTCCATCCAAAATTAAAAAAAAAAAAAATTTTTAAATTAAAAAAAATCTGTACTCTGTCCAGAAATTCAAAAGACTTCTATGTATGGACTATGGCTTTTATTTACCCTTTCAATCAAAGTCATACCTTTTGAGAAGAGATACATTATAAAGAGAATACAAATTAAGGTCATAGTCACCCAGAGTCCATAGTTTACATATGGTTCACTCTTGGTATTGTACATTCTGTGGGTTCTGACAAATGTATAATGACATATAACCATCATTATAGTATCATACAGAATATTTTCACTGACTTAAAAATCTGTACTCTGCCTAGTCAACCCGCCTCCCACCCCAACCTCAGGTAACCACTTATTGTACTCTCTCCATAGTTTTCCCTTTTCCAAAATGCTGTATAGTTGGAATCTTATACTATGTAGCACTTTCAGATTGCCCTCTTTCATCAGTAATATACATTAAACATTGCTCTATTTCTTTTCATGGCTTAGGGCTCACATCTTTTTAGCACTCAATCATATTCCATTGTCAGGATATACTATAGTTTAAGGTTTATTTATACCGTTTTTTAAAAAGCAAACAAATATGCCAAAGCATCTCTTTATTCTGGGAAGAATAAACTTACTTCTGGCTTCAATTAAAAAAAAAAAGTCAGATATTCTACCTAGTAGTGTTCTATCCTCAACTACAGTTCCACAAAAATCTGGTTCAGAATATGGCCCCAGTGAATGGAGAACTCTTTTACATGGCAATGATGTTTATAACGGTTGTTTGGTAAGACAATTTCACACACATACCTTATAGAAAACATGACAGAAGAAGGAATTTAAGTCCTTGCAGTTAATGGAGTGTACTTGCAACTATAGTTCAGTTGGTTAAGTGACTGCAGGGAAATCAATTTACTCCACATGACTAGTGAATGCTATTGATATACATGGTAAAGTCTCCACTTATAACACATGTTATAGAAAGAAACACACTCAAAGAACAATTTTACTTCATATCATGTCATTGTGTTTCCAGTGATTTTCTTATAATTCCTACTATCAAGAAGTATAAACAATAGTTTCTGTAGGTTCTATGAGAAACAATGATAGGAGGACTAACCATGGTTTCAAATGGAAGTATAATTGCCTGTGTGGAATCATGTCAATTTCACAAGAGGAGGCAGAAAAGGTAATTTAAGAAAAAACTAATAAAAGGAAACTACTAAGGTTTCTCTTTTAAGTGTTTATGGAAATACTAAATTTGAAAATTCTCTACATTAAAAAAAGACATTACATTTGCATACATGCTGTGTAAATTACTTTGGCATGTTATCCAGCTTTTTTCCCCTGGATAAGGAGGGAAGGTTGATTATTAATTTTGGATTATTAATTTTTTTCTGAAATGGTAAAACTGAACAGCATTTTTTTGCCTTTAGCCATCTAATGTTATTCAGTTTGTTTACCAGTTTGATCATTTGGCATTCCTGTTTGCTCCCATGGTAAGTGGGGAAAGGTTTGCAACACTCTTTTCTGAGGAAATGAAATGCTCTCAAAGGCCTTGCTTAAGAGACAAGTAATTAATGTGAGAAGAGTTTTGTTCTGTGCCACTTGAACCTTGGCCTTTCCACTAGAGCGTTTGACAAGAGTGCTAAATCTGGTAGTAGCCTCTGGTTTATCCTATTATGGGTATTTGTGTCCCTTAAGCATTGGACTGAATCCTCCAATTCATTTCCAAGAGACCTTGGACACCGACCAGATGGTAGTTCTTTTAGTTAAAATAAAACTGAATTTAAACTTACGTCTAGATGTGAACTATTCCATAGCACATTTCCTTATGACACATGGTTCTCCTTTACTAATTTTCTTAATATTGTGCCCAAAGAAAACCTACAGTTATAAAAGTTCTAATTTACAAATAATTATATTATTGATAACAAGATAGTCTCTATATTTTAGATGTTACTTTGATATTCTCTACAAATTACTTACTAAAACTCAGTCATACTTTGTTTACTATGTACGAGGCACCTTACATTCATACTACTTAATATTCAGAGTAATCTGAATTACCATCACCACTTTATAGGTGAAGTAACTATAGTTCAAAGAGGTCAATTAATTTTTTGAAAATTCATGGCTACTAATAAGTAGACCCTTGATTTTTACAAAGACTTAGATAAAAGCCCACATGCTCATTCCACTACATTTCAGGTCTTTATAGTCTTCCACCAAAGTACCTTAATCATGCACAGATGTCAATGTTTAGCTTAAATAGCTCCCTGCAAGTTTAACATTTTATGGAAGTCTCATGCTTCACCTTGGAAATGAGTTACATTTTGTATTACAGTATATGATACATTTGCAGTTGTTCTAAAATATATTCAAAATTACTTTCAGCTAATTAGAGATAAATTGATGTTCCCAGATGTTACATTGTTTATTCTGTTATTTTGTCCAATAATTATACAGAGATTTGTACTTCCAAAATTATAGAGATATGTATACCAGTTTGAGAAGCACAAACCCCCACAATATAAGAAATAAATGGTATGAATAAGGCCATGGGGGCAAAAACGGGCTTGGGATTTCTGTGTGAAAAATATGGCATACATGTACCTGTGCCAGGTTCATTAGTGTAGAACCATAAAAAGCAAGAGTTATAGTAATTATTTTTAATTAATTACCTGCCAATTTTATTTGAAAGATGACAGAAAACAACCATTTTATAAAAGCAATTCAATGCAATCCAACATACTCCTTATAAGTGATTAATAAAATGATTAGCATTATGCTAGATGCTAGGATGCTACATTTATTAAAAAAGTTCTTTCCCTCAAGATATTGACAACTTGGGAGAGGAGACAGACACATAAAACTATAATGTGGCTAAGTACCATAATAGAAGGGTATGTAGAGGATACAGAGGGACCATAAAAGAAAGTTTTGTATCTGGGGATGTTGTCTTCCCTAGGTGTTTAAGGATTTGGTACAGCAGAAGGGTGGAGAGTAACACACAGTTACAAAATAGCAGGATGTGTTTAGTGAATGTTAAGTAGTTTTGCAGGCCTGACTGCAAAGGAATGCTCATGCTAGGGAAAAGTGTGCTGGGAGGAATAGTGTGTAAAGTAGAATAAAAATAATAAGGTCCCCTTTAAATATTCACATGGCTTGCTGCACTTTTCTTTCATAAAACTCAATGTCCTTGTAATTACTTGTTCAGTGGCTGTCTTTTCTATTAGACTGCAAAATCAAAAAATGCAAGAGCTGTGTCTTGTCCTTTCCTGCTTAGCACAGTTCCTGACATACAGCATGCGTGAGGCTTTGGGAAATCTCCAAAGAATGAAAAGGAACTATGTATTTGATATGGTACACCAGACAGCCAGTGATTAAAAAGTCATAGTGAGGGAACTAGCACATGGAAAACAGTATCTTTAGAAGACCTAACTGGGAGTAATATGAGGGATGGCTTAGGTGGAAGGTAAATGAAGTGTATCAGTTCACACTCAGAACTCACCTCTAGGATGGAGAAAAGCCTGAAGAGAGTAGTGGTAGAACATGTAGAGAAGAAAAGAATGAATGGAGACATATGTTCAAGATAAAATTGTCCTGAGTTTTGAAAGGAAGGGGAAAAAAAGCTGAAGGAAAAACAAAAAACAATAAATAAATAAATAAATAAATAAATAAATAAATAAGACAGAAGGAAGGCTATTAATTTCCAATCTGAAGGACAGGTGGAAAAAGGATGAGTTGGAAGGAAAAAGAGCTAGTTTGGAGGAAGGACTTAACTAGACTTGGTAAGAAATGTGATTTAAAACTACTGAGGTTTGTTACTGAAGTAATTTACCTGCTTAGGATCTTTTGTTGATTAGTTTTATCATTAATATGTTAAAGTCTCCTAGTTTAAAGATAATGCTACAGTTCTTTAACCTTGCTTTACTGATTCATAAATTTTGTTGTTGTTGTTAAGCCACACTTCGTGTGGTCCATTTACCAACAAGGGATTTACATCCTTTGAAAACTGCTTATGTCTTAATTAGACTGCTATGGGGTATGCCCTTGAAAATCTCCTCTGTCTAAACTTAACAATCAACAGTAGTAAAGGAACTTTGGACACCTTCATCACACCATCTACTTTTTTCTTCCTTCCTTCCTTCCTTCCCTTTCTTTCTGTCTGTCTTTCCCTAAGACAACATTTCAAACTCCTTCTCTAGCTTTTTGCTTTATTTTGTTTTAAGAGGGAAAAACCAGTCTGGTATACTACATTTGAAGAGGTTTTTTTGTTGTTGTTGTTTGTTTGTTTGTTTTTTCTTTCCAATTACGAGGTCATGGCGCCTACAGGTCTGAATCAATAGCACAAGCACATCAAGGTTTTTAAGCCCTGGATGAAATGCAGAGGGAGACCAATTCAAAGACTCAATCTCTCTTCAAATGTTTTGTTTCTAAATGACCAAATGAGGATTACAATAATATTTACTTTGCTCTCTCTTATGGTCAGAATTTTTCCAGTTGATTTTTAGAGTACAGTGGATGAGGTTTCAACTTCACTTGCAAAGTAAACTCTTAGCAAAAGAAGAAGATAGATATTTTTAGAGGTGCTAGAAGAACCATAAGTGAAGCCACATTAAATAAGAAAAAAATACAAACCTTTGACAATAAAGTAAAAATAAAATATCCTTTTTAAATTTATTTTGAGACAGAAAGAGACAGAGAGAGACTGTGTGAATGCACATGAGCAGGGGAGGAGCAGAGAGAGAGGAAGAGAGAGAGAGAATCTTAAGCAGACTCCATACAATCAGCACAGAGTCCCATGTGGGGTCAAACCCATAAACCGTGAGATCATGACCTGAGCTGAAACGAAGAGTCGGCCGCTTAACCAACTGAGCCACTAGGCACCCCTAAAAAATATTTTTTTAAAGAAAGAAGGCAAAATATTAAGAGTGGATGAGTAATTTTTTAAACTGTTGGGACTATGACAGAAAAAAAAAAGTAGCAAAGACATTTGATTCTAAGAGCTCAAGGAGGATACTTTTCATGAAATGAATTTAGGAAATGGTATAGAGACCTAGAAAAGCGGTACCAAGGCAACATCAATATTTTCCTTATATTATATACAAATAATAAAAAGTGAATATTAAGATGGTAGAGACATATGATTTAAGTGAAATCATATTTCTCTGGATTAAAGTTTATGGTAAATGCAAGTTCCTGCAATTATGAATTTTAAAGAAGTCTGATTCTAATATATCCAAGTTTAGACAAGCTAACATTTATTATACATATTATAAATGTATAGTTCTTATTTATAATATGGAAGAAATTCTTGTTTCTAATTATAAATGCAGTTGGACAAATAGTCCAACCCAGTTTTTATATACTCAAAAAATATTTGTTGATACATAATTTATAATAATCTTTAGATATTGTAAGATTTTCCAATCACACTATACCAATTTAAATTAAATCCGCTGGTAGGAATGGAATATATTCAAACAAGATGCTCTGTGCTGTTCAGACATGATGAATAAGGAAGTATGATGCAGCCTGTAACTCTGGTGCATTTAGAATTGACGCACAGGCGCCAAAGGGGAAGCAACAGGTTCTAGAGCCAGAAAATTTGAGTTCAAGATCCAATAATGACTGGGGCGCCTGACTGGTTCAGTTAGTTAAGCATCCAACTCTGGATTTTGGCTCAGGTCCTCATCTCACAGTTCCTGGGTTCTCTTTCTTTCTCTCTGACCCTCCCCAATATTTGTTCTCTCTCTCTCTCAAAATAAATAAAAAGATCGAATAATGACATCTAAGTTTACAATGTGAAATGGGGGCACCTGGGTGGCTCCGTCAAACATCTGACTTTGGCTCAGGTCATGATCTCACGGTTGGTGGGTTCAAGCCCCGAGTCGGGCTCTGTGCTGACAGTTCAGAGCCTGAAGCCTACTTTCAATTCTGTCTCCCTCTCTCTTTGCCCCTCCCCACTCACACTCTGTCTCTTTCTCTCTCTCTCTCAAAAATAAACAAACACTAAAAAAATGTGAAAGGAATGTATTATTTGTGCGTGAGGTTTTTTTTTTTTTTTCATTTTTAACATGAGGGCATTAACACTTTAAGTATATTATATGAAGATTAAAGAAGATAGAAAAAATGAAAGTAAAATAGAACAATATATCATTGTACATAAAACATGTACTTTTTGCCTCCATACTGATCATATTCATGACTTTCTAAAAAGAAAAAAAGTAATAATGGTAGAAAGTTTCATTTTATTTTATACATGCGCACCTAGTTTCCATACCCTAAAATGACAATGGAAGTTGATCCTCTTAATTATCAATAATTACAGTGACCTGCCATTTTATTTCTTAGATTACTGCCTAAATATCTGCTTTGAATCTTGGCCAGGAATCATAGCTCTGCTAGTATACAGCCATGCCCTCTGTTAGTTCCTGCCCACCTAAGCACTCCCCATAGTGTTTAGCTAAACTTGTTTAATCACCTTCTGGCAGAGTCCCCTGTTCATATTTTCAATTAATTGAATTGGAGAGGAAGTATAAATTTTTATTTGTTAATTTCTTGGTTGAGACTTAACAGGATATTTAAGATGTATCCTTAGAAATAAGGAGAGATAAAATTATGGGCCAGATAAGAGGAGAAAAAGGGAGAGTGGTTTGGAATAAATGGTAGATTGGTTGGTATTTAAAAACAAAGGAATCCTCTAATACGCTTAGTTTTTTAATACATGCTCCATTTTAAGAGACAGAATACTGTATATTCTGCTCCATACCAGCATTACTATGGTGGGATTTGGGTTTATGCATACTTTTCATGAGACCCTTGTACACTCATGACTTTCCAGACATGATATGCATAATCCAATGTCTACTCTCCTGGTTCATATCCCTCCCAGGTTACTACAGAATTATACAATCACATGAGAAATATGGAAGCTCTTCTTCCATATGGAAGCACTTACAATACTTGCTCATAGTCACTGGTTAGGTCATGAGTATCAGGAAGGTTCTACATAGACTGGATATGACAAAATTGTAGAACTAGGGAAAATACACAGGGGAGGGGCAAGCCTGGAGTTCCTGGAAGTGATGACACAGGGAGAATCTCTAAAAAGAAGGAAAAATAGCCATCAGGTTGATCATGCCATTACTTTGAAAAAGACCCAATCCCTAATTCTCTAATTTCCCCATATGTGGGAAGGATATGTTGGAAATTGAGCAAAATCCTACTTGAGTATATCTTTCTCTTGCCACTGGCAATCATCTTTCTAACACTGCTAGCTTATATATAAAACAGTATCCTGGACATTCTCTCAGGGGTTCTGTGGATTACAGACTGGCTGTCAGAATATGGATAACATCAAGAAGAATACGAAATTTTGGTTTGTAAGCTATTGTTGTTCTAAAAGGAAGAGAGGTGTTACAAGTGGATTATGATAGATAATTATTAAACAGGATTTATCATAGGAAGCTCTGCAGCAAATGCATTTCCCTACAACAAGACTGTATTTTTTACTAGGTATTTTATTAGGTATTCAGATAGGAAAGAGTAAATACAGACTTCAAGGTCTTTTACATACTAATTGAAAGTGTGGCTGGTAGCCTCATTAACTGAAAAATTTCTACCACAGAACTTTCCTACTGGTATTAGAAGGAGACTGATTTTGTGAAAAAGAGTACCATGTGCATCCTCCAGTACTACCATCAGTTACTGGAAAAAATTATTAGTCACCGTGATGATGCTTAAGAGATATTCTAGGACCGAAGTTTAAGCATATAAAGGTCTGTCCAAACTTTCAAATCTATACTTAACGTTAGCAAGTGTTCAAATGTCAGAAAAGTTACGTGTTTAAAGAAGGATCACTACCAATCCTTCTGTACTTCATTTACAAATGTGAAAAGTCTTCAATGCCTACCATGTAGAGAAATGGCCCAGTTACAGGACTTGAGGCATATATTGTGGCAAAAATATACAGCTTCCCTTTTTGTAGAAAAAATAACCTCAATATTCTAGGACAACCTCCACATAATTTTATATCTCAATGTGGATTTTTTTTTCTTGCTCTGGGTTGTGTGTCTTGTCACAACAAACCACCCGCCTTGGCTGGAGAATTAGACATGTAGTTGTGACGAATTTCCTGAAGTGAAACAATCTTTTACTTTAGAAAAACAGAAATAATGTCATGCATGTTCAAAGTGGAATATTAAAAGAAAATATGTGGGGGCGCCTGGGTGGTTCTGTCGGTTAAGTGTCTGACTTCGGCTCAGGTTGTGATTTCACGATTCAGCAGAACCCACTTTGGATCCTCTGTCCCTGCCTCTCTTTCTGACCCTCCTCTGCTTGTCCCACCCCCTCAAAATAAATTAATTAAAATAAAGAGAAGGAATATGTGAATTTAGCAATGAGTACTGTATGAGAAGCTAAATGGAGATAGGAAGTCAAAAGGAGAACAAAATGGAGAAGCAGTTGATAAGAACACAATGACTGAAAGCAGATTCTGGAGGCAAATGTCCTGGGTTTAAAGATGGATTAGCCACTCACTGGTGGGAAGCCTTAGGCATAGCCTTTAACCTCTTGGCACCTGTTACAAACAATACAACAGGTCCAAGGTTTAGTCACTTATGCCAAAGCCCCACATCACCAAACCAAGACTTAAACACAGTTTCAGCTCTCCCAGAAATGGAATCTTAAACCTGTCAATCAGGAACTGCATAATCAGCAGTAGTTAGATAATCTGCCTGATAAACCTCTGCCATCCTCTAAAGGAAAGTGATCTGGCAATAACCAATTGGTGTTTTTTTGTTTGTTTTGGGGTTTTTTTTGTTTGTTTGTTTTTGTTATTTGGCCTCATCCTATTCCTTCCTGCCTATAAAAGTCTTTCATTTTGTACAGTTCTTTGGAACTTCTATCTATCTGCTAGATTGGATGTTGCCTGATTCATGAATTGTCAAGTAAAACCAATAAGATCTTTAAAATTTACTCAGCTGTTTTGTTTTTCATATGCCTTAATTTCCTGAATTGTAATATGGGGATGATAAGAATGCCTGTTTATCAGGGTTTCTATGAGGATTCAATGTGTTAATATTTGTAAAGTACTTAAAAAGTTTCTTGTGTATCATAAGAACTATATAGGTATGTTTAACAAAAATATTTACTGAAGTTTGACAAAAGATGCTCTGGATAAAATATGAAGATGAGGAAAATTATCTTTGCCTGAATGGTAATAGCAAACTTTTAAAAAATGCTTTATTTGTGTACTAGGAAATGTGTAGTCACAACATACAATGCTGAGTAGGTATGGATTATTTCAGTTCAGTCATTTTCTTGGAGTCCCTTCAGCTTTCAGACCTTGCTAGTTATACATTGTCCCGTACTCAGGGATCAGTGTAAGTTAGGTCAACACAAGTGTCACTGCCATTGATTACATGTGAGATGGATGCAATCTGAGTACACTGTATTCACCTGGAAACCATAGTGCCCCCAGGACTCAGTCTCAGTTGAGCATATTCAACTCCTGGACGCAGTTTAGTGTAAGCAGGCATGAAACTAATCATAAATGACCTTTCATTTTCAGCATCAGGGATGCTATGTGGCAATATTGTATGATGCTAACATTTACACTCTTGGAGCACTATTCTGATTCTATGAATGCCCGCTTACAGAATATTTTATCCACATTCACATCTGCTATAGTCAAAGAGCAAAGTAGACTTCTATAGATAGAGACAATGTATTACCCTTCATACTCAAGAAGGTGTCTCAAAAAAACCTTCATCCTAGTTGAAAGTATTTAGTCTTTCAGTAGCCAGTTGTCTCTCAAAAGTAAAAATGAGATTTTTCTCAAGCATATAAGCATATGGAAGAGCCAATATGATAAACATAATCACCATAAAATGATTTAAATGATAGTTCCAGGTTAATATTATGTAGCCAGTACATAAAGGGATACAGTTTATTGGTCTTTCCCCCCAAAACTCACAAATAAAATATGCTGGTAAACCTTATATCTTAACTTCAATCTAATTTATTTTCTGCGGGGGTAGGGTATCTGATACCCTAATTGGGAGAAACACCTAAAAGTGTTGTTCTTTTGAATTGAAATGCTCTTTAGAAAAAGACTGGCACTATATTTCCCTGTGTCATTATCATCTATTCATGTGTCTTCCTCCATTTGCCACAATTCTTCCCTTGCTCCATCCATGTATTACCTGTCTTAACTTGACTTTACCTCCATGGATAGGAGTTGCTGGTTTAATCACACTGGCCATGCACAGAGCTGGTAGGAGGAGCACGTTTGTTGGAGTTTCCCTTATTTGCATTCCCAGGAAGAAAGATCAGGGGGCTTCAAAGGTAAAGGAAATGGGGAAATTACTAACCAGTACAGCAATATCTATACTCATTTTATCCACAAGATATGATTTCATTTTCCAGCTCAGTCTTCCTCTAAGAATATATCTAGTCAAATTCAGAGTAATTGAAATAATGTACCAAGTATTAATATCATTCACAGTGAACATATAAGTATTAGAAACAGGTGAAAAATTCACAAAAGAAACAGAAACATGTAAATTTATGTTCCTCAATAGTGAGATAGAAATGTAAATCCATGAATCATTTCTATTTTAGCCTATCAAATTGATACCTATTTTAATAGTGTTGTTTAATAATTACTCAACTGTACACTGGTAGAAATACAAGTATTACAATTTATGACAAAATTCCTTGACGGACATAAATCTCTCTTTATTTAAAAAAAAAAATTTTTAACATTTATTTATTTTTGAGACAGAGAGAGACAGAGCATGAACGGGGGAGGGTCAGAGAGAGGGAGACACAGAATCCGAAACAGGATCCAGGCTCTGAGCTGTCTGCACAGAGCCCGACACGGGGCTCGAACTCACAGACCGTGAGATCATGACCTGATCTCGACCGAAGTTGGCCGCTTAACCGACTGAGCCACCCAGGCGCCCCCTCTCTTTATTTGATACAATAATCTCACTGACACTAATCTATTTTAAGAAAGTGATTGGAGATTTTGTCATTCTTTTGTATGTTGAGAAAATAATTTGGCTTTACTTATGCAATGAAAATAAACATTATTAAATAAATAGCTGACTCTCGTTTGCTGGTCTTCTGGATAGCAATAAAAATAATCTCTCTGGTATAATAAATCGTTCTTTCAAGGAAACAAAAAACAATATTTTAATTGACTTTGATAGGCCTTTAGTTAGGAAAGACAAGGACTCCTGTACACTAACAGCATGTGATTATTGCTTAATTGTCTCGTGTGATGAAATGTGTGTTCGAAGTGTCAGGCATAGTCAGAGAGAAATAATGTGTTTGGTAATAAAAAAAAAAAAAAAGTGGAGTTAAGAGTAGAAGAGTAAAGGGCTGGAAAGCAGAGGTGAAGGTGGGGAGGTGGTAATATTCAGTCCCAGAATGGATGCTAGGGAGCCTGGGAAAAACTGTTGACAAGCAGGGAAGTCCAGGTTGTGGGAGTTCCTAAGAATTTTATTGTGGCAGTATATGATGTTCAAGTTTAAATAATTTGCTCTGCCATATGTAATTTTCTCTATTTCCCTCCTTTAACAAAAATCACCCAAACAGAAGAATCTTCTGATAGTAATGATCTGAAGAATGGGACAACTTTCTCAAATTACAGGATACATGAGAAGGGGAAATGTCAGTCACTTAATGACATTGAGAGACTAGAGGTAAAAAGAAACTAGAGTGTGAGAAAATACGCCAGTACTTTTCTCAGAAAAGAACTCCAATTTCTCATGGGTTGCAGCAACCTATACTCAGATCTAGTACCATGAGGATTGCAGGGGGAATCTACAGGGGAGTTAAATTTTTAAGAAGAGCACAGTAATTCTCACAGTATTTGAAATAGAGAATTAGGTTATCTTTAGTTTTTATTGTTTCTATTCTTTTCTATTTTTAATCTAATTTTTGCTTTTGTTGTTCATTTCTTTCTAATATTAACATGAAATCCAGAGCTATCTACATTTCTTTTATGCCAATAATAATTTGTAAAACAACCTAAATATGAAAATATTTATAAATTGTAAAAGCAATTACAAGTCTTTCATATATTGTAGTAATAGGGATTCATGCATTTGTATCTAGTTTATAACAAAGAAAGCTAAAAAGTCACTAGTGGGAAAAAAAGTTACATATAAAATCTTACCTAATAATAAGTTGTACAAAGATCAGTTTTTTTTTAAAAAGACTTAAAATGTACAAAAATGTTAATAAGAGGCATTATTACAGAAAATTTTAATGCCTTTCTGAATTTTCCTTCTTTTCCTATAGGATAGATATATTCCTGCTATAATCAGATAATGTCATTTAAAAAATCACATTCATCAATATATTCTCATCCTATGGCAAAAGACAAAGGTTTTTGTTTTTCAGTTCTTGCTAACACTTGCTTCATTATTTTTTTTTTAATTTCAGCATTACATTGTACAAGACGAAGAAAAAAATAAAGTATGAGAATAAGAGTTGACTTCAGGTTGGCAAAAAAAGATTAGTCTTTGGCCTACCACATATGGTAAAAGTCATGGTGGGACCTGGGACTGTAAACAGCAGAGAATGAGGTATTGTTATGCTGCAAATTAAAGGGAAGTTTACAAAATCACTACTAGCATTACAACATCAATCTTTAAAAAAAAAAAGTTTTTCAAATGCTACTAATTGATTCTATTGGGCATTTCTTTTAAATAGGAAATAAACTTGGATTTAAAAATTGAAGTTGATGAAAAAAGAGATTCATTTCATGCAATTCCACCCTAGAGACATTTTTTTTCTAAATTATATTGACTCTATAAATATGTATTCTTAATATTCTATCCTTAATGCAACAGAACCCACTTGTTACAGCAAAATTACTGAGGCTTAGATTCGTAAAACTGTTTCTATTATCTACCCTAAAACCTACAGCAAGAAATAACATCACTTTCTATTTTTTTACACTAAAAGTGGGAAAGTATGTCATCTATCCAATTTTCAAGGTCCCTTGCTGTAGGGATAATGCTTTTGTTTTCCAATCACTGCTTCTACAACTGGTGGGTAGTAGAAACAGAAAACATGCAAACTTGAAATTGACATGCTTTGCAGAATCTGAGATGGAATGTTTCTCTGCCTATCAGTTCAGGCAGAACATATAATTATTTTCACATCTCACAGGAGTAGTCCTTTCAGTGTTAGATTTTCTTAATGCTCTGAGTTGGCAATGACAAGGGGAAAAAGAAGAAGGGAAAAACACATTTGGGGACTGTCATTTGCAGTCAATTCTTTGAAACTAATTTTGGAATGACTTTTAAGTTCTGCAAAACATTTATCGCAATTCTCTTGATGGAGAAAACAGTTATTTCACAGTTAAATTTGCCATAAAGTTTTCCCAACTCTTTGTCTTATTTTTGACAGGCTATTTTCAGGAATGTCATCACCATAGGGAAGGTAGTAGAAGTGTAGCTGCTGTCTGTCCTAGGAAGACTTTCATTAATGCAGTCTCTTTGTCCAATTCTACAACAGCTTTAGATATTTACATATTGACTATGGCATAGGTACTTGCATGGATAAAAATCAGAGAGTCATTATCATTGCAATCTTTGGGACTCAATTTGCAAACAGGAAAATGATTGACATTTGGATCCCATGAAAATTCTTTTCTCTGTCAACAGCACAGTTTGTGGTTAGATCCTGTAGGTGGTTCAATATACAATGTCATGTTAAGAAGGGTGAAAACAGTTAATACATTGGTACTGAAACTACACTAAAGGGTTAGGATATATAATGAAACACAGGTAAATTAAATGGATCTCTAGTAAAAATACAGCCTGATCAAACATCTGTTTCTAATCCATTCATCTAGCATTGCTACACATTAAAAACTTAAAAAAATCTTGCTGCAGGTCACACAGCAGTGAAATAGCAAGATTATTTCTTTTGTGTCCTGAAAGGATATACATACTGAATAAGAACATGAAATATAAAAGAGTCTTACTGATAACTCTTAATATTCTGTATCCTTAAGACTTTCCACAGATTTACATGGATGTTAAGCAAAGAATGAAACCCACCGATACAACTTTCTGCATAACTTGCTGAAGATGAACCCTGAAGGCTTATTTTGAAACAAATTCTGTCATTTGTGGAAACTACTGAATAGTGATCTAAATAGTAATTATTCTCAAAATATTGCCAGGGGTTACATTAGCAGCAATCACACAGGATCTCAAATTTATCATTTGAAAAACTCTGTGTTATTTTCACTGTAATTAGAAAGAACAAGCTTAACAAATCCCAAATTCTTAATATTATGACTAGAATCAAGTCCTAAAACTTAAGCACTTAACAGTGTCCTTCAAAATCTGCAGCCAGCCTACTATTTGGATTGATTTACTACCACTTTCTCTTCACATATGGCCTTTCACTATGTCATCCATTTAGAATCAACCAACACTTTATACACTTCCATAATTCCATGTATTTTTGAGTATGTTATCTCTACATGTGCAAATTCTTTCTGAGAAAGTTAAAAATGATGAATTGCTGTTTATCTTTTAAAACGCAGTTCTGAGAAATCTTCCCTGACAGCACAAGATAGCCATCCTTCCCTTGTTTGCACTGTAGCAGTTTGCAGTATTCTATCAGGATGAGAACCATTCTAAATGTCTTTTATATGAGAGCTGACATTTTCCTATCAGAGATACATTTAAGATGATACATTTCTTTTATTAAAGTAGTCTCCCACTTCACCTGCACTTCTAAGTCATTGACATGTCTCTGTCCCATTATATTCTATATCCCCCTGATGACACAACACAGGAAAAGACGAGTTAAATTCTATTACATATTTTTTACCAATTATTTTGCCCCATGCTACCATCATCGCCACTCTCAACCATGAGCAAGAAAGAAGTCCAGGGCAAGGTACATTATATGGTTATTTCTCGATTGACATTTCATTAACAATTCTGAATTTTTTAGATTTTTTAATATAATCTAATTATTTTTATTTCGAATCATCAAGTCATTAAATAATAACTAATGAAAAGATTTTAGTTAAAACCTAGAAAAATTAAAACAGGAACAAAGCAGGTTTTAAAAACAGATCTCAGCAATGATTTAATTTTTTTTTTAACGTTTATTTATTTTTGAGACAGAGAGAGACAGAGCATGAATGGGGGAGGGTCAGAGAGAGAGACACAGAATCTGAAACAGGCTCCGGGCTCTGAGCTGTCAGCACAGGGGCCCGATGCGGGGCTCGAACTCACGGACCGCGAGATCGTGACCCGAGCCGAAGTCGGCGCTCAACTGACTGAGCCACCCAGGCGCCCCTCAGCAATGATTTAATAAAGAATCTATTATGATCTAGATTGCTCTTCATTATAACATGAAGAAAAAATTAAAATACAAAGTTCTTAATTCCAATTTTAGATCAATTATTTTGGAGTGAGTCAAAAGAGGAAATGTTAAAACACAACTTTCCCAGTAGCAGAGCTCATGAAATGAATATAGAAACCCAATCAAAAGTCAATCATGCAGGAATTTATTGGTTTAACAAATATTTACTGAGAATCTAGTTTTTATTTAGAAAAACTGGGTATTTATAAAAGAAACTATTTTTCTTCTTTGAGTATTGTCGTGAATTAGGAATTTCTACATTTCTTATAGAAAATGATAAAATATTGTTACATTAAAAAGTTAAGAATGACATCCCTCGTGCACTGTTGGTGGGAATGTAAACTGGTGCAGCCTTATAGAAAATAGTATAGGCATACTCAAAAATTTACAACCAAAATACCATATTATCCAGCAATTCCATTACTGAGTATTTACCCAAAGAAAATGAAAACACTAATTTGGAAAGATATATGAACCCCTATGCCTTCTCCAGCATTATTTACAATAGCCTGGATACGGAAGTAACCCAAGTGTCCACTGATAAATAAAGAAGACACAGTGTGTGTATATATATATGTATATATTATTTACATACACACACACACACACACACACACAATGGACTATTATTACTCAGACATAAAAAAGGATGAAATCTTGCCATCTGTGCAACATGGATGGACCTAGAGCATATAATGCTAAATGAAATGAGGTAAACAAATACCATTGGAATTCACTCATATGTGGAATCTAAAAACCCAAAACAAAGAAAAAGAAAAAACAAAACTATCAATAGAGAGAACAATATTATGTTTTCCAGAGAGAAGAGGAGTGGGAGATGGGTAGAATGGGTGAAGGGGAGTGGGAGAGACAGGCTTCCAGTTATGGAATAAGTCATGGGAATAAAAGGTATAGCACAGGGAATATAGTCAATGGTATTTGATGTATGATGACAGATGGCAGCTATGCTTGGGGTGAGCATAGCATAACATACAGACTTGTCAAATTACTATGCTGTACGCCTGACACTAATATAACATTGCGTGTCAACTATACTTCAATAGAATAAAAACGTTTAGAGTGATATCATGAAGATGATACATAAGTTGTTCCTGACTTTATTCCCCCTCACAAAGAGAACTAACAATTATTCAAAAACAAGACATCACTGAGAGAATCCTAGACATGGGGGTGAGGCTAATGCACCACCATGCGCTACAGAGACCAAGAACATAATGCTTTAGAAGGGTAAGAAAAGCAGCTGCAAATAGACCACCTTGACCATCCTCAGGCCAGCGTCACACCACTTACAGAGGTCTCCTTTAAGACTGGGTCCTCCAGTGGAAAAAAAGAGAACATGGGGTTAATAAGACTCTCCCCAGCATTGTAGGTCACTTTGCAGCAACCCATACTCAGATCTAGTACCATGAGGATTGCAGGGAGAATCTACAGGGGTCAACCACTTTCAATCTGACTGTGAAGAAGCAAGGACAGGAGAGGAGGGGAGCTTGCAACAATTAGTACAGGGATTTTGGCAGACTGAGTTCACACCTGCAGTGCCTAAGAAGTAATCCCAGCAGGTGGCTTTGCTCACCTGTTGAACCAAGTCAGGACACAGACAGACCAAGAACTCAATGGGGTGCAGATCTTTCTGGTTAAGATCCTCAAAAATGAGGATTTTTGTCAACCCTAGAGCTTTTGCCCATGCCTAGGCAAGAAACTGAATCACAGTTCTGCCTTCTGTGGACTATCTTCTCCACTCCATCTGACCAGAAAGGTTGGTGACAACCCCTGGAAGCAGTGGGGCCTAGTGTTATTCAAGCCCAGAGGTAGGCAGGCAGACCTGGCAGTTGGCAGAGCAAATCCAGTGGCCCTGTTCAGTCAGGGAACTTACAGCGTAGGTTAGCTTGAGTCAAAACAACAAACAAAAAGCTTTACTGGCTTTACAGCTGCTTCTCCTGCTATACCAGGTCAGGCTATCTAATTTGTAGTCCCTCTTACCAATAAATACAGCCTTCAGACTGTCAGACCAGGGAACCTAACCAGAGCACGTTGGAAGCTGCACAGCCCATTCAACAGGCCTATGTACACTGGCACTTAAACAGAGAGCACAGCCATAGCTTCCACAATCTGCAGAGAAAAACTAGTAGCCTCACTCAACAAGGGATTCAGTGCATATTCTGCCTGATTGAGCTTCCAAACAATGAGCTATACAGACCCTGGTCCCTGGATCCTGTACAAGCCAGGAAAGGGAAGCGATTTCACAGACTTATTTACTACTGAATATAGTACCTAGTCCTAACCAGAAAATTCAGGGAACTTTGGAGCCCCACCTATAGTCTCAATTGGGTATGGAACTAAGCCATCAGTCCTATCCAATTGTTCTCAGCCACCACCACCCCCATCTCTGTCCTCAAAGCCCAAACAGTTGCCTCGCCAAGAAATAGACCACACTAGGCCATTAGGCATGGGGAAATGTATTTGGAAACCAGGTGTTTGATAAAGGATTAATATCCAAAAGATATTTAAAAAACTTACACAACTCAGTAGCAAAAAAAAACCCCAAAGGAACCAATTTAAAACTGGGCAAAGGACCTGAATAAACATTTCTCCAAAGAATATATAGAAAAGGGCAAGAGATACACGAAATCTCAACATAATAGTCATCAGAAAAGTGCAATTTAAAACTACAATGAGGCATCACTTCATGCTTTGTAGAATGTCCATCATCAAAAAGATAAGAGACAGAAAATTCTGGAATGGATGTTACTGATCTCTCAATAAAACTGGGAAAAAAGTTGAAATTTGAGTCATATAATACAGTCTTACAACATATATATATATATACATATATATATATACACACACACACACATATATATATATTTAACATCCATCATCTCATTAATAAATCTGCTTATAAAATATATAGCACATTATATATAATTTTATTTTATAAATATATATGTATCCTAAATATATACTTAAATTTTCTGAAATATAAATCAACACTTCTTGCTTTCCTTCTTAGCCCTTTCCCTTTTTAAAATCAACTCTATTTTTATCACCTCAAAGGAATGATATGACACCTCAAAGGAATGCACACACACACACACACACACACACACACACACACACACACAAATAAGATAAAAAGAAAGCAATTTTTCTGATTTCAGTGTCCAAAATAAAGTCTCACAGGCTCTTTTACTGAGTCAAACGATCTGAGGTTTTAGGAAGTATTTAGTTTCCTCTCTCATCTCTCAAAGCTAGTAAAAGTTTTCCCAGGTTTGGAGAAGTGAGACCTTACAGTAAATTCCTGAGAATGTAGATGTCAGGAAATATTGTCTAGAGTTCTGCACTTCTCAGTCTTTTTCCATCTTTATGTAGAGTGGCTAAGCACAGAGATTTTAGTAACTCAGAGCGGTAGAGAGAATTTGAATCATTTCATTTCTTTCAAACATCACACAGAAATGTCTAGTTTAGATACCAAACCCAAAGTGGTCTAAACCGATCAATGCTTAAGACGAGGACAGGTGATGGATGACTCAACATATGCAGCCATGGATATGAGACAATCAGAGACTGGAGCAACCCACGCACATTCTTTGGTGCCATGCAAGCCCTTTAACAGTTAGATGTGACTCCAAGGTAAAGAAGATTGGGCTAAATTAAGTCTCATCTACTCTGGCAGAAGAGTTTTACATTTCTGAGAAGTCCTCTTCTACTCTCCCCAGCAGGTTCTAAGACACTGTAAGTAAAATTGTCTCTTCTCCGTCTGACTTCTTTTACTTATAGTTAGTAAACAATCATTTTTCCTCCACCCCTTTCTTCAATATTTTTAGTAGGGAAAAGTAGACGTTTAAGGGAAAAAGTGACTACTTTTGGTAGTTCAATGAATTGTTAAATTTGTCCTGCCTACACAGATTCTAAATGGACTTGATGTCTGTTCCTCAAGATTGTGCCATATTGTCTGAGTAGCTGAATTGATGTTTAGATTTATTACTTTTGCCATTACCTTTTCTCCAATCTTCCAGAAGATCTTCAAAAAAACTGACTTCTCTTTTGATTTCTTCTCTGACCCAGTAGTCATTTTTGTGCGCTCTCTCTCTGTCTCTGTCTCTGTCTCTGTCTCTCTCTCTCTCTCTCTCTCTCTCACACACACACACACACGGTATGTGAGATGATAGATGTGTTCATTAATAACAACAAAAATAACTATCTAATTAGATCCTCAAATTTTTAACACTTTCAATTGTCTCATCTGAACTATTTAAGAGTCAGTCACAGCCAACAGTTTGGTTTTATTTGAGAAAATTAACAGCCCCAGTGAGTCATTAAGCAATCTTTATCACTCTTCTTTCTCTAAAATTTGTTTTGCAAGCTTTTTGGTTATACTCTTGCCCAGGAACTAAAATTTTGTCTGTGGCTTCCAGTTAATAATACTGAGCAGATGATGACACCACCACCAGCACCACAATCTTTACTTTGTGTGATTACTTTAACAATGTATATTCTATTCTTTTTTTTTAAATCTCATTTAAAAATATTGTTCATGACTACACTGACCATGAATACCAGCTTTCCCAGGAAAATTCTGGTTTACATCTATTGGCAAAGTATAACTACCAGCAGCATTTCACTTTCCTCTCAAAGTTTCTCATTTTATATAATAAATTATTTGGTTACCCTAGTTAAGATCCACTAAGTTGGGTTTCACAGCCCACTAACAGTTGTAACTCAAACATGTGAGTGTCTATCTCCTGGATATGAGCTCTGTTTCTCAGAAAAGAACTCCAATTTCTCATAATTTATCATCCTCCAACGCAGACCGAATAGTGCTTCATTATTTTCTGACAAAAAATTTCCATTCATTGGTGACATGCACAAGTCTTGCCTACAGGTATAATTTGATGCCATGTGATTCTTAAAAACTTAGATATCAGCATCATTAAATTATCAGAATGTATGTAAATTTTGCTTAAGTTTTAAAGAAATTCATAGTTTAAGCATAAAGTATTAAAAATCACCCTATATATCCTGTAAATTCTTTGTATTGGCAATTGCTTTGAAATTAGTCTCCTTGATAAAATTACAAAATTTACAGTTTCGCTTCTGAGGCAAATGCTCTATGCTGGCTAAATAAATACCCACTGACAATATTTACAGCCCCTTCTCTTCATTTTCCCTCATTATTGGGCCAAACTTTGGTCACAGTTTTCGTTTATAATATTAAGCAGAAGTCTTACAAGAAAAATGTATCTTTTTTTACCACTCACTCTTTACCAATTCACCTTCTGTATTTTACTCAATGTTCTTCATTCCCTTGGGAATTAGACAAAAATGGCAAAGGCATGGCTTTCACTAAGTGATCATAATACGGCAAATATTAAGGGAAGATTTACATACTAAGAATGAGTGACCAGAAGATGGGAGGACCTTTATTCTCTGGCAATGTTGGATTACCTCTGGATAACTTACTGTGTGAAACAAACAGACTGCTATTTCTTTAAGTCTATAGTAGGGCTTTATGTTATCTTCAGAATAAAAAATGCAGATAGATATTTTTATACCAGAAGTAGATGCTGCAAGTGACAGAAAGCAAAATGTGAGTTATCTGACTGGAGAATGGGGGAGGTAAGAAACTAAATAGTATGTACCTCATAGTCCCAGGCTAAGAAATAAGTAAACCTTGTTTAGAAGTGATAAATATTTGACAAAATGTTTTCTTGCTGTACCTTGCAAAACAGAACATTCATCTTCTGTGATGTTAGGGGAATCTGTGCTATGATTTATTATTCCTAGAAAGACTTTACAACAGAACAATGTATTCAAACTACAGCTAGGCCATATACTTTATACATACATGTTTCTTCCCTCATTAAAAAAAATTGTAAATATTTTCAGTTAAGAATAATCGTAGTCTGGGGCACCTGGGTAGCTCAGTTGGTTAAGACTGACTCTTGATTTCTGCTCAGGTCATGATCTCATGGTTGATGAGATCAAGCCTGAGTCAGGCTCTGCACTGATAGCATGGAACCTGGTTGGGATTCTCTCTCTCTCCCTCTCTTTCTGCCCCTCTGCTATTCACGTGCACATGCATGTGCTCCCTTCCCTCTCTCAAAAATAAATACATATTTTTAAAAAAAGAATTGCAGTCATCTGCTTCAAATCAATAGACTCTCATATCAAAATCAATTGACACCAACTTTTGAGGTGGTTCTTAAAGAGGCCATACAACATGAATTATGAAAATCTTGAAGAATCACCCAAATGTGATTGCCAAATATACACTTCCTTTTAGTTATATTTTCTGTGCTTTTGTTCAAACTTTGTTCCAGGAAATCACAGAACAAAAGTTTTCAAAGATGGGAAATGCTGATAAGGCTAGTAAATATTTCCTAGAGACACTACTAATAAAGAGTTTTGGTGAACCATTCAACTTTAGGAAACAGTACCAATTATCCTCATTGTCTGTAATAAAACTTTAAGAGAAAGAGACTCAGTTTAAAAAGGGAAGAAAGTCTGACTGATTTCAAAAAGAACACTAAGATTCATGCTACAGCTTTAGGAGCTAGCTCTGTCAGTTTCCTTTTAACACAGAGCACTGTTCTGAAGGGAGTATCCAAATTTCTAATACTAGATCAAGTAGTGTCTACCCTAATGGTAAAGTTATCTATTATGTTTATGTATGTTCTTCATCTATTTTTTTTCATATTTGTATTTTATTATTGTTGTCTTTTTTTTCAAGTAGTGCTCTTGAAATGTGAGAGCAGGTACTTAAGAAGTACATGCTCACATAGGCAGAGAGGGTCACTTAAAAATATAGATGTTTTTGGGGCGACTGGGTGGCTTAGTTGGTTAAGCATCTGACTTAGGCTCAGGTCATGATTTTCTGGTTCTGGAGTTGAAGCTCCACAATGAGCTTGCTGCTGTCAGCGCAGAGACACTTCGGCTCCTCTGTCTCCTTCCCTTTCTCTCTCTCTGTCCCTCTCCTGCTCATGCTCTCCCTCTCTCAAAAATAAACATTAATTAAAAAAAAATACAGATGCTTTCAATCACCAGTAGCAAAAACTAGAAAAACAGGGATGAAGAAGCAGAAGGAAGGAAAGCAAGATACATAGGAGATTATAGGAGATGGAAAGAAATGAAAAGTAATTTTTGCTTTTGTATTTTGTCTAGAGTCAATATATGATCTTTTTCACTGTTAGTCTTCTAAAAAGAAGCAATATATGCCATAATTTGTGTCCTATTATTCCAAAATAAAACATCAGAGTAGTTTTAAATTGAAGGCAACTCCTTCCTAAAGTAGGGAACCAAAGTCATTGGGTAAGACATTCTAAGGACACAGAGGACTAAGGGGTAAGACATCCTAAGGACACTGATGACTAAGGTTGAACAACAAACACTTGTTATGGCTTGAAAAAGATGACCTCATAAATGGATAGAGAATACACTTGGAAATTTTCAATGATACAAAATTCAGTAACAGTACTCACCAGTGCTGTTTCTGGGACTCCTAGTAAATGTGCTGCATTGAATATTTTCTGTTTGACTTCAAGATGTACTCTTCACCATTCCCCCTCTCCTTTGAGTCTGGAAGGCTGATCAACATGGACAACATTAATGACTTCCAGTGATCTCTGACTTTGAGTTCCTTTAGCTGATGGAATCATTGTCAGGAGTCCAGAGAGCTGGAGGAGAGTGATGGGGGTGTTACTCTCTCTTGCTTCCTCCTTGTAAGGTCACAGTAGATCTGCTGCCTCCTCTATCAAAGACAACAACCCTTATCAGGAAGCTCTAAAAACCATTCTACCTGGTAATCAATCAAACCCTCTTTCTTCTTGTTCCTTTACGCCTAGAGGCGGTATGAACTTCATACCACCTTGACAATATATTAGAGATGCCATTTACACATTGTAATTTGTTAACTGTACATGAATATTATTGCAAGGCCCTAACAGATTCTGGTACCCACAATAAAAGATCACCACTGTCTAACTCTAGGCATTTTTCTTTTATTTTTTCTCTCTTTTGGGGACAGAGGGGACTTCTATTTAGGGTTGGAAACCATAGGCCAAGTAGAATATAACATCTTTTCTTTTTTTTAATTTTTTTAATGTTTATTTATTTTTGAGAGAGAGAAAGATAGAGTGCAAGCAGGGGAGGGGCAGAGAGAGAGGGAGACACAGAATCTGAAGTAGGCTCTACGTTCTGAGCTGTCAGCGCAGAGCCCAATATGGAGCTTGAACCCATGAACTGAGAGATCACGACCTAAGCTGAAGTCGGACACTTAACTGACTGAGCTACCCAGTCGCCCCAAGTAGAATATAACATCTAATTAAGAAATCACTCCAGGGCCTCACTAGGTTGAATTATTTAAAGTTAGGGTCAATGGGCAGCCTGGGTATGTGATCAAGTTTGCTATTTAAGTAAGCTAAATGAAGTCATTTGAGGAAATATAATGAATCAGAAATAAACTCCACTGATCAACACATTTATGTGTGTGTACATATAAATCACCCTTAGAGGAAATGTCATATAGAAAAATTATGGAGATACAGGAGTCTACCCTGCCTTATCTACATTTTTGCTTTCTCAGGTTTCAGCTACCTGTGGTCATTCATGGTCTGGAAGTAGATGATCCTTCTTTTGATGTATCATTATAAGGTCAGTAGTGGCCTAATGCTCTATCTTAGTGCCTATGTCACTCACTTCATTTCATAATATCATATAGATACGTTATCATCTCACATCATCACAAGAAGAAAGGTGAGTACAATACAATATTTGAGAAACAGAAACCACATTCATATAATTTTTATTATAATGTATTATTATAGTTGGCTTATTTTATTAATAATTACTGTTGTTAATAGTTTCCTATGCCTTATCTGTTTGTTTATTTATTTTTAAGTAGGTTTCACATCCAGCATGGAGCCCAAAATGGGGCTGAAACTTATCACCCTGAGATCAACACTTGAGCTGACATCAAGAGTTGGATGTTTAACTGACTGAGCCACTGAGGTGCTCTTTCCTATGAATAGTTTATAAGTTAAACTTTATCATATGCATGTACAAGAAAATGAAAACAGAATATAGGGTTTGATACTATCCATATTTCAGGCATCTACTGAGGGTTTTGGAATATATTCCCTATGGATAATGGGAGACTACTGTATTTAGAATTTAATCAAATGATTAAAACTAGATAAACAAAACTTAGTGCAAAAACATGGCTGTATTAGTGGTTCTCTGAATATAATAGAAGGATAAGCAATGAAACAATGTACAGTTTTGACACTATAATTACATAAGAATTAAGGAAGAAAGAGATGGCATTTAAGAGGTGCTTGTGCAGAGTACAATGAAAAAGTGTTTAGGATAAAATGAAATTCACTGTGTGTGAAATTTGCAGCCAGAGGAAATAAACCTCCCACTTATTGAACTGTAGATTTCTGGTAGCACCAAGTGAAGTAAACTTTGGAACTAAAGGGACCAGTCTACTGAAATCTTTGAATTGACCCGGTTTACTAATGATATTTAAAGGAACTAATTTCTAAGTTCTTTGGCACACTGGACTGGTTAGACCTTACTCAGAGTGTAGGATTGTGAGAAAATAGCCAATCCTATGACTGGGAAAGATATGTGAGCAATTTGTGAAACAAGGACAAAAAAGTTTTAGGAAGGAAAACAACAACAAAACAAAACAAAACAAAACAAAACAAAACAAAAATTCACTTTTGAAAGATCCCAGCATACTAGAAATGGCAAAGGTCAAATGTCAAAGAAAGATAACTAGGTCCGTAAATAATATGAACTCAAAAGAAGAGAGAGTTCAGTAATGCATAAGAGAGCTGCTTATGGTCTGTCTCATGTAGATCTCAAAACCTACAGATACCCAGACACTGTGCAGAGTGTACTGCTCTGAGGAACAATGGCAAATCAGAGTGGGCAGAAAAATGTTGTCTTAGAACCTGAGCAGTAGTTTCCTTTAAGCTACTACATGAATGGAGCTTGACATCTTTCAGAGTAAAGTGTCCACTGACTGTGTAGGTCTAAACTTAAGCAGTGAATCCATATAGCTTCAACAGCCAATCACACCATAAACTGAACATGCTCCAGTTTATTCCATGACTACCTTCAGAAGTGAACTGAGCCACCAACCCTTTAGTTTGTGAGAGCTATGATTTCTTAGCCATTTTGTAGGGAGTCAGTTTTAAGAGATACCAGACTTCATGCTAATAAGATATGTGAAAGATACAATGTATCACTAAATTTTTAATCATAAGAATTAAATAACAGTGGATATTTTGTGGAACAGTATGTGTGTGTATATATATATATATATATATATATATACACACACACATATATATATATATACATATATATACATATATATGTATATATATATACCTTTCCTAAAAAATGTCAAAATCTGGAATTTGGGGTTTTACAGGCAAGTGTCTAGATAGAAAAAGGGAGAAGATCAAAAAGGAAAGGCATGGTCCAAGAACATATTGAAAAATAAAACCTGTATAGACAAAAGCGATCAATTTTAATTTTTGGGGCAGTAATGATTAGTAACCTATTACAATCAGTATGTCTAATTTTCAGATTAAAGTTTTATGTGGCAATATCATATCATTCTAATTTTGAAGTCTTCAAGCTGGTCTTGATTTGAATCATATTTTGAGGTGATAAGGGATCACAGTGTGACCAACAGGCTGTCATGATACAGAAAAGAGACAAAATATATCTGAGATAAAAAGGAAGGTAGTTATTTACCAATCTCAACATGGACTTTGAGACAAAAATCCTGAAGAGAAACGCTGTTTTGTGTCCACTTTCCAGAGTTGCCCCTGCAGATATTAAGAGGGCCGTTGTGTTCTTCATCATATGAAGAATACTTGTCAACCCAATTTTAACTAAATCTTAAATTACTGAATGGTCTTAGGTACTGGAGGATTTGAAGTTATTGGGGAGAAAGACTTATTAGTTATATTTTTATTACTCACTTTAGAAGTATTTTTTCTTGCTCATGTTAAGAATTTTTTAAATGGTTAAGAGGAAAATCGTATTTCACAAGTTGAGTAGGTGGAAATTGCAGAATGTAAGTTTATTTGCTACTCTCTAAAGATACTCTATGTCGATGTCCAGTAAGGGCTTACGGAGGCAGAGTATAAATATAAGTAGGTTTGAGTCAATTAAACATTCACATAAAAGAAAATTTAAATCATTAATTTGTAGGTCATCCACTCTTTTAAATAGGTACTGCTAATTTCTAAAGATGAATATGGACCATTCTTAAGCAATTCACTGTACAGAATAAAAAATAGATACATAAACAAATAATTATAATAATTCTAAGTCTCACAGTAATGATGCACATGTAGGATTTGGAAGTACCTAGGAAAGAGCAACTCATGCTGCATTTGACCTACCAATGAACCACTCATATTGGAGCTTTGAAGGAGAAATGGGAATTCCTAAGTAAATAGAAGACATTTAATTCAGGGGGGATAATGCGTGCCAAGAGTAAAGAAGCTTGTAAAACCATGATACTTTAAAGGAGTGGAAAACAATTTAATATCAGGAAGAAACAGGGGAAAAGGAAATGTTGGAAAGACAGGCTGAAACCAGTTTATGTAGGCCTTTGGGCATCAGGCAAGGAAGTCTGGGCCTTACTCCTGGACCACTGAAGTTTTAAGTGGTGAGAATGGAATAATGTTACTGAAATACGCTCCAGCCAAAAGTGTACTTGAACATCATATTAGTCAGCTAAAACCTAAATAAATAAATATCCCTCAAAAATTCAGTGGATTAAGGGCCCAGAATTTTATTTCTTGCTCTTATAACATGCCCACGTGGGAGTTTAGGTCAGCAGGGCAGCTCTCCAAGCTATCATCTACAGGGTTAGGTTCCATGTTGGGGCTCTGCCACTGTCCGAGGTCCTGCTCTCAGATGCATCCGGCTAGTCTGAACAGAAAGAGAACGTGGAGACACACATACTCTCCTAAAATATTCAGTCAGGACTGGCACAGATCACTTCCACTGAGTTGAATAAAGTCTGGATGTCACACCAATTACAACGTAGACTACAGAATGTATTCTTTATGCAGGCCCAGAGGAAGAAGTAATGGAGTACAGCTCAAATCCAAATGTCTTACAGACACTTGAAAAAGATGTATTACTTCCTATAAAATACATGGCATGATTAATGTGCTAATTGTTGAAAATAAAACTTGGAATGTTGAAAATACATATGTGAATTTGGTAGCAATAAACTAGAAAAAACCCTGACATATCTAACCTTGCTGTACTTAGAAAAAGGAGCATTTTCAGTCAAGTATTTGCTTAAAATACAATATATAGATCTTTGAAAACATTTCTCCAAACGGTCCTTTCATCTAGTGGCCTCTGAGAAGGCTCCTGGGGCACAGCACTAACTTAAAACAAGGAGGGCACACTTACAAACTGGGGATGATTCAAGATAGACAAAGATAAGAGAGCATATGATTTCATAAGCAGTAAATAGAACAAGTATATCTTATTTGTGAAAATCAGTGTTTTTAGTTGAACTTGAACACTTTGGCTAAAAAAGGAACCATCTGATACCCCAGAGAGATTATGTGAAATTATGAGAAGAGTTTAAAAAGAATAGGGAAGAATAAGCTTTTGAAAGAATTTCAAAATAATGTGGATGGCAGGGGATACAAAATTCTCCTGACCTGTATAAACACAGAAAAGAAAGCAGTTTTTTTATGGAGTCTCCTAGCCAGGAAAAATATTCATGAAACAAACTTAGATACATTACACGTGGGGGGAAGACATGATACTAATGACCTAAACAAAACCAGCTCCCTTCTCCTCATCTTCATTCAACACAGTCATGATATTACTAGTTACCTGTGGTTAGCATCTATAGCAACCTTCCCTAAGGCATTAGAAGTTTGGAGATACACACAGAGATCATATTATATGGTACTTAATCTTAAAATTAAAATACAATTGTTTAAATTATTTTAAGACACAATTCTATACGGTAAAAAAATATTGTTTTAAGTCTCTATTTTCTCTTACCTGTCTTGTTATAGTAACTTGTACCTGTCTCACTTTACTATAGTCATTCTATGTATTGTTGCTAGAGTAAATGTCCTAAAGTATAATTCTGATTATATCACTTTCCAGAATAAAACTTTTCAGTGGCCCTGTGTTGCCTACAGGCTATACCCCCTTGCATGTCATGCTTGGTCCTTCATTATCCAAATCTTGCCTACCTTTCCAGCTTTACCTCTTACCAATTTCCCGTTGTCATATTATGCTCCAATTATGCTGAAAAATCTTCTCAAATAGACCAGAGACCGGATTCTTTTCTGCTTCCATAAGATTATGCATTTCTTTGAATGTTCCACCTAATTCTTATCTACTTTAAAATTTACTGCAATATTTATTTCAAACACTGCATTTTTAGGAACTATTCTTCACAGTATACATGCCCAAAGTATATGTGCTTTGGACTACCAAAGCACATCACTTCCATTGATCTCTTCAGATATTGTTAGAAGCATTGGTTTACCTATCAATTTTCACATAAAGGTCTTTGGAATTGAGGCCTACATCTGTTTTCATCCTTCTTTTTTGTAATCTCGTTGTGTGATACAGCAAATGATACTGAGTACAGTACTTGATAGGTATTTGTTGAATGATTTATGCACAGTGTGGTGGACACAGGGATCTGCCTTCATGAAAGTAACTGCTACCCAGATGTAAGCAAATAGCCTCCAGCTAACATCGCCTTCAGAGCTTGTCTTCATCACAGTGAGGTGCCCCACCCAAGGGTATACCCTTCTGAGCATGGCCTTTATCCAATGACTCATAAAGATGTTAGTATAAAGCCCTGACCATTTGGTCTAATGTAGGATACCTGATGGATCATGAATATTCCACGGGGTTTCATGCCAATGAATCAACCAATCTAAAAGCCCTTGGATAATGGTGCCGACTGAGGCCCAGCAGTTGGAAAAATCCATACTCTCAGTATTTGTCCTTCTTGTCAGAACAAATATTTGGCACCTCAAAGATCAAAGGACTACAATGTATAATTTTTCCACAAAGTGACCAGTTGGATCTCTTTGAGAGACATATTGGAGACTAAGCATTAGTCTCTATTGCTGGCAGATTTAACATTCAATATCAGAAGTACATAAATGACCCTTTGTAAGCAGGAGCTCATGTTGTTAGTCTCATGAGTAGTTTCCATTTATCCCAAGATGACCACTCTGCTTATGGACCCAACATGCTAATACTACTGTGACTGATGACTGAGGTTGCTTGACATCAACTAGCAGAGTCTTTCTGTGTACTTGTTAATTAGTATTTCTTCTGTGATGCATGTTTTACGATGTCCACCCACACAAAGCTCTTCACACTTTGTGCCCACTGCCTTATATCTGCCATATGTACATACGGTGGACCCATTCCAAACATTCTTTTCCCAGGGTCCTGACCAGTGATCCAGGCCATTTGCCACTGCCCATGACACCATACATATTTGAATTGCAGGACACTTTTCTTTTTTACAACAAAATGGATGGCTAGATGGATAGTATGAGGCTGTCCATTTGGAGAATTTTTCTTTGTAATTAAATATCAAATCCACTCCTGAAGAAAGCTGTAGTAACACCCATAAATAAACCTTCAGTTTTTACTTACATGCCAAAAGTGTGATCTGAGAGAGCAGCACTGCTACAACAGTGATAAATAATATGCAGATCTGGGCTATGTGCTCAGGCAGCTTGCTTGTAACCTCTAGTTCTAATCATACCTGATCACAGACGTACAACTTTAATATGATGGATTGATGATGGATGGATCCAAAAATCTTAAGACATGATAGGACCCACATCGTGTACATCATTCAAGCTCATGGTCCCTTGCTATCCCATCATCAGGCACTCCTTCGTCACCAGATATATACCAGGAACTTTTTCCTCAAATGGCTAACAATTCACATTTCATTTCATGGCCTTACTCCAGAACCCTAGAGGCCTTTACTGTGACACTCCCAGTAGCACATTCCATTAAGATACATGAGGCATTGTATCCCACCACCACTACTACCTCAAATATCATAAGGTCTGCCAGAAAGTATGACAGAACTACTTGCACTACAGCCTGGATCTGCGGCAGAGTCTTTCCTATTCTGGGCACCACCCAAAGCTAGTAGAATTTTGTGTCACACAATGATATGGGTCCAGAAGGTATTCCCAGATGTGGCATGTACTCCTCTAGAATCTGAAGATCCCTACCTGGTGACGTATTTCCTTCATTCTGGTTGAACTTACAAACTGCAATTATCTGTCTTTCCTTAAGAACATACGTTCTGGCATGTCAGTGATCATTAGATCCCTAAAAAAATTACTGAAATGGAAAACCCCTGAATCTTTGTAGAATCTATGTCCATCTGCTGAAGTGCATGCATTTAACCAATACATCCAGTGAACCAGACCCTTTTTGCTCATATGGCCCAATTTGGCTTCTGAATTAAATGGAAACCACTACTCCTACATATTTTAGATTCTTAAGAATGGAACTGATTTTTCTCATCCCTTGGGATGTGATATATTTTTTAATTATTATCTTGGCTGGTACACGGGATAGTTTTAATGGTTGCCATCTGGCCTTCTACATAATAGCTATTACCCTGCAGGCCTAGGACCCAGTGTGTGGCTTGCACAAACTATTATGCATGCCAATTCCAATTATACATTTGGGGAATAAAAAATAAAATCTGATAGATCTCTAGATTCACTGGAACCGAAATAATCCAGATCTTAACCAGGACTCCCTTTTTTACTTGCCCTTCTCTTGACAGAGTAGACTGAGGAAAGGAGAGGGGCATAATGATGCACCAAATTAATCAGTATCAATGTCAATCTTTTATCTAACATCTCTTAATATTTTTGGATATTTCCCATTCACCAGTGAACATTTATCTCAGTGGATGACTACAGGAAACTTTGAGGAAGCACACAGAATTATTATCAAAGTATTTTCTGTGGTGTTGCAGGGTCCTTTCTCCAAAGGGCCCAACTGAATATTCAGGGGTTTGTGTCTGAAAACTGGCAAGAGTTTGTGACTTTGTTTTCCCCTGAGGGTGGGGGTTAACTCCTCTCAGCTATCTTGTCACAGGACTTTGATTTTTTTTTCTGAATTTACAAGCAGAATAGTGTCTTTGTCGGCTACCCATTTATTTTTCTTCTAGGGACACTAAGGAGGGCACCTTCATAATTCTATGTAGGTTAATATTCCCCTACAATTTAGACCGGTTACTCATGAAATTTTAGTGTTCTTGTATTCTGGCAGCAAAGCATTGTACCTTGCCTTTATTATTTTCAGATCCTACCGTGACCATACTTACCAGCTAGTCTAGTTCTGTAAGGACATTTCTCACTGAGAGAGAGGAGAGCCACCATTAACTTTTGAGTTATATCAGTGCCCCTCTTACCATCACAGACCTTAAGGTCTCAGTAAATGGTGCATCCTGAGCCATCTCATGGACATAATTTTGTTGTGTGTCTTCCACTGAGCCTTTTAATCCTTTCAAAACCATTAGCCATGGGAGTTCTGGCATTTTTATTTCACATAGTATGGGACAGACCTTTGTCCCTACTTCTCAGAGCTTTCTTGGGATCCTTGCCAGGCTGTTACATCCTATAACTTGCAATAGTACTCCTAAATCAATAATCTCTACCTTAATCCAATTTCATGTACCATCTCCCTTGATCAAACATCTCAGATAACAGCCTGTATGTGCTCCTTCACTTCCTGTAGGTATATGCAGGCAGGAATTACAGTTCCATTGGAGTAGAGTCCAGTACCTCCTTTACCAGGTCCAACACATTCCCAACTTGGCTATGATACAACTTAATCCTAGTTATAGGTCCAAGTACCCAGAAGCAGAGGTGATCGAATATGTTAAGGAAACACACACTTTGTAGAGGAGAGCCCTCTCTATTGTTTTATCCTATGCTATCTCTTAATAAGTAGGCTCAAGGTGAAAATAAAATATTCTATTTCAAAATATTAAATATTGAAATTGTATTTCAAAATATTGTGAGGAATTCTCACAGATGCCTTCTTTTTTCTTTATATATATTTTTTTATTTCTGTTCTTTGAATGAACCATAGATATTAGCCCCCCTTCTTCTTCTTCTTCTCCTTCTTCTTCTTCTTCTTCTTCTTCTTCTTCTCCTTCTCCTTCTCCTTCTTCTCCTTCTTCTCCTTCTTCTTCTTCTTCTTCTCCAGACAGAACAAGTTATTTTATATGAATTCATTGCTATCAATCTGATTTTTGTCATGGGCCTTTAAAAATCATAGCCTTCTTTCCTAGTCATATCAGTTGACACCTTTCAACTTCCCTCTGCAGCCAGATGAATAATAAACACCATCCCAGGGGGACAATGGATGAACAGAATGGTGCCTCAGGCCCTTGAACCATCAACAGATGACTCATGTCACTGACACTAGAGGGCAGTTGTTTGGGGGGTAGAAACCTAATAGAGTCCCCACCTTCACACCAACATACATACATACATACATACCCCCAAACATCAAGGCTAAAGCAAGCAGAATTGTTTGTCTTTGTGTTCTCTCACCCTTTCCAGGTCACCTGTGATGTTCCAAAGTCAATCAGGATGTTCTGGCCTACAGCCCACATCCCCTATATCTTGCTGTGTCTCCTTGCTCATCTCAGATCTGCTATGATCACAACTGTGGGTAGAACAGGCGTTAACACATCACCTGCAATGATTAAGGATTCTTGGACAGAAGGTGAATCCTTAGGGTTAGGTGGAAAACTTTTTGGATCAGAATAAAAAGTTTTGTGTGTGATCTGAGAATCCAAACTCAAAATATTAAGAAAGAAAACCCTGATATCTACTTAATAAACTCCAGGATCCTTATTTCTTCTAAGTGGGGCCCTAATGTTTCCATAATAGACAATGCCATGGCTGTGTGTCCATCCTCCTTGGGAGTTCACCCTTCCTGACTATTAAGTCCTGTTCTAGTCTTCAGCAATCTCTGCATTTCAGTAATAGAAGATAAAAGCCTCTTTTTAGTCTGCCTGGGTGGGGGTTGGCTTTCAAAATTAACTTTTAATTGTCTATTATTGGCCAGCAGATTTTTTTTTTTTACCTGTGTTTGGGAATCTATCAGTGGTGTTTAGCCATCCAATTCCATTGTCCTTATAGTTATTATTTTCTTGTACTTCTCAAACACCAGATAAATGGCACAAACCACTGCAGGCCCTCCTTTATATTTACTTTTACAACTTACCATTTGATGAGGACTTTAAGAATTGGAACTCATGCCAGGGCTTTCTGAAGTCCTGTTACTAATGGCAGGGTCCTCATTTCCAACCAGGTTAACAAACCCTATCTAATAGCCTGCTTTCTCAGACTAGCCCTGGTAACAGCTGTTGCAGTTGTGTTGTCCCTAAGGAAAGGACAAGATGGAATTTAATATGTGGGCTATTGATTTGAGATCACCATCTGTGTTAGGAGAGGACCAAAGATGTACTGAGTATATTGAAAAATCCTATAGCACTGTATGCCCAACAAGCTATCAGCCAATCACCATGGAGGAATATTCATACTGTAGCACACAAGGGGGACCAATTTATAGCTAAGGAAATATGAGAGGGAGCCAAGTTACTTGGAATTTATTGGTTATATCAAATACCATACCACCCATTTTTTTGTTAGCCTGATAGAGTATTGGTACGGTCTCGTAATTATGGAGTTGAAATATCAGCTTGAAAATAGTATTATGGAAGGATCAGGTGCCATCTTTAGAATGCAGTATATATATATATATATATATATATATATATATATATATATATATAGAATCAAAACCTTTGTATGCTGCTGTGTTTCCAACAGGAAAAATACTTGGATCCCTACATTTCTGTCTCTGCAGTGCCTGAGGCACAGGTCTCCACATTTGGCATACTTTTATCAAAGAATTCAACAAAAGCCATAGGGCACTCTAAAGAGCCATTATATTCAAGAGCTCCTAGCGCTCCTGGGTGGCTCAGTCAGTTAAGCGTCCGACTTCGGCTCAGGTCATGATCTCGCGGTCCGTGAGTTCAAGCCCCTCGTCGGGCTCTGTGCTGACAGCTCAGAGCCTGGAGCCTGTTTCAGATTCTGTGTCTCCCTCTCTGACCCTCCCCTGTTCATGCTCTGTCTCTCTCTGTCTCAAAAATAAATAAACGTTAAAAAAAAAAAATTAAAAAAAAAAAAAAGAGCTCCTTACAGAGTTATCCTACAATACAGTTTCAAGCTAGAGATGTTGATCTCTAATAAATATCTTGCATGCCAAAGTCCATCTCATTCTCTGCTGCTGGAAAACTCAACTGACCACAAGCAGTGTTAAAATGTAATTGTAATAAAATGTATTATCAAAGTTTCCTTTAGAAATATATTTTATGGGCATATCACAGTTGATATCTCCTTTAACTTTTACAATAACTCCCTGTTTGGAGCTTTCATGGCCTGATAAGAGGCAGGGCAAATGGCAGTTTAGTGCATTTAAACAGAACAGTGACACAAATATGTCACATTTGTAAAGACAATACATAATTATTTTCCACTCAGTTGCGATGTGACTATCCCAGAAAAGTCAGAATCTCATTTATGCTATTCATGTCTTATTTACTATTTCATACATTAATAGCATTCCAGGAGAATAAAAAATGATGAAACATAATTTTGTCAAAATTCCTCTATGAGAAATGGGAAGAGGGAGAAGAGAAAGAAGAGGGGAAGGAGGAGAAGAGGAGGAGGAAACCTAATACAAAACTGTGACTATATTTGGATGAAAAATCAAACATCCATAGTCTATGTATGTCATCTATTATTCATGTTTACCACCCTGTGCGATTCTGTGGATGATGGCTGGGGCAGAACCGGGAAGTTGATGGAGAAAATTAACATTTCTTAAGTTCCACATTTAGCCTAACATTAATCTTTTGTTAACCTTAGCATTTGTCATTAATTATCAAAATTCCAAACAATGCAAATCTAGTACCTACCTTAATAGAATGTTTTTTTAATAACAACAAATCCTATAATATAAAGTATAGTTTAGAAGTCGAAGATTTAGAACTACTAGACACAGACTAAAAAGTACTAGATTTTCCTAAGCTGTCTTTCTCTGAAGATACAGGCTCACCTGTAAAACATGTGCACTAAGCAGCAAAACAGCAAAAAACCAAACCAAACCAAACCACCGATGGGATAACAGTCTTCTTAACCTTCGCTATTGCAATGGAGGCATTATCTTAATAGCAAGAATGTAACAACGACAACAACTGCTACAATTGCCATTTGAAGGCTGCTCACATGTGCCCTTTGCTTATAATTTACTTGCAATTAATTATGTATAGTTACGCCCTGAAAGGAATAGAGAAATGAGGCTCAAGGAATTTAAGTAACTTGCCTAAATTCACAAAGCGAGACCATGGCAGAGTCGGAAGTAACTCCCATGGCTGTGGCGCTGCTACATCAGTTCAGGGAAGTTCTCGGCAAAGAGCGGAGGACAAGACAAAAGTCTGCCAAACTAACAACACACCTGAGAGATTGACTTCTTCGTCTACGTTTACCTGACGTTTTCCACAGGTCCCGCCTACTCCTTACATCCTGCACGTCACGTCACACACGTCACATTACGACACACACACACCACACCACATCACGTCACGCACGTCACCTCACGTTACACGTGCCACACACGTCACGGCACATCACGTCACGCACGCCAAGCACGCACGTCACCTCAGCCTCGCACATCACGTCACATCAATCACGTCGAGTCATGTCACGCACGTCACGTCATACACGTCACCCCACGTCCCCTCTGCAGCTCCCTCCCACTTACTTCACGCCAGTTCTACAACTAGCTTCTGTTTACCTCGGGTCGCGTGTCACGCAACCTCCTTTGTGCCGTCGCGTCTAAGTCGAGAGCTATACCTAAGTAGAGATGCAGAAATAAATGTCCCTCCAGTGGTGGAGCATTTGACTGCAGAAAAAATGTCCTCTCAGGGACACATTTTATTTGAGGCAATTTGTAGAAAGTATTTTCAGAGGAAAAAAAATATATTGTTAAGGAGAATAGTGCCTTCTAACTGCCATGGCACGTACTTGGATTTTCTGATAGAAAGAGGAAGAGCTAGGAAGTACATAAAGTTTGAAATTCACAATATTGGAGGAGACTGAACTTGGATCAGCTGACAGGAGAGAGCCTTGGGTAGTAAGTATAACGACTATAATATCAAAAAGAAGAGTGTTTGGCATTGTGGGAACTAGAAACCCAGCACTGCAGAGGTCAAGCCGACCAGTTAGTGCGATGGAATGATCTCTTCCTTGGCCGTTTCACCAATGACTCACGTAGGAATACTGCTTATAAGCAGGAGAGCCACACATAGTTACATCCTAGAAACGTGCATAATGTGCTCTGTGTGTATTTTCAACCTTGTAAACTGAGATTTATTTTAGGAGGGTGTTGACTTCCCTTTTTCGTTTTTAATCCTTGTGTTTGCGAAGTCTGGAGTTACAATGATCTGTTTTATGTTAAATGGTAAATAATTGAAAACGCCTGTAAGAAGCCAAAATTTACAATACTCAGCTCCTTAGGATTTATTGTAATGCCCCCGATTTCGAATCCAAGAGACCGCCAAGGAGCCGATACCGATGCAAACGCACGAGGGTTTATTTGGAAGCTCGAGCTTGGGCCCAAGTATACCCGACACAGCGGAGCAGGGACTTGGACCCCTAGGTTAAGAGGGGTAGCAGTTTTATAGGGGCCAGTGGCCAATGAGATTGTAACACACGCAGAAAGTTGCATAGTCATGTCAGTCCACACGCAGGTGGCCAACTGAATTACAATTTACCCTATAGTAACTGTTAGAACCAGCCTATCACTCTGGTTAGAATTGGTGCGAAAGTTTGGCGGGCAAAAGGCGGGGTTTACATTCTTTGGCGGTTGGGGGTTCCGCATTCCTAAATGAGCCGGTTTGCAATAAGGGTGTGCTCAGCGGCTTGACTAGGGTGAGGGAGTGTCTTAAGCAATAAGTAGGCCATGTGGGGGTTATATATGAGATGGTGGGTGCAGCACAAAATGGAGTTAGTCTTGCTCTGCTTGTCCAGGGGTAGGGGATTTTTGTTAAATTCCTTGGGTCCCACATATATGAACATACAAGGTAAACATAACTCTTTCAACAAAACAGTGTCTAAATATCCCTTATTACTGTGGTTAGTTTGAAAGTGACTAAGCTAATGATGGTGATCATAATAATAGATAATATTTTCCTAGTTATAAAATACCTTATTTATTTTTAAGATCTTAGAATGATGTTATGAAGTTATATGATAATGCCTTATGTTGGAAGATGAGGAAATAGATTCCGAAAGGTTAAGTGATTTTTCTCACAAGACGCATGATAAATGGCAGACCCTATGGTTCTAGTTCTCATGTAACCTATTGCATGTAATCATGTAATCTATTTTCCTCTTTGAAAAAAAATAATCATTAGCAAAAAACACACCTTTTCATCATGGCATGATAATCCAAAAAGCACAAATGCTCGTGATTGTAATTTAAGCCTAATTTTTGAGTGAAGGGGAGCTATTTTAAATAACCAAAAAAACTTCATTTCATAGTAGTGGAACTGCTTAGGAGACAGCTGGTATAAGTGAAGAGCCGCATGGTAAATGTATTCAGCCCTGAAATAGTCTGTGATACTGCTCAACTAACTTGTAATGTGTCTTGCAGCTCAGGCTGCTCTTTGGAAACCACTGAGGGTGCAATCCTGCTGCCCTTGCATTTCTTTTATGCTCACATAACTCACATTAACATTGCTCAAAGTTCAGGGTACACGGAACTGAGGGCAATTTTTCTCTGCTTCCTCAATTCTCAATAGCTTTGCAGTCATAGACATTTAACAGCCCTTTCTCAATAAGAAGGGGGTATTTTGCACAGAAATAGGAAAGCTGCAGGGAAGCTCTGTGTGCTGAGCCACGTGACTCGTGGCTCTGGTGGGGCACCAGCTGCTTGGAACCACCTCAGGGCTATAGGCTGTGGGAAGAGAACTCCCATTGGCTGTGTGTACACTTGATTGGCTCTGTGACAGCAATGCCTTCCAGCCCAGCAGTTTTTGTTCGGGTATTCACCAGATGCAATTAGCAGAGTCAGAAGGAAGCAATTTAAAATTTGCCAAAAGAGGTCAGTAACCTCATTGTTTGCCCATTAGTAATCACAAGATACATCTTTAGAGCAATATAAGTCCTATGAAAATTGTATAAAAGCATCACTTCACTCCGAAGTGTGCCACAGCTACTCACTTTGTAAGTGTCATTATATAAACTAAGTCTCATAAAAAAGAGGCGTTTTTTTCCAGTTGAGATCTGTTTCTACATATAGCTTACAAAAGTCATACGTTCTCTTGGCAAACTAATAATTGAAGAAGCCCAGTATAAAGTATAAAGTACAGTTTGTAGGTTAAGATAATGCGTGTGCCTTCCTTATTTCCTGAACTTGTACTTTACCCTAAAATTTGTCCTATGAATAAGGATCCATAGATTGATTTTCATTCATGAACTGAATCATGTATTAAATACACTCAGTGTTGATATTTAAAAGGATGCAAAGCATCACCTCTTAAATAATGTAAACGGAACTTCACCCCTAAAGCACAATGTTAGTCCTTATTTTCTGATGAATATCCTGCCCTTGAGATTTGAACTAATACTTGAATTCAGCATACTTATTTTTTTCCTGAATTTTTGGCACGCAGATGTCAAAATCTTACTGGGTAAAATGTAAGTTCTGTTTCAAAGCAGAAGCAGTTCAGCTATTTTCAAACCTTCTTGACACACGAATTAAGAGACGAGCAAGAAGCTAGAGTAAAAGAGACAAATGGAGAGAGTACAGGTGTGCTTTTCATCACTTCTACAGAAAAATGGCAATTTTCTTCACTGATCCTTCCTTTCTTTTACTTTTTTTTTTTTTTGAAGCAGCGCAACATATGTTACAGCTAATCATATATAAGCCACTGGGAGAATAAATGCTGTCACTATAATTAATGGCTTAACTCACTCTGAGTATTTTCAGTATTAATAACCAAAATGGGATTTTGTGTTAGTGTGAACAGGAACATATGTTGCTTGTTCCATTTTGTTTGTAAGAAATGAGAACGGTGAGCTTGCTCATTCTTCCTAGGTTTTGGTCAGTGTCTTGATTAAGAGCAGGCTAGAGTAATGCAGGCAGCACCCTGTGTTCCAGGATGGATTGATACAAGGTGTTGACATTCTGTTACCCTCAAACCCTACCTTTTTTGCTGCTATTCTTAACATGGTTTCAGGATAATATAAGAAATTTCAGATATAACGAGGAGTCCTTTTGATCAAAGACGCAAGAAAGCAAACAAAACTTGAATAACCATCAAAGCAACTTTTGCATTTCTAGATTTGTATCAAGAGCCCTCTTCAAAAGGACTCAACATCAAATTGTAATGTTCTTCCTTGGTAGTAAAGGGATTTCTTATTATTTAAACATGCTTTCTGTTCACAGGTTTTAAAGCATGATCATCTACAATATAAAAAAAATACTTGTACTTTTCCACCTATATGTAAAGTATGATTTACACATTGTTCTCTTTTTGTCCATGTTGATTGTTTGCTTAGGTTCTTTTAGTTGTTGTTTTGTATTAAAATAGGGCCCTCCAATTTTAAATTAGCCTCATGGATATATGGATATTTTTATGACCACATAAATTACCAAGAGTAGAAAAGGCACACACAAAAACTACTCTATCCGCCATTTTCAGCCCTTTATAGAATACAAATTAGTTTCTGGAAAGAATAAGTATATTCAGTCAAGTGTATGTACTTATTTATTCTTATTTCAAGGCAGATCATTGAGGTTTTTTTTAGTTAATAATATACTTTTAAATGTAAACCAGCACCAAATGTTTGCCTAAACACTTTCAACTAAAAATGTATGTATTTTCTAAATTTTTTTTTTTCAACGTTTTTTATTTATTTTTGGGACAGAGAGAGACAGAGCATGAACGGGGGAGGGGCAGAGAGAGAGGGAGACACAGAATCGGAAACAGGCTCCAGGCTCCGAGCCATCAGCCCAGAGCCTGACGCGGGGCTCGAACTCACGGACCGCGAGATCGTGACCTGGCTGAAGTCGGACGCTTAACCGACTGCGCCACCCAGGCGCCCCAAAATGTATGTATTTTCAAAAAAACAAAAAAGATACGTATTTTCAGTATCTTTACCTTAACACCGGCAGCATATTGACACTGAGGCCACTTAACATACAAATAATCTTGAAGGTTTTTTTTAAACCAAGATCAGCATTAGATAGTTGTGCATTTATAGACAGAGCCAGCTTTATCTTTTCAATCCTTTTTAACAGACACTAACACACTCTAAAGTCATATATGAAAAATCTAATTCTGTATCTGAATATGTGGTCAAAATATGTTTGCAAGTAAAATTACCATGTAGAAATTTGTTTAGCTATAACACTACTGTTATTATTATCATTAATCCTTATTATATCTATCATGTATCCCCAATCATCAACATCATCAGCATACAAAAAAAGAGACTAAGCTCATGATACATAAATAGCCTTTTGCATGTGTATGGACATCAGTATTTGATTTATGACAATATATAGCTTATGTACACAGACACAGTGTGATTACTCTATCCAAGGCTTTTGTTTCATGTACATTTGCTACTTTACTCAAAGTATTTCTTAGAGATGTTTATTTAATATTGCCTATTTAGAGATAAGGTAATAAAGATTTACATGTAAAATGATTTTCTCAATGCCGTGCATCTAAACTGTATTGGCTGGAATTGTTATCCTTATCTGAGACCTTACTAACTTTGCAATCTTTTATACTCCTTTAATCTCTTTGTTTTTAAACTATTTCTAAACTTTATTTTAAAGAAAGAAGCAATATTTTTAAACATTCCAATAGTAAATTCAGGGTATAAGTCTTGTCACTTCTGCACATATATATGATTAGCCATAATACATGTTGCACTGGTCAAGCATCATGTCACAATTTTTATATCATTTTGGCGATAGTAGGTACACATTATCTACAGTCAGTTAAATTGGGAAGGGTAGGAGAAAAGCAATTTTAACTAAGAGAAAACAGTATATGCAGGAGTGTTTGAACAACCTCATACCATTTAACCAACAAGATAAAATTATGCCCACCTAAAAGAAAAAGACAACTTCTAAAATTGCCTACCAATATACAAATAGGCCCAGAAGAAAGCAATGCGCAATAAATTATAGTTACTTTTACTGTTGTTAATTAGGAATGAAATATGAAGGGAAGGATGATGAAGGCAGTAAATTAACAAATGAACCAGTACCCTAGGAAGAAAATATTAGTAAATTAAAGTGAGCTGAGCTATCACTGCAATTAACCTAATAAACTTGAAGCAGTGAAGTGATCCATTTAGAATAATCACATATGAACTAAGACCTATATTCATTGCTGTTGCACATTGAAGGACTTGAATCTAGTTGAGTCCCAGGAAAATAGGATTAAAAACAGTAAAAATATCCAATTTATAACAATATAAATAGTATTATACATGGCTGGATAGATTGTAAACATAAGCACAATATAATTATGTTCATAATGTTAAATGTTACATGCAAAATGTTTGTGCCCTATTTAATGAGTTTAGTTATTCCAAATTTATACTTTATAGGTTTGGTCTAAAAGTTTCCATTTAATCATTGTTGCCAAGTATAGGTACTAAAGCTATCATAAGTGCCTTAAGAGGGAGGACATTGTTTTCAGTCACTAATTTAAGAATCTCTTACAAAGTGGCACCCAAAGTTGAAATATTCCTACTTATTAAAAAAAATCTTTAAAGAAACTTTCTTATATTTTAAAACTTTAAACTCTCTTACATTTTTATTTTAGAAAAAACATCATCTAGGTTATTAACCTCTGCATACTTTTTTATCCATATGAAGGTATAATTTTCATGTGAACATTTGAATTATTAGCTAATCCAACAATATCATACCTAATAATTTTTGCTTAATTATATGGTAAATGGTACTGGGTAAATAATTACAATTTTTGGGAATGGACTCTAAGAATTAAATATGCACTCTAGAGCAGTCATTAGTTCTTTAAAGTTACTGAGGCCAGTGGTGCTTTTCCCATATACTGTTCTATTTTAGGATACTCAAAATGATTAATTTCTCAGTTTTTTTGGAGTTTTTATTTTTTGTTTGTTGTTTTTTGTTTTTTAGGTCAGGAGCCTTCCTTTAGTGTTTATCTGCAAGTTTAGAAGCACAGAAAGAAAGAAATGCTATCCCTGGCCCTGAAGTTGTATACAATCATGGTGAGCTCTGTTATTTAAAAAAATGAAGCCAGAGGTTCATTTGTTTAAGCATGGTATTCTCTGTGTATAATTTCATTTTTACTTAAATTTAATCCAAATTTTATCTTTGGAACTATATCTCACATTTAGGTATAACTGCTGGACCCTTAGAGAAGGCCTCGGCTCAGGGAGCCTGGGTGGCTCATTAGTTAAGCGTTGGACTTTGGCTCAGTTCATGATCTCATGGTTCATAAGTTGGAGCCATGTGTCAAGCTCTGTGCTAACAGCTCAGGCCTAGAGCCTGCTTCAGATTCTGTGTCTCTCTCTCTTTCTGCTCCTCCCCCACTTGCACTCTGTCTCTCTCTCAAAAGTAAATAAACTTTAAAAAATACTAAAAGAAAAGGCCTTGACTCACAAAACTGCTAAGTGGTAACATTCAGTCACAAGTAACAGAACACTTGATAATCACTTCTAAACAGTAAGATGACATTACTTCATGAGAAAATGATATAGGAGACTCCCAAGATTTATTCAGTAGTTTGTTGATATTATGAAGTTCATACTCTATTGTTATCTTTTTGCTCAGCTATTATTTTGTATGTTGACTTTGGTTCTTTTTGCTTATTGCCTATGGATACAATGTGACTTTGACAGCCCTAAGCATCATAGGACAATTCAATGAGGGAAGAATAGGAAAAAGAACTCTCAGTGAGATATTCTATTACTTTTTTTTTAATCAAAAATAAATTTCAGATAATTTATCTAGATGATTTGCTGACTTGTCTATATCTCATTGATGAAAGCTGAGTACATGGTCATCTCAGTTTCAAGGGAGGTAAAAAATTAGTTGTTTTTTTTTTTTTTCTCTTCTTTAGAAGTCTAAGCGAACAAGGAAGAAAAAGGTTGGAGCATCCTGTGAAAACCTCAGTTTTTATAACATCAAACTTGAATCAGAGGTTATGAAATATAAAATTCACAACATATAAATTCTCTAACATGAGTTAGAGCATTTTCCTAATTATAATTTGAGAATCACACAATAGTTGATTCATTTTGTTATTCTAATGATTCAATGAGAGTTTCAGTGGTGTGTTTCTTTTCCTTTTTTTTTTTTTAAGTTTTGTTAACTGTTTGTATTTGAGAGAGCGAGACAGAACGTGAGCAGAGGAGGGGCAGATAGAAAGGGAAACACAGAATCCAAAAGAGGCTCCATGCTCCAAGCTGTCAGCACAGAGCCCAACACAGGCTCAAACTCATGAACTGCGAAATCATGACCTAAGCCAAATTTGGATGCATAACTGACTGAGCCACCCAGGCATTCCATAGTGGTCTGTTAATTTCCTTCAAAAACAGAGTGGGTGAGGAGAGTTAGTCATGTAATGACACATTTATACTATCAAGGTTTATTGATACAATTTGCTAAGGTTTAGCACAGACATTTTAACTAAAAAATAGGCTAGTAGATGGAATCATGCTTAAAACAGGCTGGGAGACTGGAAGTAAGTGGAGTTAAAACTGGGTGATAGATTTCAAGAACACTGTAACTACCAATGAGCTATAATAAATTTACTCTTGCATCGCAAATAGCTAGTGTTTTAAAGGTTCTATTTCATAGCCACAAAACTGGTAACTAATAAAAATAAGGACAGCAAACACTATGTTTAACCATTATGCTCTATCTCTTGAACACCGAACTCTAGAATCCACTTCTGTAACCTCACTAATTAACAGCAGCAGCTAGAGGATGCCCTGTGCTTAGGTATCTCAAGCCTGTGTCTGTCATTGTTGAATCAGCATGCTAGCTGCAAGGGAGTCTGGATTTTTTTTTTTTCTTCCTTACTCCTGATGTCCTGAAAGCTACATAGAAGTGGTTTGGTTGAGGGACATAATCCAGAATGAATAAAGTCAGTTTAAGGATTAAGAAAAGCAGTATATTAGGGAAAAATCAATGAAGAAATAAAATTAGGTTCTCACTAAGTATGAATATATCCCAAAGAATCTTGTATGACCTGCCCAAATCAAATTAAGAGTAAAAATTATTTCTTGGTTTTTTTTTGGTTGCATTGTGAAGATATTAAAAAGTCAATCAATTTGTATTTTGAACATAATATGAAAGCAGTAGTGGTTTGATATTTTTTTTTCTGTGAGACAGGAAAGTATTTTACAGTTTTATTAAAACAGTCATTTATCAAACTGATATTTTGCATATAACAAAAGACATTTCCATTTCTAGAAGATAAACTCTGTATATTTTCAACTCAATCATTACATTACACCTCTAGTGGTTCCTATGAATGATGTTGAAAGATACTTCTGTTCGTCTTTATGTAGTTAGATGACAAATGTTAGTTCTGCCTTGATGTTTCAGCATTACTTTTGCATTATTAGAGAGAGATTCATAACTCCCTAGACAACTAATGCAAAGCACCTCTTTAAAATCAGACAGCCATATAAATTCTAAATATTCCCCAAGCTTTTATAAAATTTGATTAAAGGATAACTCTGTCAGTGTGCACTGTTATACATTTTCCCCTTGAAGAAGTGAAAGAGAGTAGAGATATACAAAATAAAACATGATTACAAGCGGAAGACAAAATGCATTCATAGAAATGGCTGATATCAGTTTCCCTGAATTTAATATGGTAGGTAATATTGAATCCAATTTTATTAGTCGTGACTTTTTTAACATGTTTTTAAGAATTTATATGTCCTTCTCTCTCTGTCCCTCTCTCTCTGCCCCTCCCTTGCTCATGCTCTCAAAATAAATAAATAGACATTAAAAAATAATTTGTATGTCCTTTGAGTTTATAAAAAGTTTCTAGATATAGGACAATACCTACAATCTTTTAAAAATTATATAAGTGCATTTAAAATCAAGCTATGTAAGTTGTCAGACTATCTTTTGAAGCATATCACATTAATGATAACATGTTATTAATAGAGAATTATTGAATGCCCTTCCAAAAACAATGTTTATAGAATCTAAATTTCATATATTTTTATAATTTTCTATTCTAAAATTGTTAAGTCCAGAATACATAATAACCACTACTACACAAGTCTTAGTGATTCTACCTAATATTTTCTTAATATATGAACAATTTCATATAAACTTCTATATTCAGGTTAATTGAATTTTGTAAAAATTGAAAATCATATTTTTGATGTAGCTTTTAAGACATTAACATTTTTACTTAAAAATCAGAATGTATTAAGAAAAAATACCATGCAAAATTGCATGGAATAGTGTTTTCTTCCTATTATGAATGTATCACCAACTTACTAAGATATTTGTGTACACATGTTGATATATATACACAGGGATGAAAATTCTGTTTTTTTCTGTAATGGAAGAAAATTTGGACAACTTCTAGACATGAAAATTTTGAATATTGTGATAACTTTGGAATATTTCTATTATTACATTCTCATTTTTAAAATGTATAAAGCCTTTAGCTTTTTAAAATGTCTGTTTTACATTTGAATAAAAAATTAAAGTGTGAATAAGGGAAGGGTCTTGAGTTTTCATTCTGATTCTGCTGTATGAAAAGCTGGAGAAGTCATTAAAATTTTTTGAGTACTAACATTTTAACGTATAAAATGAACTTATTCATTTGGAAATTTCTAGGGTAAATTGCTCTAAATATACTGTTTCTCTGTGTCCTACTGACATATCTTTGTGTATAGCTAAATTGTTTAAAGTCTATGGCAGTATTATAGGTGGATCTTCAAATTAAAAGTTACATTTAGAATTTGCACTGTGGTAATAAAAAAATGCAAATAAAACACAAAACACTTACATTACTCCTCTTAGTTGCTAAATATAATGATGTTATGTGGAAAGTCTGGATGTTCCTGTCATCTGCTTTAGCTTATCACAATACATAGGGGTTATTTATCATCACTCCTTGGAGAAAATTTAGAGCGCTTTTAAGCAGATAAATTTTTCATTTTAAGAGTGTCATCAAACATCTATTCATATTACTTAGAATGTCTAGGAATGTTTTAACAGTAAGTCATCTTTTATTGACTTATGGACACTCTAAGCATTGCAGACTTTTATATACCACTTCATAAAGCTTATCTGTATTGTGCCTATAATCCAATTCGACTATAGTGTTTTTAGAATAAAAGGGCCAAACATGTTCTATTGTGTCTCATGTTATATTATTGTCCCCAGAATTAAACTTGTTTTTTAATTTTAGAAATGTATTTATATATTATATCAAGAATATGTTTCTTTTTCCTTGTTGGTGTTTTCTTCAGTCATCCATAAAAGCCTACATTGATTTAAATCTTACTTCAGAGAGCTAGGCATTATTTTAAATCTGTTTTTAGCATGATTTTGATTGTTAAAATACAGGTACTGAAAAGCAGAGGCAGTTATTTTTCCTTCTCTTTTTAAGTATGTTATTTTATACATATAATATTTGTTCGAAGAACTTATGCTTAGGTAAATTCTGATTATTATTATTATTGAAGGCATTGACGTGTGAACTTAGCTCCTTCATGCCAAGTGCTACATTCATTAATTTTTAGACTAAATCATTTACATAGGGGTTCTCTGTCTCACTTAAAGTCACTTTTACTACTTTCTTATAAGCTAGCAAGTTGTTTAAAAGTTAACCCTTAATAAGTTTGCAGTACAGAGCACCTGGGTGGCTCAGTTCCTCGAGTGCCTGACTCTTGATTTGGGCTTAGCGTATGTTCCCAAGGCTGTGAGATCAAGCCCTGCATTGGGCTCCACCCTCAGCATGAAGACTGTTTAAGATTCTCTCTCCCTCTCCCTCTGCCCTTTCCATGTGTGCATGCACTTGCACTCACACTTTCTCTCTCTCTCTCTCAAAAATAAAAAAATATGTATATAAAATAAAATAAATAAACTTTGTAGTACAAAGCTATCAAACATTTGGAGACACTTCTTTCATGAATATGAAAACAATGTGAGCAACAAAATAAATCAAATAGATTAGTATTATAATCCAGTGTATAAAATAAATATGAACCCATAGTGATATAAGTAAATTATTGAGTGAATTTAATAATAGAGGAGAAAAAACAAATCTTTCATGAACAATGTTAAACAATTCTATAGATCCTCTATCCTCAAGAAGAGGGATCATAACCCAGCACTTTTTTTTTTTTTTTTTTTTTTTTACATGTGAGCTATACATAGTGAAGGAGGGGCAGGAGGAAGAGGAGGAGGAGAAATTGTACAAGTAGCAGGAAGAGAAGGAGGAAAAGCAGCAGCACCTGTAACGCTTGGCTCTTATCTCACAGCTTAGACAAAAATCTTAGAGCTGGATCATAGGCCTAACTTAAAATCAGTAGAGATAATACAAGAAAACAGGGGTACATCTTCACAATTCTGAGTTAGGCCGGATATCTTAGGACACAGAATGTATGAACCATATAAAACGTTGATAAATTGGAATTTATAAGAATCAAAAATTCATGCTCATCAAAAAGCATAATCAATATGGTATCTAGTAGAAAATATTTGTAAGTCATATGTATGACTGGGAAGGAATTATATCCACAATATATTTTATTTTTTTAAGAGTATTTTGAGAGAGAGAGCATAAGCAGGGGAGGGGCGGAGAGAGGGAGAGAGAAAGAATCCCAAACAGGCTCCGCACTGTCAGTATGGAGCCCAGTGCGGGGCTCAAACTCACAAACTGTGAGATCATGACCTCAGCTGAAATCTAGCTTAACCGACTGAGCCACCTAGGCACCCCTCCACAATATATTTTAAAAACTAAAAATCTGGACCTTAGAAACAAACAGGTGAATAAAAAAAAAATTGTCAAACTATTTGAATAGGCACTTAAAAGAAGATACTAAAAAATCCAATAAGTATATTAACAATTCTCAACATCATTAGCAGGTAAATAAAAATAAATACAAAAATGGAATACTATGTAACCACAAAAATAGCTAAAAGGAAATCAATTTAAAGCACCAAATATTCTCCCATATGTGGAGCACAAGGAATTCTAAAACTTTCAGTACAAAATGGTACACTTCCTTTGAATCTTTTGGTGTTCCATCTTAGTTTTCTATGTGGGTTCATTTACCTTCTGGCTGCAAAATATCCTATGCTATCTTTTTAATTTTTCTGAGAATGTCAATAATTCATGGTAATTCTTTCTATTTTATTTTAAAATAGAATAAGTTATCCTAGTGAATTATCATTTGGAAGTAATCCTATCAATACTTTGAGGATGTAATTTAGCTTATGTGACTAATATTTACAAGTTGACTAATATTTGATTCTTTGAAGGTAATCTGTCTTATTTTTATGGTTCCTTTTAAGTTCTCTTTGACTTTGCTTTTCTGTAAAATAATTATGTGTGTCTAACAGTGGATTACTTTTTGTGGATTACTTTTTGCTTATACTGTTTGTGGGTTTTAGAATGTATTTAATACATCCCTTGATATCACCTATTAGTTTAGAAAGTTCTGAGTTCATTCTTTTCCAAATGTGACTGCTCTTTTCTCTCCCCCTCTCCCCTTCAATATATATTTTTATATTCTTTCTAAGCTTCCTTCTGGATGTTTATTGCAAGTTTATCTTCAACTTTCAGTGAGCCTTCTTGCTCAACTATAGACCTTAACAGGTATTTCTTATCCCACCTTCTTAAGGCATTGACAATGAATGAAACATTTCAACTTCCAGACCAGAAAAACCCTGATAGCAATAAAATGCCTAGAGACACCCCACATGTGCCTTTCCTTGCCTGATCATGGGCTGAACATGTACCAGCCCCATCCCCAATCACATGCTCCCTGCTTGCCTTTTTGTATTGTATCCCTCTGAAGCTCTTCCTCTAAAACTGTAGGTGTCCATCTTGTTGGAAGAGTGTTCGATTGTTACGTCTTGAGCCTGCCACTTGCTCTGGATGCCAGCACATGAAATAAATTTCTTCTTTCTCTTTTCCAAACCCTCATCTCTTGAGTTATTGGCTTCTCTTGCAATGGGTTACCCAAGGTTTGTTTTTTTGTTTTTTTTTTTTTTTAAACAGTGTTCACAAATTTATCTGGGAGCCATGCTTTCAATTTGCCCAGCCCTCTCAGGGTTTCTAGGGACAGAGTAGTTGGTAGTGGCAGTGCGCCAAGGCTCACCCGTTCATCTCCTGAGTTAGCCGTTGTGATAGATTGTTTGGTAACATAATACACTAATTCCCTTTTCAGGTCTTTCTAATCTCCTGCTAAATTCACCTGTTGATTTTTTTAATTTCTCCATTCTGTACTTGAGTTATACAATTTCTAGTTTTCTTTTGAAGTGTTCAATTTTGTTTATATTGCTCAATATATATTTTAAAGTATGTGTCTATTAACAAGAATAATTTTAATATTCCTGTGTGTTTCTGTTGTTATTGGCTATGTTGATTTTCTTTTATTCTATCTTCTCACATTGATAATTAGTTTTTTTTTTATTTTGTATCAGACAGTGTGTTTATGGTATTAATTGTGGAAATATTTCAAGTCTATGGATAATGTTATTTTCTTCCAAAGAGGGTTTATATATTTTTCTTCCACATCACTGGGATTGTTAGTGGGCATTGCAGTTCCTTAAAAGTGGTTTCCTCCCTTATGTATCTTTTGGAATAATAATGACATGATAATAATAAAAGGCTTTTGTGTAGTTCTTATTATGTCCTAGGTACTCTTCTCAGGGCTTTAGAAATATTAACTTGTTTGAGGCACCTATGTGGCTCAGTTGGTTAAATGTCCAACTCTTTATTTCAGTTCAGATCATGATTTCATGGTCGTAAGATCCAGCCTCCCATTGGGCTCCACACCCAGCCCAGAGTCTGCTTAAAATTCTCTCTCCCTCTCCCTCAGCCCCTCCCTTATTTGTTCTCACAAGCTTGCGCGCGCTCTCTCTCTCTCTCTCTCTCAAATAAATAAGTAAATAAATAAAGGAAATATTAACTTGTTTAACCCTAACAATAGTCCTTATAGTCCTTTGTGGTAGGTAAAAAAAAAAAATTATATATATGTATACACACACACAGACATACACACACACACACACACACACACACACACACACATTTTACAAAGAAGTAACTGAGACAAATGAAAATCTAATAATTTTTCCAAGATTAGTAGTAATTATTAGAACCACTATTCAGTTCAGGTCCCATGTTCTTAAAACTACTATGCAAATATGCTTTCCCATGAATGATAGTTGCCCTCATCAAAAACTAATCACCTTGTGAGGACCAATTCCTGGGAAGTTACTCTTCCTTGGAGCATTTACATTTTAAGATAAGATCACCAAGGGAAAACACAGTAGCATTTATTTCTAACCACAAACTGTCTTAGAAAACCTTTATAAAATACTAAAGTCAAGCAGTACCCTTCTGACCTCTGATGTCCCTTCTCTATTATAATTGTGAACTTTAAGACACTGGAAAGGAAATAATTATTTGGCAAAGGTTTTCCAGACACATTACAATCATATATATGTAGCTAATACCTGTTAATGGAATTTATTATGTGAAAGCAAATCTGATGAGTCATTCACATAGATTCTTACATTTAATAATTAAAGCAAATCTATAGTAAATATTATTCCCATTTAGGCACATGAAGAAACTAAAGAGAAAACATTGTGTGATTTATCCAAGTCCCCTAGTAAAGATATTTAGCATTAAAATTCAATTTTTAGCATTTTGACTCTAGAAACTGCATTTTAACCATGACACTGTACTGCTTACATGACAGATATAGAGGTCTCTCCATATTCTCACTACATGGATGACAGTTACTGACAATACCATTTTGCTGAGTAATTGGTCTTAAATAATACAGTCTTTTTATTATGATTTGTTTTTCCTTTCAGTACTAGTGACAAAATAGAATAAATTAGGACTCTATGTTGTAAATTAAGAATTAAAAGTACAATATCTATTACAATTGAGATGTCTCTCACTAGCCTGGTAAACAAGCAACTTTGCATCAAAATTCAATAATTTGAATATGTGAACCTTTGAAATGAAGAACCAATTATATTTCTTATATAATCTGATGCCATCTTGATTTCTGTTGATATCAGAAGCTTAAAAAATGTTTCCAATGAAGTGACAAATATATATTTTTGTAAAGTTATTATTTCCTTTTTTCCATGCAATAGCTGGGAAAGAATGCCTATTAGCACATATATTGTTTTATTTATCATGTATAGAAATTACTTATTATAAAGTTCTGATATGGACTTAAATATCATAAACAAAATAGTAGCCCAGAATTAGAATTTTGCATTTTTAATGGCTATACAAAATAGTTATTTCCCATTGAGTAGGTTCTATAAACCATATTTTTAATATTCCTATTCATGGTTAATGCGGTATATTTATTTGTGTTTTCTATAAAACATTTTCACCGAACACTTACTTTTAATTAATTGCATTATATTATACATATATGATTACAGATACAGTATTCATATATATTTAGAAATATATAATGATTAGAAAATAATTACAAACATGATGAATATTAACCCAAATGTCTCAATAATCACTCTAAATGTGTACATGGTTTAAATATATCAGAGACAAATAGAATGGATACAAAAGCAACTCTGTATTGTCTATAAGAAACTGACTTTTGATAAAACGATATAGGTTAAGAGTAAAGGTCTGGAGAAAGATATGCCATGCTAAGCTGAATCAAAAGAAAGCTGAAAGAGCTGTATCAGTTTCAGACAAAGCAACTGCCAAACAAAGAAGATTGCCAGGAATAAAGAAGGCCATTACATAATGATATAGAATGATAAAAGAGTTAATTCTCCAAGAATATAACAATTCTGAATATGTGTGCACTTAACACAGAGATTTTCAAAATACATGAGGAAAAAACTGATAGAAATGAAAAGAAAAATATATAGTCTTAAATCTGGTTATTCTAACAGTATAAAAATCATATTTCCAAATATATATAAAATGTGATCATACCTTTACAAAGCAACTAATACCTTTTGCTTATTTATTACCTATATATTTCCATCGTAGAACTACATAAATTTGACTTTTTATCCTAAATATCTAACAATGCCATTAATAATAAAAGAATATTATGATTGAATATACTAAAATGAAATATAATATCAAACAGTTTCTCTAGTTCTTAAAACTAGATTTCAGGATTATTTTATATTACTAAAATTATGGAATCCAAAAAAAATTTGGGTATGTAATTATGTTTACCCTATTTACCATATTGACATTAAAATTAAGAGATTTAAAAAGTATTTACGTATTCATTTATAAATGACAGTAATAAATCCTTCGTACACTTTAATAAAATGTTTATGAAAAACGACTGTATTTCCCCTCCCAAAGATAGCTGGATTTACAATATGCTTCTGCTTTTATTTTGTTGCTATGTTGATTAGGTTGAAGTATATTGAAGAAAATAACAGCTTCATAAAGATATATTTGGGAAATAGAAAAGTAATTTCATACTCTTCTCAGATAAGTGATAGTTTTAAAAAGTTTAATTGTGTAGAATCTGAAATCATATCCATGAACATTAAAATATGAAACTATCACTGCATGCTAAAATCTATCTTACATAACTTGATCCTTGAATGGATTTTTGTTTTCACCTATTCACAATTTTGTTAGATACAACAACAAAACTGGTTGAAAAATGCCGGTTCTTTGAGGTATGCAGGTATTCCAAGGGGTGCCACATTTTATTATAAAATATATAAAGCAAAACAACATTCATCGTTATCACCGCTGGAGATAGTTCTCAACTTCATGATGGCACCTAGAAAGTTATCAAATTTATATTTTTTCTTGAAATCTTATTCTTTGCAACAAATGATGAGTTAGTTTCTTGAAGTGTCACGTAGAAGACTATATCAGCCAAAACAAATCTAAATAACAAATGTAAATAACCATAATCTGTCTGCTATTCATTGAAACAAAAATGTAGCTTCATGAAAAGAAAGTCTACTTATATATATAATACAAACAACAGAAATAGTTATGAACACTTTATCTTTTCATGAAACAGTATAACAAAGAGGTGTACTGACGAATTAATAGTTATTAAAATTAATAATGTTAATGTTTCAGGGCATCTGGGAGGCTCAGTCAGCAATAACATCCAACTTCAACCAGGTCATGATCTCACAGTTCGTGAGTTCAAGCCCCGTTTTGGGCTCTATGCTGACACCTCAGAGCCTGGAGTCTGCTTGGGATTCTGTGTCCCTCTCTCTCTGTCCCTCCCCACCTCACACACTGTCTCTTTCTCAAAAGATAAATAAATGTTAAAAAAAAAATAAAAAAATAATGTTAATTTTCCATCAAGGATGTTTTTGATGTTCTTTATTTGCAATCAGCTGGAAGTGAAAAATACAATAACTACAAATACAATTTGGTGCCAATGCCTTGATTGTGCTAAAATGCTAACAGTTTTTTTTTTTTTTTTTAACATCTATTTATTATTGAGAGACTGAGAAAGACAGAGCATGAGCATGGGAGGGGCAGAGAGAGGAGGAGACGTAGAATCCGAAGCAGGCTCCAGGCTCTGAGCTGCCAGCACAGAGCCTGACATGGGGCTCGAACTCACAAACCATGAGATCATGACCTGAGCCACAGTCAGATGCTAAACCAACTGAGCCACTCAGGCACCACAAAATGCTAACAGTTTTATACACTATTGCTTTTGCATCCTCAATGAAAATGGCAACAGTGTTAAAAAGATGAAGTGTTAATGTGGTAGGCAGAATACTATCAAAGATATTGATGTCTCAATCCTCACAACCTATGAATATGTGACATTACATGACAACAGATTGTGAATATGTTAAAGTTAATGGCCCTTGACCTGGAGAGATTATCCTAGGTTATTGGGTTGGCCCACTATAATCATCTGAGCCCTTAAAAGCAGAGAACCATGCCTAACTGCAGTGAGAGAGAGATGACAGAAAAAAAGGAGTAGGAGAGATTTGCATTGAGAAAGACACTCAACCCACTATTACTTACTGAAGATTGAGTGAAAGGGCCATGAGCCAGGGAAGGTACATAGTTTCTGGAAGCTGAAAATGGCTTAGTTGACAGCCAGCAAGAAAATGGAACTTCTCCTACAAGAACCTGAATTCGTAAGGAAACAGATTTTCCTAGACAGCCTCCAGAAAGGATCAAAGTCATACTGGTAATTTTGATTTTAGTCTGGTACAACCCATGTCAGACTTCTCTGGTCTACAGAACTGTGAGTTATTTTGTGCTGTTTATATCTGTAGTAATTTGTGTGATAGCAACCAAAAACATTAAAATTAAAAAAAATGCAATTATAAAAATTTTTTGGACCTCACAGTCCCCTGGAAAGTGACTCAGGAATCTCCAATAGTTCAAACATTGGGAATTGCTGTTCTAGATCTACAAATATCACCCCTTAGTAGAGTTAGTTGATGTATCCAAATAATTTCATGTTGTAATGGAACTGAAATGGTTCACCACTTGCGGTGAATTAAGTTGAGTACAGCCCTAGGAAGTACTGAAAGCAAAGAACTAAGAAGGCAGGGATGTAACTCTTAAAACAGTGTGTCCTCTAACCCAAACTTCAGGGCCCTTTTATACTGCCAGCCAGCAGTCTTTTGGTCAGTTATTCCTGCAGTTGGGAAGTGGTCACAGGAACTTACTAAAGCCTTTGTGATCTTTCAAGCATAACTTAAAAGACATTTGCTTAACTCTGCAATTTCCCAGGAACGTGTATGGGTTTCTTTGTTCCTGGACATCCGCTCTTGAGTAACTGGTGGTCTTCCCACGAATAGGGGGGTCCTCAAATACTTGTGAAGCTGAAAAACAATATGCTGGGAACAGTTTACTTGTTTTAATTTCTCAGCGTGTTCCCTGATGACCTTATTCCTAAGTAACAAAATGCCTCTTAGTGCTAAGTTTTCCAATTTTTGTCTTTTGGACAGTGACATCAGAGTGTGTATTATTAAAACCAATTATTTTGTCATTTCAGATTAAAATAAATAAATAAAAATAAAAATAAATAAATCAAAATGAAAAACAACAAAAGTAGCTTAAACTGAAACATTTTCTCCCCATCAATCCTAACACATCTAAGGAAACTTAAACCATCCTGCATTGTGTTGCTCACATACTGCTCAATTACTAGTCATGCCAGCATTTATTAATAAGGAGAAAACATAGGATCAAAAACATAATTTCCAGTTCCAGGAAAGCACACTTCATTTTATATGCCTGAGTTTTCAGAGAAAAATCAATTCTACCAACAAATTATAAACCACTTGACTTTAATTATACTTAATTTTTTTTCCAGTACTATATTGATGGATATACTGTTGTTGAAAAGTTGAAACAATAATTTTGACAGGCGATTCAATATGTGACAATACAGACTAAATGAACATGGAATTTAATTTTTTCTCGGGAAAATAATTTACTCCAACAAACATAGATTTTATATTTGAATATATGGGGAAATTAGTAAGGTGCAAGACAACAAAACCACAACAAATAAGTTGTTACAATGTTAATAATGATTTTCTTTAAAATTATAATATTGAAAGTATATAAAATAAATGTAAATTTAGAAAACATATTTAATATTGAACCATATAAAATATGCTCTCAGAATTAAAATCAATAGCATTGCTCATAACATTCTTTTATAAGGAAAACATAAGCATCATAGAATAATAAAACAGTAATGGCCATTTTAATGTAATAATGTCTAAATTTGTAAAGGATAGTAAATCTACCTATCAAACTAATGGCATAGTTACAAACTATTTGAGAACTTCATGCTGGTCCTTCACAACAGTCTTCTAGGTCTTTGCTAAGTCAGCTCTTTTTCATCATTCAGTTTCAGTTTAAGTGTATTGTTCTCAAGAAGTCTTTTCCTAGTCATCTCTGACCCCCATACAATGCTCATCTGTATAAAGGGCTCTAATTTACATTATTTAAGCATTTGTTTATCCTCAGTACCCCCATTTGATAAGGAAGATTGCCCCCTTTTTAGAGCATTATATTGGAAGTGCTTTTTATCATCCTGACACATAGGAAATACTCCACAATATTCATTGGAAGAATGAATGATTAGGCAATGCTCAGCTCACTTAGCTAACTCAAAACCAGCTTTCATGTATTTCTGGTCCCCAGAGAGATTTACAGTAGTGTTATGGGAAGCTTAGAAGAGCAGCATAAGAAGTGTGGCTACAAACAATTGGGAACAGTATTTATTCTTGTGGGAGCAAGATGATGTTAGAAACTCTAAAACTTTTTCTACAAAGAGGATAAAATCTGTATATGAAAATGTCAGATATTTACTTGAGCGATATCAAAGTGGTATCTTTCTATGCCTACCAGAGAAATTTGCATAATGTCCTCTTGGGCCTGCAGGGCTGCACAATGACCAGAATGCACTTTGGCCAGCCATATTGGAGGAAATTAAAGGAACAAACCTGACCTCTTAAACTCAAAAGTAATGTATTGGCAGGAGAGGAAATGGGAAGTTTAACTTGTTAATTTCTACCATGTTCCCAGCGTCTCACCAGGAAATTATTTTTCACACCATCTTGTGAAATAAAATTAAATCACTATTTTACAGATGAGGATGCTGTAAGTCATTCAGTAATTTCTCCAAGACTATCGTTAGGAAATTAAAAATTAGGGTATGAGCCTAGAACTCTTAAGCTACCCAGTCCATGATGTTTTTACTACAGTGTCTTGAAATTTGGGAAATTTAGAGTTATATTCATTGATTCAATGTTGAAAAACAATTTCAGGTATTATCATCTTCCCTACCACCAAAGAATTTTGTGCCATGTTAAGAAAAAAAAAAACAGCAAAATAGAAGTTTTAACACAGTACAAGTTTACCTTAATTTACAGCTTAAAAGGTGTTTAACCTGGTTTGAAAACATTTTTGAGCATCAATATAATCATTGGCAGATTTGTAAATGACTGGTGACAACAGGGATGTGAGGAGGGTAGATAGGCCTCAGAATCACCCCCAGAGTTAGCATTAGAAGCAACAGTATAAGAGAAGGTTGCAAAGACTGCTTGAGGATGCCAACAGGTAGAGACCTAAACCAGGAAATAAGAGTAAGGAAAAGAGGGCAAGAGAAACATAGACGTGCTTTTTCTTCCTTTCAAAGGTTTTAGCTGAATTGATTCACTTTTCTCTGGCACAGCTCCCTTATGGCCATGAATGCTGTTTACTGATATGAGTGAAAGTATGGTTTGGTCTTTACTAAGGGGAATAAAAACTATTAAAGTAGACCTACAGTTAATTTTTCAGTTAATTTGCCTCCAAAATTTTCTATTGGTGTGAAGAATACACTTTGCCATCATCAGCAAGTGTTTTCAGTGGCATTTCAGTAAAACATTATCCACTGGAAGGGATAAGGTAAGCCAGTGGTTCTCAATTTTTTTTTTTTTAATTTTTTTTTCAACGTTTTTTATTTATTTTTGGGACAGAGAGAGACAGAGCATGAACGGGGGAGGAGCAGAGAGAGAGGGAGACACAGAATCGGAAACAGGCTCCAGGCTCCGAGCCATCAGCCCAGAACCTGACGCGGGGCTCGAACTCACGGACCGCGAGATCGTGACCTGGCTGAAGTCGGACGCTTAACCGACTGCGCCACCCAGGCGCCCCTCAATTTTTTTTAATATAACATTTTTCAGAAACAATTGTGTTTTGATCCTCAAGCAGATGCATATTTTGATACACATGACAGGTGACAATAGACTCTTTTACTGGTATTATAAGTGTTAGGGAACTTGAGGCCTGCACTTGTGTCCTCCTAAAGCCCCATAAACTACTGAAAACATCTGGTCTAATTCAGTCTTCCAGTTTACATATGATAAAGCTGAGGCCTAGAGAGATGTAATTCCTTGTCCAGGGTTCAGAGATGGTTAAAATAGAGCTGGAGTCCTGGTCTCATACTTTCATTAGCAAAAGGATACCAATTTTCAACTCAGATTTCCTTGTCATGCCTTCCTCCTGTAGACTTGATTTCCAATCCCATTCCTAGTAACTCTGAAGTCCTGAGTTAGTTCTGTGCTTTGAGGAAATGTGGAGGTCTTTATGCTGATCCTAACATCCATAAATATGACATATTTATTACCCAACATGCTGAATTCAGAAGTGATTTTGTACAAGCCTTTCACACAGACTTATATCCATAAATTGCTTTCTGTTATATTTAAATGTTTCAAGTATGTATGTGCTGTTTCCCACAATTAATGAGAATTTTCCTTGGGGGAGAGCCACATATTAAAATCATATAAAGAAAAAAAGTGATACAATTATATGTGGGCCCTTGTTTACATAACATCTTTTGAGGGCAAGACAAATTGCAGAGTAAGGGGTTTTTAGTGGCTGTCAGCTAACCTGCAGTACTATGCCATAGAAAAGATTGCCAATTTGTATCTTGTACAGGGTGTTTTTCGGAGTACAGATGTTTCCATTACTTTTGTAATCATCGCCCTATTTGTGATCTTTACCGCTGCCTTATTTTTTGGTTGTGAAAGCTAGGGTTATAGATAATCATAATCTCTCAAAGAAATATTAAAATATATATTCTAATATTATATGGCTTACTCTTTAAAATGTATCTTGCTGACTTCCATATGAATATAGGATTATATATACATATGAATATATGTGTGTATATATATATATATATATATATATATATATATATATATATATAACTGACCTAGAAGACCACTTCAAATCAGAATCAACATGCTTAAACTCTTTCTGGGAAAAATGTGAGTTCTGATGTTCACATTTAAAACAATTTTGAGAATTTGTCATGTTTTTTCATCCATTAACATATGGTTTCAATTATGTATCGTACAATATTTAGATATGCTTGTAATCAGTTATTTGTAAATGTATACAAATATCAGTTACTGCTGGTCAGTATAAATGGTGTCTACTTTGTTAACTTATGTGTGTGGTTTGGAACCAGTGTTGCTAAAGGAACAACAAAGAACTGCTATTACGTACTGGGAAAGGTACAGATGTGTGAATTCTTTGATTTTAGTGATTGACAGAACAGAGACAAATCAGTTGTGTAATAGACACAAGGATATTGTTTATAGTTGGCAAAGAGTGGAAAGGATATTCTGGTTGGATATAATTTGGCCTGTTGTTTTTGATTCCAGTTTATCTTCCTTTCCCTTAACTTGCTTATTAAGAGTGGTGCTACAAATCACAGAAGAATAGAGTTGAAGAAGTTAAAGTGTTAGAGAGATTTCCTGAAACTTGTGCTTTGGGTGTAAAATTTAAGTAGCTGTCATTGGCTCAGCCTTGAAAAATGTTGAAAAATCTATGAGGGAGAAAGAATACAAGAAAGGTATAAATTTGGAATATAGTATTAGGATACTGATTTAATATGAGCATGAAGCAGCTCTAAATTTTGGCGAATTTCATCATGACATTAAGGACTGGAATGCCATGTGGGAATTTCTGCCTGTCCCTCCTACCTCTGATCATGGATGGAAAAAGAAATCAGAAAATGCATTTATGCACCACCAGTTGAGACAGTTTTAAGAGAGACTATGTGTATATGTGGTGTATATGTGGGTGTGTTTGTATGAGTGTATACACAGGCAATGTATATATGTATGTACTGTATATTTAAAATATGTAAACTAATCATTGATACAGGTAAAAGCCAAATCAGAAAAACAAAATAATTTGAAGTATGATAACTGGATTGATAACGTGCTACAAAGAAGCAAACATTTTAAGCTACTTTGCAAGGAAGAACTGTATTGCATTTGAAATAGAACCAAATGTCATTGATGGTAATATAAGAAAGAACCATCACTGGCAGATCTAAATTACCTCTGAGATCTTGGGTATTTGTAGTTCTAATTTATATGATTATGCTGGTCTACAGAAATTATTTTTGTAGCATATACATTCTCCATAGTTGCAAATAGTGAATGGGTAAGTTTTATCATATTTAAGATTATTTAAAAAAACATTCTAATAATCTAAAGGGATCTCATTTTTCAATATAAAGATAACAGTTGGAATTATGGTGTTGAAATATTGTTTAGTTTATTTCAGAAATATGTATAGTGATTAAATAGATAATACACTAACAGTGCTAATATTTATTTGACAATTATAGTATGTTACTTTTGTATTCTTCTGGTTTTACATTTGTATGTGACAATTGACTCTGTAAAATCCAAAAGTAGCCTCTTTTCTTTTAAATGAAAAGTTTTTTAAAAGTTGTTTGTAGGGGCGCCTGGGTGGCTCAGTCGGTTAAGCGTTCGACTTCAGCTCGGGTCACGATCTCTCAGTATGTGAGTTCGAGCCCCGCGTCGGGCTCCGTGCTGACTGCTCAGAGCCTGGATCCTGTTTCAGATTCTGTGTCTCCCTCTCTCTCTGACCCTCCCCCATTCATGCTCTGTCTCTCTGTCTCAAAAATAAATAAATGTTAAAAAAAAATTAAAAAAAATAAAAAAAAGTTGTTTGTAAATTATTTTCAATATACAACAATAAAAATTAAGTCTAATTTGCAAATTTTATGCTTTTTTTTTGTTTGAGTATAGTTGACACACAATGTTATATTAGTTTCAGTATACACACAGTGATTCAGTACCCCTATATTTTATGCAGTGCCCATCACTAGTGTACCCATGATGCTGATGCTGTTACAGTTATCATTGACTATACTCCCTATGCTTTACCTTTTGTTTCCATGACTTATTCATTCCATAACTGGAAGCTTATATCTCCTGCTCCCTTTCATTCATTTTGTCCATCCCCCCCACCTCCTTCCATCTGGCAGCCATCAGTTTGTATTTATAGGTCTTATTCTGCTTTTTGTTTGTTTGTTTATTCATTTCTTTTGTTTTTTAGATTTTACATATGAGTGAAATCCTGTGGTTTTGTCTTTCTCAGTCTGACTTATTTAACCAGAAGCATTTTGCCTCAGAAATGGGAAACTCGGGCATACCTAGTTTTATTGTGCTTCACAAATACTGCATGGTGTTTTGTTTTTTTTTTGCAAATTGAAGGTTTGTGGCAACCCTGCATAGAGCAAGTCTATCAGCACCATTTTTCCAACAGCATTTGCTCACTTTCTGTCTTTCTGTCATTCTTACAATATTTCAAGCTTTTAAATTACTATATGTATGTTGATCTGTAATCTTTATTATGACTCACTGAAACCCCAGGTGATGGTTAACTTTTTAGCAATAAAGTAATTTTTAGTTTAAGTACACTACACTTTTTTGAGACAATGCTTTTGCACACTTAATAGACAAGAGTATAGAGTAAACGTAACTTAAAATTTTTTTAATGTTTATTTTTGAGTGAGCGAGAGAGTGTGAGTGGGGGAGGGGCAGAGAGGGGGAGACACAGAATCTGAGGCAGGCTCCAGGTTCTGAGCTGTCAGCACAGAGCCTGATGTGGGGCTCGAACCCAGAAACCACAAGATCACGACCTGAGCTGAAGTTGGATGCTTAACTGACTGAGCCATCCAGGCACCACACGTAAATGTAACTTTTATATGCACTGGGAAGCCACAAATTCATTAGACTCACATTACTGTGATTTGCTTTGTTGTGGTAATCTAGAACCAAACCCACAATATCTCCGAGGTGTGCCGGTACTTGGCACTAAATTCAATACTACTCTGGTAGTCACTAATAAATGTTAAACACAAGACCTGAAAGGTCAATTTTTTTTTCTTGTAACTTTATCCCAGAAAAAAATCTCAGAAACAATTGAATCCAAAAATCATCATTCACTAAGGTAAAATTCACAATGTGTGGATCCAGTAAAAAATTATCAGGTGAGCTCTATAGGAGCTGGGAAATATTACCTAAAATGATGATGAAAAATCACTATCAACCCAGACTGAAGTACATGTTTGAATTACCCACACAAAGACATGAAAAAAGTTATAATAACTGTATATGATGTTAAAAAATTATTTTAATTTTAATTCCAGTTAGCTAACATACAGTGAAGTATTAGCTTAGGGTGTACAGCATAGTAATTCAACACTTCCATGTATCACGCAGTGCACGTCATGGCAAGTACACTCCTGAATCCCTGTCATGTATTTAACCCATACCTCCTGCCTGCCTTATGGTGATCAACAGTTTGTTCTCTATATTAAGAGTCTGTTTCTTGGTTTGCCTCTCCATCTCTTTTTTATTTATCCCTTTGCTTGTTTATTTCTTAAATTCTACATATGAGTGAAACCATATGGTATCTGTCTTTTTCTGACTTATTTCACTTATCATAATACCCTAACTTCATCCATGTCATTGCAAATGGTAAGATTTCAGTTTTTTAAATGGCTGAGTAATATTCCATTGTATGTATATACTACATCTTCATTATTCATTTATCAGTCGATGGACACTTGGGCTATTTCCATAATTTGGCTATTGTAGATAATGCTGTTGTAAACATAGGGGTGCATGTATCCCATTGAATTAGTATTTTTGTATTCTGTGGGTAAATACCTACTAGTGAAATTGCTAAATTGTAGGTTAGGTCTATTCTTCACTTTCTGAGGAACCTGCATACTTTTTTCCAGAGTGGCTGCACCAGTTTGCATTCCCACCAACAGGGCAAGAGAGTTGCTTTTTCTTCACATCCTTGCCAACACCTGTTGTTTCTTTTGTTGTTGATTTTAACCACTCTAAAGGGTGTGAGGTGATATCTCATTTTGGTTTGCATTGCTCTAATGATGAGTGACGTTGAACATCTCTTTGTGTGTCTGTTGGCAATCTGTATGTTTTCTTTGGAAAACAGTCTTTTCATGTCTTCTGCCCATTTTTTAATTGGATTATTTTATTAGTGTTAAGTCTTATAAGTTCTTTAAATATTTTGGATATAACCCTCCATCAGATATGTTATTTGCAAATATATTTTCCCATTCAGTAGGTTGCCTTTTAGTTTTATTGATTGTACCCTTCACTGTGCAGAAGATTTTTATCTCGATGAAGTCCTCCTAGGTTATTTTTGCTTTTATTTCCCTTGCCACAAGAGACATATGTAGAAAGAAGTAGGGCCAATGTCAAAGAGGATGCTGCCTGTGTTCTCCTCTATGATTTTTATGGTTTGAGATCTCACTTTTAGGTCTTTAGTCCATTTGGGGTTTATTTTTTTACATGGTGTAAGAAAATGGTTCAGTTTCATTCTTTTGCATGTTGCTGTCCAGTTTTCCCAACATCATTTTTTTGAAGATACACTCTTTTTGCAATTGGATATTTTTTCTGCTTTATCAAAGAATAGTTTACCATATAGCTGTGGGTTCATATCTGTTTTTTTAGTTTTCCATTGATCCATGTGTCTATGTGTGTGCAACTATCATACTGTTTTCGCCATTACACTTTGCAATATAACTTGAATTCTGGTGATGCCTCCAGCTTTACTTTCCTCAAAATTGCATTGGCTATTTGGAGTCTTTTGGGATTCCATACAAATTTTAGGATTGTTTGTTCTAGCTCTGTGTAATGCTATTGGTATTTTGATAAGGATTGCACTAAATGTGTAGATTGCTTTGGATAGTATAAGACATTTTTAAAATATTTGTTGTTCCATCCATGAGCAGGGAATGTCTTTCCATTTCTTTGTGTCATCTTCCATTTTTTTCATTGGTGTTTATTACAGTTTTTTAAAGTATAAGTCTTTCACCTCTTTGTTTAGGTTTATTTCTAGGTATTTTATTGTTTGTGGTGCAAATGCACATGGGATTGATTCCTCAGTTTGTCTTTCTGCTGCGTCGTTATTGGTGTACAGAAATGCAACAGATTTCTGCACATTGATTTTTGTATCCTGTGACTTTATTTAATTAGTGTATCAGTTGTAGCAGTTTTATGGTGGAGTCTTTAGGTTTTTCTCTATATATAATTATTAGGTCATCTGCAAATAGTGAAATTTTGACTTTGTGTCAATTTGGATACTTTTTATTTCTTTTTGTTGTCTGATTGCTGTTGCTGGGACTTCCCATACTATGTTAAATAACAGTGGTGTGAGTGGACATCCCTATCTTGTTCCTTACCATAGAAGATAAGCTTTCAGTGTTTCCCCATTGAAAATGGTATTAGCTGTAGGTTTTTCATATGTAGTCTTTAGTAAGTTGAGGTATGTTTCCACTAAACCTACTTTATTGAAGGTTTTCATCATAAATGATGGTCTACTTTGTCAAGTGCTTTTTCTGCATCTATTGAAAGGATCATATGGTTCTTATCATTTCTTTCATTAATGTGATGTTTCATGTTGATCGATTTGCAAATGTTGAACCAGCCTTGCAACCCAGGAATAAATCCCACTGGATCATGGTGAATGATTTTTTTTTAATGTATTGTTGGATTTGGTCTGCTAGTGTTTTGTTGAGGATATTTGCATCTGTGTTTATCAGGGATATTGGCCTGTGGTTATCTTTTTTAGTGGTGTCTATCTGGTTTTGGTGTCAAGGTAATGGTGGCCTCATAGGACAAATTTGGAAGTTCTGTGTTCTTTACTGTATTTTGGAATAGTTTGAGAAGAATAGGCATTCACTCCCCATTAAATGTTTGGTAGAATTCGCCTGTGAAGTCATCTGGTCCTGGACTTTTGTTTGTTGGGAGTTTTTTCATTAGTGATTCAATTTTTAGGCTGGTTATTAGTCCATTTTTTTTTTATTTTTTCCTGTTTTAGTTTTGGTAATTTATATGTTTCTAGGAATTTATATATTTTTTCCAGGTTGTCCCATTTGTTGGCATATAGGTTTTCAAAATATTCTCTCAATACTTATTTGTATTTCTGTGGTGTTGGTTGTTATTTATCCTCTTTCATTTATGATTTTATTCATCTGGGTCTTTTCTGTTTTCTTTTTGATAACTCTGGCTAGAGGTTTAATTAATTAATTAATTTTATTAATTTTTTCAAAGAATCTGCTCCTGGTTTCATTGATCTGTTCTATTGTTTTTTATTTTCTATTTCATTTATTTCTGCTCTAATATTTATTATTTCCTTCCTTCTGGTGGCATTAAGCTTCATTTGTTGTTCTTTTTGTAGCTCCTTTAGGTACAAAGTTAGGTTATTTATTTGAGATTTTTCTTGCTTCTTAAGGTACTACTACATACGTCCCTCTTAGGATTGCTTTTGCTGCAGCCCAAATATTTTAGACCATGATGTTTTCATTTTCATTAGTTTGCTTGTATTTTTTTTTTAATTTCTTCTTTGATTTCCTGATTAACCCATTCATTCATTGTTTAGTAGATTTTTTCTTGTGGCTGATGTCTAGTTTAATAATGTTGTAGTTAGAGTGCATGCTGGATTTTAATCTTTCTGTATTGGTTGGAGCCTGATTTGTGACCCAATATGTGATCTATTCTGTAGAATGTCCCATGTGCCCTTGAAAAGAATGTGTATTCTGCGTTTTAAGATGGAATGTTTTGAATATATCTGTTAAGTCTATCTGGTCCAGTATGTCACTCAAACCCAGTGTTTGCTTGTTTATTTTCTGTTTTGATGATCTCTCTATTCATGTAAGTGAAGTGTTAAAGTCCTCTATTATTATTGCATTATTATCAATTAATTCCTTTATGTTCATTATTAATTGTTTTATATATTTGAGTGTCTCATGTTGGGTTCATAAATATTTACAATTGCTATATCTGTTGTTGTATTATCTACTTTATTATTATATAGGACCCTTCCTTGTCATTTGCTACAGTCTTTGTTGTAAAGTCTATAGTGTCTATGTAAATATTGCTACACCAGCTTCTTTTGACATCCATTTGCATGATAAATATTTCTGCATCCCATCACCTCAATCTGGAGGTGTCTTTATGTCCAAAATAAATCTTTTGTAGGCAGCATAAAGATAGGCAATTTTTTTAAATAATTCTGCCACTTTATGTCTTTTGATTGGAGAGTTTAGCCATTTTCATTCAGAGTAATTACTGATAGATATGTATTTATTGCTATTTTATTACTTATTTGTCATTGTTTTGGGAGTTTTTCTATGATCCTTTCTTGTCTTTATCACTTTTGGTCCCTCCTTTCCACTCAAAGAGACCCCTTTAATATTTCTTGCAGGGCTAGTTTAGTGTTCCTGAACTCCATTAGCTTTTGGTTGTCTGGGAGACTCTTTATCTCTACTTCTATTCTGAATGATAGCCTTGCTGGATGGAGTATTCTTGGTTTCAGATTTTTCTTGTTCAGCACTTTGAATATATCATGCCACTCCCTTCTGGCTTGCCAGGTTTCTGTTGAGAAATCTCCTGCTAGGCTTATGGGTTTCCCTTTAAAAGATACTGTTTTCTGTGTATTTCTGCTTTTCATTTTTTTTCTTTATTTTTATGTTTTGCAAATTTGATTACAATACAACTTGGTGTTGGCCTGATTTTGTTGATTTTGATGGGAGTTTTCTGTAACTCCTGTATCTGGATATCTATTTTCTTCTCCAGATTAAGCAAGTTTTTAGCTATGATTTCTTCAAATAAATTTTCTGCCCCCTTTTCTCTCTCTTCTACTTCTTGATCTCCTATAATATGAATGTTCTTATGTTTGATGGAGTCACTGAGTTCCCTAATCTCTTGTTGTGTTACATAACTCTTCTTTCTGTCTTTCATTCAGCTTTATTACTTTCTATTACTCTGTCTTCTAGACCACGAATTCATTCCTTTACTTATCCCACCTTGCAGTTCATTCCATCAAGTGTGTTTCTCATTTTTTCTTTTTATTGAGCCCTTTATCTCTGATTCTTTTTTATCTCTTTTATCTCTGTGGTAAGGGTCTCACTGGTGTCTTTATTCTTTTATTGAGCCCTTGAGTATCCTTAAGATTTTTCATTTAAATTCTCCATTAGGTATGTTATTTGTATCTGTTTCAATTAGACCTGGCCTTATCTCAATCTTTCACTGGGATAAATGTCTTTGTCTTGTCATTTTGTCTAAGTCTCTGCTTTCTTCTTTATGTTAGAAAAGCCAGGTGTGTCTCCTGATCCTGAAAGTAATGGCTTTATGAGGAAGACGTTAGTCATGTGGTGTGCAGGGTGTGACACTTCAGGGAGTATCTCTGGTGGGTGCTGCATGTGCTCGCTGTTGTGTTTTGGCTGTTCTATCCTTCAGGCCAGTCATCTGCAAAACTCTTCATGCTTGCTGGGGGAAGTATCTGGTCCTTGGTCTGAATGTGGCAAGTTTTAACTAGGTGTGCTCTGGTCTACTTGTGAAATGAGACCTGATACTACTTCCACTAGGCCCTGCAGAACTCTCTGGTCAGGAGACGTGGTGTGGGCAGGGGTTTATGCCAATCTTTTGGGGAGTGGCCCACCACCCTGGGACTGAGGCAAGTGTGACTTAGAAGAGCAGGTGCACCAGAGTGCAGGGGGTGGGGCTTGGTGTATGAAGTTAAGCAGCCAGTGTTGGGGCTGTGCTGCTTCCCACAGATGGCTCTGTGTTAATGCACAGGGGTGGGGGAGGGATACACTTGCTGGGGGAGGCCAGCTCCTTTGTTCCCCAAGAAGTGAATGCTACCTCTCAGAGATGGGCTCTGAGAAGAGTGAATAATCTCCTCACTGTGTGCCCTTGGCACTCTCCAGATCACTGTTTCCATGCTGTCTTCCCCTGGGTTGCTTGCCTGCCTTCTCTCAAGGATCAGTGCAGTGCCCTCTGGGCTCTATCCCAGGCAACCCCGCTGACCTTTAAAACTCCAGATTTTAAGCCTTTCTGTTTAAAGAACTCATGAAATTCACCCCCTCTTGTTTTCCAAGTCAGTGGCTTTGGTTCTTTCCATGCATTCCCCTGTGTGCTCCTCTGGCTCTCACCTTTCTCTGTGACCACAGCTTCTTCCCCCTGTAGCACTTGGGATCCCTTTCTGCCCTAAACCAAATCTCCACACTTTCTGCTTTCTTCAATGTGGCCTCTTGTCCTCCATTAGTTGTGGAGTTTGTTCTGTTAGTCTTCAGATCTATTTATGGCATATTTAGGATGATTTGATACCTATCTAATGGTGTTCATGGGAGGAGCCAAGCCTAGAGTCCTCCTACTCTGCTGCCATCTTACTCTCCACTGAATATATCAAAATTTTAAGTAGGTGATATTATAGATTTTGCATACTAATCCTTTATCCAATATGTCATTTGTAAATACTTCTCCCATTCCATCCGTTGTCTTTTAGTTTTGTTGATTGTTTCCTTCACTGTGCAGAAGCTTTTTATCATGATAAGGCCCCAGTCGTTCACTTTTGCTTTTATTTCCCTTGCCTCTGGAGACATGAAGTAAGAAGTCGCGCAGCCAAGGTCAAAGAGGTTGCTGCCTGTTTTCTCCTCTAGGGTTTTGATGGCTTCCTGTCTCACATTTGTTTATTTGTTTCATCATTTTGAATTTATTTTCATGTATGGTGTAAGAAAATGGTCCAGTTTCATTCTTCTGCATGTTGCTTCCATTTTAAGTATGCATATGTATATATGTGTGTATATTTACTTACATATAGATGATTTAGATAGTCCCATATAACTTATTTTCAATTAAAATATAATAATGATTAGTTCAAATGCCTCAGTGTTGGCAGATTATTGCATCAAATATGGATATTACTGATTAGTAACACCACTAACATCAATAATGACAATAGCTACATTTAGTTTCCACAATAACCCCAGAAACATGATGTTACTGTTTTAAATTTTATTACTATGAGTCTTAGATTAAGTACACTCTCAGAAATTAGGGAGTGGAAAGAAATGAAGACCATCCTATATTCTTATGAAATGTTTCCCCATTATTAAGATTTTTTTGATGCCCTAGAGAAAATAGAATTTCCCCAAAGAATCTCTCTGTTTAAGTCACAGAAAAATTTCCAGGTACATGCCTTCTCTTGCCATTTTTCTCCTTTCATTCACTGTCATGCTGAGTCAGAGGCATCTTTTAGAGAAGCCAGGTGGAATTCTTATTGCTTATTTCTCAGGTGCGGGCTATGCTGTATCCCACTGGAATTAATTGACACCCTTCATCATCTTCAAAGCAGTAGTACCCCAATGCTGATTCTTCAGGTCCTCTACTCTCCAAAGTTCTAGAGAAGCAGTAAGACATGATAAACATATCACTGTACCATCTTCATATCTACAAGATGAGGAAACCATAGTAAATGCCCAGACCACTGTAGCTATCTGAAAAAAAATTACATTATATGCAGCCATTATGTATTTATCTCTCCAAATTTAACATATAATAATGCCTATAATTTTCTCAGATCCTCAAAATTATTTTTGACACATAGGCTTTTTAATGTTATGTAGCAGAATTTTATTTCATATTTTATGTTTTATTTATGAATTCATTAAATGTCTCTTTATAGTTAAATTTCATGTATTTAACCTAAAAATAGATGCAACATACTATATAGAAACTAGGTTTTGCTCTTAATGTTTCCCAAATATTTATTTATGCAATATTAATTTAAAGTAAATTTTCCCATTATCTTTGATGACTTATTATTATATTTGGAATTATTATACATTACAAATTATTATTATGTAGATATTTGTATGCTTTTAGTTTATTTTGTGTTGCATGTGCGTTTCAATTCTTATAGCTTAAAAACCTATAGTTTTTGTGCACCTAAAATATATGAGGATAGATCTCATGTTGCATTTTTTAATATAGTACAATAAAACAAAACACACACACAAAAAGCATATATCTTTATATTTGTAGCATTGGACTCCTTCATTTATTCTTCTACTTTCTCCTTTTAAAAGCAATCAGTTTTCATCTTCATCTAAACTTTCAAATTGTTTTCTAAAATTATTTTGAAAAAGAGAAAGTATATTTAAAAAATTAGACTTTTCAACAAATATGCTTTAGGCCATTATACAATTATTAACATATTTGAAACTCAAAGAAGGAAAATGTTAGTCTAGAATGTCATGCAAAACTATATTTTTAGTTGTGCAGTTAAACTTACCAGACATGGCAGAAATCCTTGCCTCATTTATTAAAAAATGTGAATTTGCTGGCTTTTAATCTTTCTTTCATAATCAAATGAAGTATATGGGAAAAATTTAGTACAGTTTTTGGTCCAGATTAAATGGTAATCATTCTTATTATCACTAATTTTCATATACTACATTTATAAATATAAAAATCTCCTTGTTATAAAATGTTCTCCAAATATGGCATAAATAAGCATTTCAGATTAATTTAATGTAGCAGTTGATGAAATGTATTCTGTCATTTCTGTATGTGTGCATAAATATAAATATATAAATATATATTAATATCATCCAATAAATTATAAATTACACCAAGACTATGTGCACTACATACAGATTGAACTTTAGCTTCTTTGGTTAACTTTTTAATGTTTATTTTTTATTTTTGAGAGAGAGACAGAGAGAGAGAGAGACAGCACGCCAACGGGGGGAGGAGCAGAGAGAGATGGAGACACAGAATCTGAAGCAGGCTCCAGGCTCTGAGCTGTGAGAACAGAGCCCAAGGTGGGCCTGAACCCATGAACCGTGAGATCATGACCTGAGCCAAGTGGGACGCTGAACCCCTGAGCCACCCTGGTGCCCTGACTTGTAGCTTCTTAAAAGGCTCCATCATAAAGTGCCTCAGTTTTCACAATAAATAACAGATAGTGTAGGTAATTCATACAGATTATAATGGAAGACTTGGGTGTATCACCCCAGGAAAGTAAAAGAAAAAGAAAACCAACACTATACCCTTGATTAACATCAACTATTGAAGGATTTTTTTCTTTAAATGTTCCTCAACCTTTTAATAGAGGGATATTCTTACAGGTATTCTTTATATATATTTTTTGTAGTATAACAAGCATATAGAGATGTAAGGCTAAATATGCTTTCTTTAAGCTTATAGTTCATGTTTTGTATGGATAACAAAAAATCTATAAAGGAAACACGATTAAATTAAAAACCATAATTTTCTTAATAACATTCTTGCCATAAAGGTACTGTGTTAAAACTAAATTATAAATGTTGAGCTAACTCTACAAATATGTTTTATAGTACTGTCTTTAACTTATTATTAGTTGATTTTTCTTATTTTGAACATGTGGGTCCTTACTGATGTTATTGCCTTTATAATTGTTTTATTTTATCCTCTTAATGATTTCAAAGAACAATAATGCATTGTTTTTAATGGGACAGTAAAACTTGTACCTCAAGACTCAATAAAGGGAAGAATCTCTGTGTACCAGAGATGTAGGTTTTAAATATGTGGTCAGATATGAGTCTGTGAAAACAGGTAAAGCCATTCAGTTCACATAGTGCTTACACAGGAAGAGTAAATAGTGTTCCTGGTTTGTGTATAAGGATGACTCTTGAGTTGTGCTGATGCGGATGCAACAGTACTGTTCCCATGGCCCTAAATGAGTTTTGATTTTAAAATCTACTTGGATAGAAACAGTTCCTAAAGGACGTGGCTAGATAAAATACAACATGTTTAATGAAAAATATACTAAACAAAGTGCAAAACATTCGTATCTGTTGTAAGTTTCTAGAATCACATAAAATCAATACTACTCACAACATTTCATATTTCTACACTTAAATTTTATAGCAGATATACATGAACCAAAATTATTCAGTTTTTACACTGGCTTTAAATATTATTTTCTTCCCGGGTACCTGGGTCTGACTCTTGATTTTGATTCAGGTCGTGATATCACGGTTCCTGAGTTTAAGCCCTGCATCGGGTTCCGTGCTGACAGTACAGAATCTGCTTGCAATTGTCTCTTCCTTTCTCTTTTTTTCCCCCTCTCTCATTCTAAAGTAAATAAATTAAAAAAAAAGAAAAAAAGAAAGTGGAGGAAGTTAGAGTTAAAGTTCAGTGGATTTATTTCCTCCCATTACAATATTTTTAGTCATTTATTTATTTATTTATTTATTTATTTATTTATGTTCATTTGTAAATGATATCCATGTGCAATAGTAGTTTAGTGATGATAATTACAATGAATAAGGCCAAATTAATATCATTAGGTAATTAAAATTAGGCTACCAGGGCTATTTTTGGGTAATAGGGACAAAATAGCCAGAGAGAGAGAGAGAAAAAGAAAGGTTTTATATTCATACATTATAAGTTTTGATAGAATCTATGCTTTTATGCATTTGCCTCTTTTAGGTATCTTATACAAGTGGAACGAACAGTATTTGTTCTTCCATGATTGACTTATCTCACCTGGCATAATATCCTCCGAGTTTATGCATGTTGTTGCATGTTGTAGAATTTCCTTTTTAAAGGCTGACTAATATGCCATTTGGTATGTAAATGCACATTTTTCTATCCATTCATCCATCAATGAGCATTTAGGTTGTTTCTCACTTTGGTTATCATGAGCAGTGCTCCAGTGAACATGGGAATGAAAATATATTTTGGAGATCCTGATTTTTGAATTTTAGATAAATACTCACAAGTGGGATTCCTGTATCATATTAATTTTTTGAGGAACTTCCATACTGTTTTCCATAATGGCTGTACCATTTACATTTCCATGAATAGTATTTAAATGTTTCAATTTCTCTGTATCTTCACCAAAACTTGCTTTTTGTTTTGTTTTGTTTTGTTTTGACATCCTAACAGGCATGAAGTAATCTCATTGTGGTTTTGATCTGCATCTCTCTGATGATTAGTAATATTAATCATCTTTTCATATACGTGTTGGCCATTTGTATGTCTTCTATGGAGAAATCTTCATTCAGGTCCTTTGTCCATATTTTAATTGTTTTTTCTTTCCTGTTTGCTACTAAGTTCTAGGAGTACCTTATATATGTTCTGGAAATTCCTCTTCATCAGATATATGATAGAACCTAAGGCTATTTCTCTGAGTGACAACAAGAGAACATTTATGAAAAATCAGGATTTGACTTCCCATTATTTTAATTGGACAAATATCAGAGAAAAAAAATCTTACAAATTATCTGGTGCAGTAAATAAAAAGTCAGAGATGTTTCCAGTATAAATTCAATCACAGATCACCCCCAACCTGGATAACACAGATGTTTTCTTTTTCTCTTTCCACATGAAACAAGCATCAAGTATTCTTTTACCAAAGGTGGGGAAGAAAGCTCTTGAATATTTATCTTCACCTTTGTTTCCAATTTTGCATTACTTCTCTACTTCACCAACATTCTCTATTACATCACTATCTTACTTCGTCCTTCTAAGTATTTCATCTGTCTTCTTTCCCTCTTGCACAGGGAAGAGGAACTACAAAAGTTTTCCTGTTAAAAATGGAATTCTACCAAAAAAGAAAATGGAGTTTTACCATGTCTGGTTACTGTTTGAAGACTGTAACTCAACTGCTGTTTTCAAAGATAAAACATAAGCCTCCTACAATGAGAGAAAAGATCTTTCACAAAATGTTACATATTTATTTTTCTGTGTGTTGTGACTTTGCTAAGTTAACACTTGTTAAGTAGAGCCCAGAATGTCAGATGATAAGCCAATGTTCAACAAAAGACAATAAGGGAATTGAAATAGAGAAGTTTATTACTCGTAAGTCTTGCAGGAAACACAAGGCATGCCTCAGGAGGCCCTAAGTGGAGGTCAAGGCAGGGTGCAAACAGAGAGTCACTGGACCTGAAGCACATGCCCTTACTAGGGTCTGTTGGCCAAGGTTTTCTTTTGGGTTCTCAGGCTAAGCCTGGATTGGTCAATTTGAACTAAAAAAGGGTGGGTTTTTGGTAAGCTCTGCTATGGTAAGGTGTTATCTAAGGGGCACACAAGGAAAAAGCTGTTGGGGGGTGAGAGAGACTCTTTATCACAAGGTCCATTGTTCAATTGGTCATAAAAGGAGCTTACATTTCATGTGACTTTGAGGGTTGTTAGTTAGGACATGCACTTGGATGAGCAGCTAATGTCAGTCTTAAGTTCCTGGAAGCCCACTTGGCCAAACAAAACAGATGCTAATGCAGCAATACCATGGGTAGCTTAATTAAACTTTTGATACAATGATACTCACCAACATTATTTATAAATGCCCTGTGGCCAACTTATGTGTTGAGCAGTATCATTTGTTCATAACTTTCTTAGTACCTTTTCTACCCCATATAATGTTCTTGGCAGTTAGGATATTTGGATACAATGAAAGCTAGCTCCTATCCTCTCCTTTGTCAGAACTTCTCTCATTCTCTTAGCCAGAAGTAAAAGCTATTTTTTCTCTAACTCTACAGCATATTGTTAGTAGATATTGTAGCACTCAGCATATTGGATTATTTGTCATTATTCATTTATCCATCTGTGTTTTCCATTAGGCTGTGATTTCCTTGAAGATGAAAAATTTTGGATCATTATTGTATTTCCAGATCTAGCACAATTTCTTTGAACATAGTAGGTGTTTAATCAATATCTTTTATATTTTCAGATTTTGTTAATAGTTTAAGAATATGTAGTTAACATATTTATTTTTATTAGTAATTTATTAAATGTGCATCATATTTTTATGAAATTTAACTTATTTATACCAGAGAACAAAGACCCAACTCTGTATTATTGTAAGACAGATAGTAGAAAACAGAAAATGCCATTTTATTGTAGCATTTTATTGTAGATATTTGCTTTTGATGTAAAAATATGGTTTTAGTTTGTAACAGTGAATGTTACTTCCTAAAAAGGAAAAAAAAACTTGATATAATTATAACTTCTACATATAATAATTTAGAAAATACATTACTTCAGATACAACAAAAATATATGCATCTTTCACTCTACTTAGTAATCACATTTCTAAATTTATCTATAGCTATACACCAGTTGTTACTAAAAAGAAGGATGATTAACTCCTTGCAATAAGTTGACTTTGAATAATTTGGTATTAAATTTGAAATGAATTTGGGAAGGTGCCAGATGAAATGGGATGACCATCTGCACCATATGGTCTTGGAAAGGTTGCTAATGCCTAAGTAATAAGGAAGAAGTCCAGAAAGTTTCATCTATTATTGGAAGAATTATATCATCCTTTACTGCAAAGCAGTCATCATTGAGGAGTGTATCTTAAGTAACAGGACCAAAAGCAGCTCCTAAGACATTTTAAAGACTTAACATCTAAGGCTGGGGGAATGATGACTTATTAATGGTAATACAGATTAAAGAAAAAGTACAATTATGTCTTTTTGTGGCAAATAAGAGATAAGAAAAGGGTAAACTGCCATAAGAATAAGAAGGTGTTGAGGACACCTGTGTGGCGGAGTCGGTTAAGCTTTTGACTATTTATTTTGGTTCAGGTCATGATCTCATGGTTCATGAGTTCTAGCCCCCACCAGCCTCACACACAAACCACAGAGCCTGCTTTGGATTCTCTGTTTCCCTCTTTCTGTACCCTTCCCATGCTCTCTCTGCCTCTCTTTCAAAAATAAACATTTAAAAAAAATAAGTTGTCAGACTAAGATACAAAAAATAAACCATACATATATTGTAGACAAGGATCATAAAAATTGGTATCAAAAGTTCTAGAATAGTTACTATTTAAAAAAAGCAAGAAAAAAACTTAAAAAAATGGATTCAAACTTTATCCAAGTGTAATTTTGTAAAGACTAGCAATCTTTCTCAGGGTGCCTGGGTGGCTCAGTGGGTCGGGCATCCGACTTCGGCTCAGGTCATGATATCACTCACGGTCCATGGGTTCGAGCCCCGCGTCAGGCTCTGTGCTGATAGCTCAGAGCCTGGATGGAGCCTGCTTTGGATTCTGTGTCTCCCTCTCTCTCTGATCCTCCCCCGTTCATGCTCTGTCTCTGTCTCAAAAATAAATAAACATTTAAAAAAATTTAAAAAAAAGACTAGCAATATTTTATTCTAATTTAGCATAATAGCAAAATTTCACATTTTGTTGGAAACAAAGGGCATTGTGGCCTGTGCCTAAGAGATTCTTTATTTGTGTAACTTTTTTGTGTTGGCAATTAGAATCTAAAAATTTTAATAGTTTTCTTTTCCTTTTGCCTTTTGTGATTTCAGGTTTGTTGCTTTGTTCCTTATGTGTAGTTTGGGTCACTATATAGAAATTCGTTTGTAATGATACTTTAATTTTTTTTTCCATGTATTTGTTTACAGAATGTATCTCATTAGTGTTAATTTCCTCTCCCCTGTAAGCCAAAATATACAAATGGCTTAGGTAAAATAGAAATAAAAGAAAATAAACATCTGTTTACTGTAGCTGAATAATTTAAGAGGTGCTGGGTCAGAAACCAGTCTAGTGTAAGCAACCTCCACCAGTCTATGGCCTAAAAATCAACTATCCTTATACATTGAACAATGCAGACATCCACATAGGTTTCTCTTACTAATGTCTCACCCCATCTTTCCCCACACCAACTTAATTATCTAGGGTCTTTCATTGATGAGGGTCCTTATCCATCGTCAGAATTAAAAGGCAAATCAGACCTAAAAACAAAATAATTAATATGAAACTGGTTTAAATAATATTTGAATCTTTAGCTTTTTCTCCAGAATTTATCTTTTAGGAAGTAAAATGTAGCTAGATGTTCTGATAAAGGAAAAATTAAAGTTTTAAATTTCATTTATTCATTGAAAAAATGCTCTACTTTTAGGTTACCACCAGCTTTTAACTACATCTTACATATAGAGGTATAGACAGCCAGGTTCTTTGAAGTAGAACCAGTTGTGGGCCCCTGTGAGTTATGTTAATGTAAGACAAGTAATATACTTTGTTTTGTGAGAGGGGAAAGATGTCACAGAATGTTTTAGATGTCCCTTCAAAGACTGTCTCTATCAAAACCTTTATCCATGCAGTTACTTGTATGTAACTTAGTGGAGAAATAGGGAACTTCCTCAGAAAAAAAAAAAAAAAAAAGAGATTAACCAGTTCCCTTTTGAGATTCAGTATTATTAGAAGATTTCAAATGTATTAAAATGATGTTAACTGAAGAATTTAAGCAGTAAGAGCCAGAAAGTGGCTGTAAAATTGACAGAACAGTTTCCTAAGCACCCAAACATATTTCAACTTTATACAGGTGAATTATGAGGGAATGAGTTTAAATGAATTGCTGAAGCTGTGCTCTTTTATTTATTTATTTTTACTGCTGTGGGAACTGAATCTAAGTGCAATATACATTAAAGATATATGTTATCCTAGCATAACCTATAGAGTTGTTGAATCACTATGTTGTGTAGGGGCCAAGGCAGCCTGCCCAAAATGTGCCACTTTGGCACACTGATTATTTTAAATAAAAGTTACTTAAGAGACAGCCTATGTGGGAAAGACACAGACCTTTCTCTGTGCCCCTGAAAGGAGGAAATAGATCTCCCATATGAAAATTACCCTCCCTGTACCAGGAGGTGAAAGGACATCCTTATCACCAGATGTGGGACATTTAGAGCTAAGGAGGCTGTAGAAACAAGCTTCATTACTTGTTTTTAAAGTTTGTTTCTGAAAGAGAGACAGAAAGAGTGCTCATGTGTGTGCAGAGGAGGGAGGGAGAGAGAGAGAGAGAGACAGAGAGAGAGAGAGAATGGGAGAGAATCACAAGCTGGCTCTGTGTTGTCAGCATGGAGCCTGATGCTGGGATTAATCCCATGATTGTGAGCTCATGACTGGAGCCGAAATCAAGAGTCAGAAGTTGAACCAACTAAGCCACTCAGGTGCCCCAACCCTATTACTTTTTACTAATTCACTACCCCAACCCAAATTCTATTTTGAATTCCTTACTAAGTGAAGCTTCCAAAGTTTTCTTTGTTTTGTCAGTCATTCACAGAATTACTGTTTCTTTGCCTAAAAAGTATAAAAACTGCCTTGTCATTTCTTTAGGCCTCAATTTCATAACTTGGTCTCCATGCACACATAATAAAACTTTTTTTTCTCCTATTAATCTGTCATGTAAATTTAATTCTTAGTCCATCTGGAAGATCTTGAGAATTGAGCAGAATTTTTTCTTCCCTTCAGTTGTATACCTGAAATGAAAGTAACATTGTGTGTCAACTATAGTCAAATTTAAAAAAATGTAGTGAAATAAAATAAAAAATAAAGGCATATGCCATCCGAACTAGGCTTATGGTATAATAAAATTAGCTGATATGCCAGTATGCCTAAAAAATAGTGTTAAACATACCACATACACACACACGCACAAACCCCACAGCAATAGAATCTCCATTTCATTAAACGCAGCATAATTCTGTACAATCTACCTTAATATGTAACTACATAAAAGTCAGGAAAAAAAATCCCATATAAACAATGAAAGAGTTGTACGTATAATTCAAACTTTTGCTACCATTTTCATCATATCTGTTTTTTTTTTTTAATTATTTACTTATATAGAGAGACGGAGAGCAGTGGACGGGGAGGGAGAGAATCCCAAGCAGGCTCCATGCAGTCAGCATGGAGCCGAACATAGGGCTCAAACTCATAGACTGTGAGATCATGACCTGAGCTGAAATCAAGACTCAGACCCTTAACCAACTGAGCCACTCAAGTGCTCCCGTCTTATCTATTTTTTTAATGAACATTTCTTTATATCTCAAAATATCTATGTCATCTATGAATGAAATCATCCAATAATCATGTCCTTTTTGAGAATACATGGATTCACGTATTTCTATTTATGCTAATCAAGTCTCACTAATTTGTCATTCAGTATAAAAAGATGTAGAAAAAAATAATGCAACTGATTCCGATTTTTTTTTTTTTTAATTTTTTTTTTTTATTTTTGGGACAGAGAGAGACAGAGCATGAACGGGGGAGGGGCAGAGAGAGAGGGAGACACAGAATCGGAAACAGGCTCCAGGCTCCGAGCCATCAGCCCAGAGCCTGAGGCGGGGCTCGAACTCACGGACCGCGAGATCGTGACCTGGCTGAAGTCGGACGCTTAACCGACTGCGCCACCCAGGCGCCCCTGATTCCGATTTTTAAAGTAAGAACTGGAGAATTTTACTTTGATGACCCTTAGCTTATAAACTTGAAAATATCATCAAATAAATTAGTTGATAAATACTACTTACAATAGTAATCATCTCACATCTTACTACTGTATTGAAATAATTGCATTACTTTAGATTTTGAGATATTTATTTGTTATGAACTTATTTATCTTTGGAATTCATTTTTGCTAAACATGTACTAACAGACGGTGGGAAAGACAATCACTGTGGGTTGTATTTATTTTAAAAATCAGCTTTGTTGGATATATAAAAATATGTTCCTAAAATTTTTGCTAGATTTTGTAATTATTGGTAGGTTGTTATCAATAGAAGAAAATAAAATCTAAAATTGACATTTCTGTACAATCACGTCCATCAATTTTTTACATCAGGCATAAAACAATTTTTTCTTTCTGTTCTTTCTTCCTCTACTACTATTACTACTACTATTACTATTACTTTTCTTTCTTTAAAAATGATATACAGGTTATAAATATCGCATAAAATATGTACTCATTGTTTTCCTGAGAAAACTTTGTAAGAGCAAAGCTATATATTTTAAGAATCCTAACATATTATACTATTGAGATTATGGGTCTTCAGACACGTATACATATAAGATATTCATTTTACTTCATTGAAGGCTTGAGACTCTTACACTCCACAGATAAAAATAGCTTCAACAAATGACTGTTAAAATTTGTTTTAAAACTCTTCTCAGTGTTTGCACTTACCGTATGACAGAACAGCACTAGTAATTTTCAGATTGACTCTGATCAGCAGACCACGTTTTGAGTAGCGATACACTGGAATACATGCAAAACCATATCCCCTAGAATAATGAATAACAAAAAAAAATTTGGAAAACTGTTACTGATTTTTAGACTTAAAAAGTCTTGCCACATATGCATAAACTATATGATAAGTTATAGGATAAAATCTTCATTGTTTTCTTTGTATGCATGTAATAAACTAGAAAAGTGGAATATTTTATATTTAGTGAGTAAATAGAAATGTTTTAATTTTATTAAGGAAACTAATATCACATACAGTGAGATAAGATGTGGTGTGATGTAACCAGGGTACATACTTCCATATAGGAAGACAGTAGTCAACTATACAAGCAGGACATTTAGCCAATGTGTGCCAGAAAAATGAACACAATTAGAATCAACCATGGACATCCACTGAACAAAATATGATGTGTTTCAGACTCAATGTAGAAAATAAGGCAAAATCTGTGGATTCTAAAATCATGCTGTCTGGGATGCCTGGGTTGCTCAGTCATTTAAGCATCTAATTCTTGATTTCAGCTCAGGTCATGATCTCCCAGTCATGACATCAAGCCCCATGTCAGACTCTGCACTGGGCGTGGAGCCTGCTTAAAATTCTCTCTCTCTCTCTCTCTCTCTCTCTCTCTCTCTCTCTCCCTCTCTCTCTCTCTCTCTCTCTCTCTCTCAAAAATAAATAAATAAATAAATAAATAAATATGCTGATCTGAATATGGTTCATTTTTAACTATAATCAGTTTCAACTTATTTTCCTCTTCAAAGCCAAGAGATTTATTGGATTTACACAGCAAAATTGTGTAATGAAGTGGAGCATTCATGATGCTGCCAGATTAACTGGCAGATAGGACAGAGCTTTCTCCCTCATTACCTGTTAAAATATCAGAAGAAGTTCATTAGAGTCTGGGTTTGAGAAAAATGACAAAGTATGCCTTTCAGAGGTCTATAATTACAGTGATCGTTGTGGGAATTAGCAAGTTGGGGAACACTCTGATTCAAAAAATCAGAAAGAAGCTGTATATGTAGGTAGAATCTTACCCACCTCTGAAATGATAGGGATCCTAGAGAGCAAGGAACTTTCTGTATTGTGTATTAACAGGAGACCATCAACACAGGTTCCACAGTAAACCTGCCTTCGCATGCCAAGTCCAAGAAGTAAAAACCTCGTAGCTTTCTCCCCACCTGTGGATTCTTAATTTTTAAAATACTTCCAAAAACCAGATCTAAATCCCAGTTAGCGAATTGCAGGTTGAATGCAACAGTTATTTATTATAACAACAATAAACCGACACTCTTCAGAGGCATATAAACAGAGTACAGAGTTTCAGTAATATTGGCAATGTGCAGAATGCAATCTAAAGTAAGTCCACATACAGAAAATAAGAAAAATATTATAGGGGGGCACCTGCGTGGCTCAGTGAGTTAAGCATCCGACTTCAGCTCAGGTCATGATCTCATCGTTTGTGAGTTCGAGCCCCACGTCAGGATCTGTGCTGACAGCTGGAAGCCTGGAGCCTGATTTGGATTCTGTGTCTCCCTTTCTCTCTGTGCCTCCCTTGCTCTCTCTCTGTCTATCTCTCTCTCTCAAAAGTAAATAAACATTAGAAGAAATTTACAAAAAAGAAAAATATTAGAGGGGCACCCGGGTGGCTCAGTTGGTTAAGTGTCTGACTTCGGTTCAGGTCATGATCTTGTGGTTGGAGCCCCGTATCAGCCTCTGTGCTGATAGCTGAGAGCCTGGAGCTTGCTTCAGATTATATGTCTACCTCTCTCTCTGTCCCTCCTCTGCTTGTGCTCTCTCTCTCTCTTCCTCTCTCTCAGAAATAAACATTAAAAAATTTTAATTTTAATGTTAATCTTAATTAAAAACATTAAGAAATATGTGATACTTTCTCAAATGAAAATATCTGAGATGACTTAGATATTGGAATTATCAGACTGTAATCTTGAAGCAACAATTTTATACATGCTAAAATGTATAATAAAACATTCTCACAATGAAAAAAAAGCTAGAAAATCTTTGCAAGACATAAAATATGGACAAAAAACTAAATGGAAAACAATTGAGTAATAAAATATCTGAACTTAGAAACTCATTAGATATGCTAAAAAGGAGAATATGAAAGGCAGAGGAAAGTATTAAATTAGCTTATAGATAAATTAATCAAAATTATCCTTTTCTGAAAAATGGAGAGAAAAAAATTGTGAAAATCAATTGTTTAGGGGACTGTGGAACAATATCAAACACTCTAACATTCATGTAATAGGACTGTCAGGAGAGGAGTGAGAGTATAGGGAAGAGAAGGAATTTGAGGAAATAATGACAAAATTATCTGGATTTTGTTGAAATAAATAAGCTTAGAGTTTCAATAAGTTCAGTGAAGTCAAACAAAATATGCATGAATAAAACCACATCTATGCATCTAGCATAGTCCAACTGATGAAATTCAAAGATGAAGATAAAATCTTGAAAGCAGGGAAAGGGTAAAGGTAAATCATATATGTGGGAACAGTAACATGGTTGGCCATTGGCTCCTCACCAGAGATTATAGAGCTATAAAACTATGAAACAGCTTCAGAATGCTGAAAGGACCCCCAAACAAATACTAAAACAATTAAAAACCCATCCACCAAAAATTCTACATCCAATAGAAATATACTTCACGAATGAGAGAAAAATAAAGACATATCTGGTAGAAGGAATCTAAGAAATGTTTCACCAGCAGACTGGCACTACAAGAAATGTTAAGCAATGCTCTTGAGGCTACACAGAAATGATAACATATGGAAACTGGGTTCTTCAGCAAGAAATGAAGAACAACGCAAATGGCACTGGTATTTCATTATAAAAATATTCGTGGTGGACACGGTGATAGCCCACCTTGGTTCTCCTTCAAAGCAGAAATGCTATCTGCAGCAGCCTTCAATTCACATCTTCTGTGGCATCTCAAGCACATATTCCTTACATTCAATGATTGTTCAAGGTGGAGATATAAACGTATAGCCATATAAAATAGCTCTGATGGGTCATTTCAGCTTCAACACTCCTGATAGGGTGAACTGCGTGCTGTTGGGCCTCTAATGTGGGTAGGTGTCTCCCTTGCACAATAATCTCCTCTTACCTTCTTTCTGCGGGTGTCATTCAAAGGAACAGTATCTTAAAAATGTCATGCACACTAAAATAATCATAACAATAACAGAATTTGAAGACATTAAAGGACAAATCACTGAGGAGATTAAAAACACGGGTTATAAGAAGGCACATAATTTACAAAGAAAACACAATAGTTATCACACATATAAAAAGATACACACTGTTAATATATATGTGTTTGTATGTTCAACTGGGAACATGAATTCATGATTAAATAGAAAATTTAATACTTAAGCTTGCAATCACGGAAGATTCAGAATAATCTAAAGTGATGGAAAGTTGCAGCTGAATTATACTTCCTCTGAAGCTCTCCACATTGAATTTGACTTACAAAAAATGCTAGAAATGAAATTAAGAGCAACCAATCCACCACAAAATATAGCATGTACTTAGATATTTATTTAAATGTAGCTTTATTATTGATTGAATGCAAATGAGCCTAAATTGACAGTCTGCCAGATAGGCCTTCTGCCTTCATCATCCAGTCCCAGTATCACATTTCATTTAGTGATAACAAATTAAATGTGCTGCTTCTTCCCGCACTGCAAGAAGTCTCTTGCCTGGTGTGAGCATCATTTGGCATTAATTAAGCCTACCTACCTCATAAGAGCTCTAGCAGTTCTAAAAACCCTAAGTTCACAGCTGTCATGTAGAATAAGCTACAAGTCAAAACTGCTGCTTCCATTTAAAAATATCACTAACTTTAACTTTGTGGGATTAGAATAAGCAGATAAGTAAGTCTGATTATCATGAAGGTAAACACGAACATTGTGAAAAACCAATGGTGAATGGTTTCAAATGATGGGTAAAATAGAGAAATGGAAGATTATAATTGATGGACATGGCTCTATTCTCAAAAATGAAACTGTTGAAATGACCTAATTATAAAATTGCTTCAAGAGAAAAGTGAATGGATATGGTTTTGTTTACTTTTGAATTTTTAACTGCATTTGAAGGTCTGTGTTAACATGCTGAATTTTGGTATACTATGAGCTCTGAATGTCATTGTGATATGTAGCTATGCACTTGTCTAACATCCATCTACTGTATCCGATGTATAAAGTCCTAGGAATGCAAAGAATAGCAAGATATTGTTCGTATTTCAAAAAGCCCACCACTTACCTGGTTGTTTTAAATTTGTCTACTATGGTAATCACCTGGTAGGAGTGGGAAGTTATCTATAAATGCCATCTATAAGATGACAAAGTTTCAACTTAGACCAATTAAATATCATTATCTGAAGACGGACTGAAAATGCTATGATCAGAAATACTCCAGGGGCGCCTGGGTGGCGCAGTCGGTTAAGCGGCCGACTTCAGCCAGGTCACGATCTCGCGGTCCGTGAGTTCGAGCCCCGCGTCAGGCTCTGGGCTGATGGCTCGGAGCCTGGAGCCTGTTTCTGATTCTGTGTCTCCCTCTCTCTCTGCCCCTCCCCCGTTCATGCTCTGTCTCTCTCTGTCCCAAAAATAAATAAAAAATGTTAAAAAAAAAAAAAAAAAAAAAAAAAAAAAAGAAATACTCCAAGATGGTTCTAATGGGAAACAAGATTTGAGAAACATGCATACAGCCCATAAAAAAGGTACATAATTCAGAAGAAATTATATCTTTCAAATACAAAATAAATTTAACTCATTTTCTAATCAAATTTTAGGCTAAATATTTAGAACTTTCTAAAAATACCTAACTTTTATCTGATGTTAATGCAAAACAGCCAAAAAACTATAAGGCTACACAATGTGTCACACATATCTGACAATGAAAAAACAAAACAGCTAACATTATGTAATTTTGGAGGGCAACGTGTTGCAATGCTTTAAAATCTGCTATTGCTTGAAAAGAAGATTGAGCTATCAATTTATTTAAAAATTTTAAAATGTGCAAGGTAAAAACATTAAAGTAAACGCTAAAAGAGGTTTTTTTTTAAGTTAAATACATTCAAATTGATAGCAAGAAATAAAATGGCATGGATAATCTTAATCAGTTTATTATATGGTAATAAAAGTCAATTAAGGAGGGATAAAAAAGGAAAATGTTTTGGAAGAACACAATCTATAGAAAGAAGTGCATATTATCAGTATCAGTGCCATACACAAAAAATTAAACATGTTAGATTAGAAACAAAGACAATAATGATCATTCTGGATGAAAATGTAGAATTAGAGGTGCCTAGGTGGCTTAGTCTGTTAAGTATCTGACTCGGTTTTGGCTCAGGTCTTGGTTTCATGGGTTTGTGAGTTCAAGTCATGTGTCGAGCTCCATGCTGTCAGTGCAGAGCCTGCTTGGGATTATCTCTCTCTGTCTCTCTCCCCTCTCCCCACTCCTCAAAATAAATAAGTAAACTTAAAAAAAAGAAAAAGCATAATCAAGCAAACTTTGTATGAGATAGGCAAAGAGTTCAAACATTGAATGCTTGAAATTCAATGAATGGGGGGAAAACAAAATGTCAAACAAAATAAACCTATGTTACTCTGATACAAAATAGATTTTAATACAAAATCTTCATGTAGAATTCACTATATAATGATGAAGAATTCAATTACTCAGGAAGTAATAACAATTTTATACTGGTCTGCATATTGTAATGATGCCTCGATACATACAAAGTAGAAAATATTGATGGAATTTCAAAGAGAAACTAACAAATCTTTATCTTATGAGAGTTGTCAAGACAAATATCCCAATGGCTAGACAAGCTATAATATACTGTAAAATGCACAATTAATAAACACAACATACAGAATCATGCACCAATTACAGAATACATATTACTCTCAAGAATACTCTCAACATTTCCAAAAAGTCACAATATGTATTAGATCCTTAAACAAATTCCAACAAATTTCAAATAACTGTGACACATGGGCAGCCTTCTTGGTGCACAATGTAACTGTACTAAGAAGTAAGCAGAAGCCTGCTTAAACACCCATATATTTAGAAGTATAATTATCCAAAAAAAAAAAAAAGTTTTAAATCCTATTGGGAATGCAGTGAAACTAAAAATGCCACATAAATAAATATGAATCATACTCCTAATTCACTATTTTAAAGAATAGTACTTGGAAAAGAGGCTGAAAACTAAGCTTTAAGTACACAGGTAAAATGTTAGAAAAGGAATAACTGAATGAAGGCAAAAAGAATGACATCGTAACCATTATTTTCTAATTCTTTCCTTCACTTATTTTTTATATTGTCTTTCTTCAGTAGATATAAGTTCCACAAAACTAGATATTTTTGTCTTTCTATTAGTAACAAAACCCTGGTACTTAGAACAGTGCCTGATACGTATTAGACATTTGATTTGATTCCAACCTTCGTTTTAATAATTTACAGCAATTTGATCTATCTTAGTTTTCTTGTGTGTACTGTTTCTTACATGTTGAGGTTTTATAAGAGATAGAAGAAAAACAAACACAAAAAACATTTTACATATTGCCCAGCACATATTAGATACTCAGTTAACATTAGCTATACTGTTCTATGTTTTTATCATACATAATTTATTATTTTTATGTCTTATTATGTTAGCCATAATTAACACTAGTTAAAAAGCCTATTCCTAAGAGAATATTAGTTTTCAGATATTTTGTAAAATAATCTCAAGACACACTATAGGACTCTTTTATGGTAGTGTTTTCACTTGTTGCAGTAAATTTAATAGTCTTAGTTTTGCTAAAGCAATCTTTTTTTCTTGGTAGTGTTTGTGGGACTACCTCATTTCCAATGGTCAAGATCTTTGATTTGGGAAGGGCATACTTCCTTAATATCCCAGGAGACTTCTGTGGGCTCCTATGTTCATGACAGTCAGGTAGGTCCCAAGTTGTATCTAAGCCATATTATTTAGTTAAAAATAGAACTTCTCTATGACCCAGCAATTGCACCACTAGGTATTTACCCAGAGGATACAAAAATACTGATTCAAAGGGGCATATGCACCCTGAAGTTTATAGCAGCATTATTAACAATAGACTTCTTATGGAAAGAACACAAATGTCCATAGACTGATGAATGTATAAAATGTGAGACACACACACACACACACACACACACACACACACACACACTGGAATATTACTCAGCCATCAAAAAGAATGAAATCTTGCCGTTTGTAATGACGTGGATGTAGTTAGATTGTATCATGCTAAGCACAAGTCAGTCAAAGAAAGACGAATACCATATGATTTACTCATATACGGAATTTAAGAAACAAATGACAAGCACCTAGGTGGCTCAGTCGGTTAAGCATCTGACTTCAGCTCAGGTCATGATCTCACGGTTCGTGAGTTCCAGCCCCACATCAGGCTCTGTGCTGACAGCTCAGAGCCTGGAGACTGCTTCAGATTCTTTGTCTCCCTCTCTCTCTGCCCCTCCCCCATGTGACTCTGTTTATTTCTCTCTCAAAAATAAATAAACATTAAAAAAAGAAACAAAATATGAACATAGGGTGGGGGGGGGAAGAGAGGGAGGCAAACCACAGAGACTCTTAACATAAAGAACAAACAGGGTTGATGGAGGGGAGGTGGGTGGGGGATGGGCTAAGCAGGTGATGGGTATTAAAGAAAGGCACTTGTTGTGATGAGTACTGGGTGTTATATGTGATGAATCATTAAATTCTACTCCTGAAACCAATATTACACTATATTTCAACTAACTAGAATTTACATTTATTTATTTTTGAGAGACACAAAGAAACAGCACAAATGGGGGAGAGGCAGAGGGAGAATGCGACACAGAATCTGAAGCAGGCTCCAGGCTCTGAGCTGTCAGCACAGAGCCTGTTGTAGGGCTCAAACTCACAAACCATGAGATCATGATCTGAGCCAAAGTCGGACGCTTAACTGACTAAGTCACCCAGGCGCCCCTCAGCTAACTAGAATTTAAATAAAATCTTGAAACTACTACAAAAAATAATAAACTTTAATATTTTCATTGACTTCACCTCCTGAGTTTGTATCACCTCCTATGAATGAAGATCTTATGAATGAAGATCAATGACACTGTAAATGTAAGAAATCTTCCTTCCTTCCTTCCTTCCTTCCTTCCTTCCTTCCTTCCTTCCTTCCTTCCTTTCTTCCTTCCTTCCTTCCTTTTTCTTTCTTTCTTTCTTTCTTTCTTTCTTTCTTTCTTTCTTTCTTTCTTTCTCCTTTCATAAAAACCTATCTTTCCATCTATCCCGAGATGATAAATTCTTTATTTCTGGCAGACTATAAGCTATGAAAATATTTTCCAGGCAGGTTATTAATTTTCAACCTAAATGATTCCTGAGACTCTCCTAGTAGTGCAGACAATGAGTTTCCAACTATCCTGAAATTGTCATGCCATATGATGTGGCCAAGTCATCAGCCTCCAAAACTCATCCTTTGTAACCATAAGATAAAAAGGCAATTTTTTTTAAATGACCTTTTTGAGCATTTCTCACCCTTGTCCTTAACTGTCATAAACCCTTCCTCCTATTTTATGTTAATGATGTTAACAGTTGTTGTTGTTGTGATTTAACTTCATGGAAATGATTAGAGATAGGTAAACTGTTAAGATATTTTTCTTAATCAGTAGCAAACGCCTATAGGATGTCTTAGGGTGATAAAAGCTGAAGTTAACTAATGAATGTCTCTACTGACATGATTTTAGGATCTTTCTCAAATTTGATGCTCCTTCAGGTTGTATACTAATTATTGCTTGACAAAAATACAAGATCTCAGAAATTAGGAAGACATTTTATGAAGTTATGTTGCTTTCTTTCATATATTTCCATCCATCTTTGTAAAGTAAACTATGCTCCACTCCTTCCATTATTGGAAGAAGAGCCTTACACTTGATTGTGTTTGAGAACTATCCAAATTCCAAAGAGATAATCACAAACCCCTAAGAAAATCAAAATATATTCTTATTTGTATATAATTGAAACAGTAAAGTATCAGGCTATGTAAATTATAAAAGCCTTCAAATCATCCATCAAAAACTAACAGAAGCAAAATCAGGTGAGAAGACATAATGCATTGCCCTTACTAAAGATTGCCAATTAAGGACAAACACACAGTTTTATATACAATAATAGCAAGTATGCTTTTAAGTTAATACATAATTTTGAAATACTTTGAAAAGTGACTGGTCTTGACCTCAGAAGAAACCCCATTCAGAAAAATCTATTGCTTCTTCAAGAAAGTGATCATTACAAAAGAGTAACATGGAGGCTAAAGCAATGTTCTAGCTTATCAACTAGTTTTATAATTAAGATTCAGCCTTTTCCCCAAGTAACCCCAAGAGCTAAATCTGTGAAGAAGCTCCCAGAGGCTGTAATGGGATGTCAACCACTGAATCCATAATCAGAAACTAATTCTGTTGCATATTACCTGATGATCACCTCTAGTGTTTTCAGAGTGGTGTTCTATATGGTGCTGGTGGTCTCACATGGAATCCTGAAAAAACTTTGCACAAAATCACTTGTCACACAAGAAACCAAATAACCAGTGTACTCTATCAACATTGGTATCATCCTGTCACCAACATAAATCCGACTGTAAAGGCTGGACACAGCTGGACCATCGCTCAGAGTTGCTTTGAAAATTTCCATGTGGATTTTACAGAACTATACTCATGCACTGGATTTTTAATATATTCTGTTCATTACTTTCTCGTTCTCCAAATGGATTAAAGCTGTTCCTTTCAGGAAAGCCCTGGCTCTAATAGTAACAACCAAAACAAAATTTCCTGATGTTGTGTTCTTGTTCTGAAGAATTTTAACCTATTTATCCAAGAACTGTATGTCCATTTTACTGGAAGTTTCATTTAAAATCTTTTAAAAGCCTTGACATTTACTAAATAGCTTGACTCTCTATGTTACAACAATCTTCTGAAATAATAGAACAAATGGAATTATGAATTAAGGAAACATTCAGAACTCTCAAACTTCCATGTCCAAAAAGTAGTGTCAATGGCTTTATGAACAATGAGATCAACTGCTTCTGTTTAATTTTTCCTCCCTTTATGACTTAGTAACAGGCCACCTGTGCATCTAGGAATACTACCTTTGACATTAGATCCTGCTCGATTGCAGGCTGACATGGCAACACCCTTCAAGTGGTTTATGAAATCCACGTTCTATTACCAATTAATACAGGTAACTTTTCCTCAACATCCTCCTAAAGAACCTCTATGTTATTTAAAATTTAATGACTGTGTCTTCTGGAAGAGACATGAAAAGAAAGATATTGAATGCCTACACTGGGTATTATTGGGTATTATCAAGAAAGGCACAGCAATAAAATTATAAGACAGTGATTATTGCATGAATATTTGTCAAGAATTCAAAGAATACTGAGAAAATTGTTCTGGCTAGAGTTTTCAAACTTAAAGTATCAAATGATTTTTAGGACAAGGCAGTTTCCTCCACAGAACTTTCAGACCTAGTCATTCCAGATCCAACAGATCCCAGTATTTGAAGTACTTTCTTCCTAAATAAAACTAAACAAAATGCAGAACCACATATTATCAAGTTTAATCTTCATAGTCTTTATCTTCTTAGCTATGCAATACCACCATATCTAGTACTGAGAGTTTTGGTTTGAAAATTAGATCAAGAATCTTGGCTTTATTGGGCACGCTGCAATCTTGGCTTAAAGGTGAAATACCCACTATGATCATAATCTTCTCTTAATCATTATCTGCATTGCACTGCTCATGTACATAATTTCTGTAGTCTCAGATGTGGCTGTGCATTTTCAGCCATGTCACATTATTGATAAATCACCATTAAACAAAAAGTTAAGGAAATCTAACACTTAACAGAAGTTAAACCTCAACTAAAACTGACTATCCTACATAACATGTCAAACAGGAGCCTCTGGGTTGAGCATGTTAGCAAGTTTATGTCCTTAGTTTAGGCTGAAAGATGACTTAACGAGAAGACTAAAACCAGAAATAAAGATTTTACACAACACTGATGGATGTGTAAATTGTTATAAATACTTGATTAAACAGCTTGGCATCATCTATAAAAGAAGAACGTTCCCCCTACCCAATGACTCAACATTTCTTCTCCTAGAATATAAAAAAATTACTCTGGCCCATGTGGATCTGAGTATATAAAAAAAAGAAAATAAGCAGCATCTTTCTTCATAATAGCACAAACCTGGAAACAGTGTAAAGGTCTATTGAAAAGAAAATGAAAATATAAGTTGTGGTATATTTATAAAGTGGAGCCATATTTTATTGGAGAAAATGTGTTCCAAGGAATGGAAATAGCTTGTACAAAAGCCTTAAGATCAGCTTTTACAAAATACAATAGGAAGAAATACATTTTTGGAAAACTCACACTTAGGTAAATAATTTAAGATGTAAATATTTGTTTTTAAATAAAAATGCATAGTTTGGCTCAAAATTGAACCTTGATTCTTTATATATATATATATATATATATATATATGTATATATATCTATATTTATATATATCTATATTTATATATCTATAATTATATATATTTATATATATAATTATATATATATATATAATTTTTTAATGTTCATTTGTTTTTGAAAGAGAGACAGAGCCCAAGTGGGGGAGGGGCGGAGAGAAGAGGGAAACACAGAGTCCAAAGCAGGCTCCAGCTCCAAGCCTTCAGCACAGAGCTGGACACAGGGCTCACACTCACAAACTGCAAGATCCTGACCTGAGCCAAAATCTGCTGCTTAACCGACTGAGCCACCCAGGCTTCCCTGATTCTTTATATATTTTTAATTTTCTGTATTTTATGGTTAAAAGAATAATTTCTCTAAGGTTAACCAGAGTAAATTAAACATCCTACTCCTACATTTGCTTTAAAACATTAAAATTGTAATTGGGATGAATAAACTACATTTCAACAAGAATTTGTGACAGACACATGAAAAGATGTAGAATAGAAACCCTTTGAGGATGGCTACTACTATTAAGTATTAATAGAACAAGCAGAAATAGTTTTACAGTTAGTATTTCTTTTTAGAAATGTTCATTTTTTTCAGAAAAAAATGATCGCAGGCATTGACAATAGTGATAAGATGAAACATGAACTTTACAACATTAACACTTCTCAGCTAAGAAGCATAAATAGCTCCTATTCAACATTCCAAATGGAAATTGTCAGTGATGCCCATTACTTTTGTGGAAATACAATGAAAGTAAAATTCTGACAGCTAGGTTGATGGAAGAGAAAGCATTGTATCTTCAAATAATAACTGGCATAAAAGAAATTCACAATAATGCTTTTGGAAAAGTACCCTCTCATTGATGTCATGTCTGTCGGATACGTCAGTCATGTGAAATGTTTAACTTGCCTAGCCAAGTAAAGATGCTAAAAAAGAAAACAATTTATTTTGAATCCCTTCACATAGAGGATTAAAGATTACATAGAAAAGCTATAAAATCCCCTTCTCATGCAATTTGGTAAATGTTTGAAGAGAAAGGAGCAAATCACTAAACGTTCTTAGTCGCATCTTCTTTTCTGAGTCCATGTCAAATTAATGTTAACTAAGAGGACTCATTTGTTCTAATCTTTAGCTGGATGTTTTTGGGCATTGTCAGAACACACTTTACTTTCTGCCCCTGAACTCCTTCTGAGAATATATATAGATTTCTGTGGCAAGTTTGTTATCACCAGTTGTTTTCACTGCATAGGGGAGATAACAAAGATCCTTTTTTAAGAGGTTAGCTCAGTTTCAAGGTGATTGTTGCCATCACTCCTATTTATAGCTATTATTTTTCTTTTTGAAGGTATGTCTTTTGGTGTGTACTATCAATTTGGCTGAATTTTTATTCCTTATCTGATTCCCTAGATGCTCACTTTTGTTGCCTATCAGAACACTCATTCAAGGGTGCCTATTCTTACTCTGTTCCATCCTTCTAATTATAACCTCTTATTTTATTTAACTTCAAACTTCTGGATTTACATGCTAGCAGCATATACAATGATATATGCTGTATGTATCATACATATAATATAATAGGTATTTAGTGGACAATATAGACTTTAAACCAAGCCTGTTGTTTTCCAAAGTTCATTAATTTCTAGCTATCCATCCCCTACTGTTACTCATAAGTTTGCGGACAATGCTTTCTTGCGTGTTTATAAGGATACAGTACTTTTCGGTGTTATATTGTCAGCTGCCAGCCTCCTGACAAAGACCACTAGGAAAAATACTAGTCAAGGAAAATTAAGTTGGTTACAACACCTAATATTTTCATAATCTTGAAAAAATTTTAGTAGTATCAATGAAGGGAGGGTAAGAGGAATGTATCTATAGGCTTTAGGGTCTGAACTCAAACAACTTAAGGTGCATCTTTTATGAAGGGTATCAGTTTATCATATTATTGGATATTAATTGGGCAAATTTAATAACCGAATAGTTTAGAGTTCATGTAAGGATAGGTTCTTGAAGTTCTCCTTGATAAGTGTTGTTTGATAAACAAGCTGTTTGCCCATGTGAGCAAATTTTTGTCTGAGTACATTCATTTGCAAGATTCTCCAACACCAAGTAATGAAATTATTTGTTGGCTTATAGTGTTATCTTTTTAAAAAATAATTTTGGAATAGTCAACTGGCGTTGAAAGAGATAGTTTCCATTATTGGTTACAATAATTAAGCTGTGTAGGTGTAAGTAGTCTCTCAACATACATCATTGCAAACGTCCTATGCTTGCTGAACATAAAATTAAATTATGCATCTTGAATACAAGTTTGAATATATTAGCGCACACAAAAAGGTGCATTGGGTTTCCTTGCTTGTGAAAGTGTAGTGATCAGAGAAGATAAAATCCCCTTAAATTCTGGAATTATCTCCCCATGAAATAATAGATAAGTTTTGAGGTCATAATCTTGGGACTATAGCTAAAATATTTAGAGAACCATTACAGTTTCATGATGGTTTAAGTGAGGGAGCACGTACCTGTATATATGTTCAAGGTAGGGAGAGACTATTATAATATGTCCTTGAGAACTATACCCAGGAAAAGAAAACTCAGCTTATGTCAGGATTTTACTTCTTAATTACATTGAGTTCCATCAACAATCTTCTTAGCACTATTTTCCCCATCTAGGCATCTCACTTTTCCCTTCCTGAGGATCCTCACCATAGATAGCATTTATTTAAATAGCTCTATTTCATTTTCCCAATAAATAGAATTTTGCCTAATTCTTGAGGAGTCCCTATGTCATGAACCCCAGTTTTGGAGATTGAATCTCTGTCATTTTCTTAGTGCTTAGGTCTGTTTTGATAATCTATTATCTCTGATGCCATATAAAATTTTCTTTGAAATATATAATTAGTATGCCAGGCTATTTGTTGCTATTATTTTTTAAATGGATTAACTGATTGATATTTTGCACAGTTCAAGGAAGATATAAGTCAAGTTACAGAGAAAAAACCACACTATTGTAAAATAAAGCAGACAAATAGATAAACGGACCGGAGCATAAGAAAAATAATACTATAATACTGTAAAAAGAAGAAACTGGAACTAAGACTCCATGTAATGAAGTATAATTGCTAGAGGTAGATTCCAAATGGGTTTTGGACTTGTTAGGAAAACAAAGAGAAAATCATAAGCATTTATAAAAGTTTCTGTTCATAAAATAAAGCAAACTAGTTGTTTGAGAAAACATGGCCTTAAAGGAGGTCTATATAAATATAGTAAATATTGTACTCAGTATGTTATCATTAACATGATATTTAGTGACCAATTACTCTTCCTAATAATGACCCTTAAGCAAGCTGATAATATAGTATCTAAGGAGAATCATTTACAAAAAAATACCAGAAGACAAGATATCTAGTCCAAATCCACAACTTTTATGTGGTCATTATATGATAATATATATTTTGAGTTTACTAAACATTAAGAGAAGGAATTTTAGGGGTGCCTGGGTGGCTCAGTTGGTTACACATCCGTCCAACTTCAGCTCTGTTCATGATCTCGTGGTTTATGAGTTCGAGCCCCATATCAGATTCTTTCCTGGAAGTGTGGAGCCTGCTTCGGATTCTTGCTGTCTCCTCTCTCTCTGCCTCTCCCCTCTTCATGCTTTCTCTCTCTCAAAATAAATAAATAAAAACTAAGAGAGGGAAAGAGAGAAGGAATTTTAGAAATAGCTACAGTGATCCAGAAGCTACACTATCCAAGAAATAATGGTGAATTACCTGAGGAAAAAGAAAGAATTATCTGTCTAGAAACCATTGTGAAGACAATGATTCCTATTTTACATATAACTCTAATGGTGTAAGGACTTGAAGACAAAATCATTACCAAGGAAGTATGCAGAGGAAGCTATGTACCTGAGTAAATCCAAATTAATATTGATACAGACATGTGGAAAATGTAGTATAAAGAAAGAGTATGGTAGTTAATTTTATGTGTCATTTTGATTGGGCTGAGGAATGCCCAGATAGCTGCTAAAACATTATTTCTGGGTGTGTCTGTGAGGGTGTCTCTGGAAGAGATTAGCATTTGAATTAATAGACTGAGTAAAGATCTCCATACAATCCAAAAAGGCTGAGAAAGGGCAAATTCACTCTGAGACATTATCTTTTCTTGTTCTTGGACATCAGTGCTCCTGGTTCTTGAGCCTTAGGACTTGGACCAGGACTTATGCGATTTTAAATAGCCCCTGCTACTCCCCATCTTCCACGATTCTTAGGTTTATTAACTTGGACTGAATTATACAATTGGCTTTCCTGGTTCTCCAGCTTGCATATTTATAGGTGGTAGGTCATGGGACTCAGCCTCTTTAATAATATAAACCAATTCGTATAATGAATTTCCTTTTATATGTATCTATATATCTATACATATATCTGTTGAATCTCTTTCTCTGGAGAACCCTAATACAGGAAATTAAATATATAAAAGAATTTGTTGAGGGTGGACCATGATTTTGAAAGTGATAGGTTGAACAGTTTTGGGGAGAGATAGTGTTACTGGAATAAAGTAAGAACATATAGAGCCTTATGGGAATTTTAATGTATAAAGTGAGAGGAAATGTGGGAATCTGAGGTTTATTTTCACCAAAATAAAGATCTGGTATAAAGACCTTGGTGATCTCAAGGCAAGTAAGAGTGGTAAGGCTCCAAGTTTCAGAAAATTAAAATCAATACTAAACTCATTGGTGGCAGAGAATAGTCCTGAGGAAGACAGATCTTGAAATTATGAATAGTTTTTACTTAATTTTTTAGTATATTATCCTAATTTCTGGATAAATGCTAAACAATATGTATGTACTGTCTGTTGCTAAATTAAAATTAATCGCACTGAAAGATATTAAAATTAATTAAACATTTTTCTAGGTCATTTACACTTAAAAATCATGGAATCTTGGGGTGCATGGGTGGCTTAGTCGGTTGAGTGTCTGATTTCATCTCAGGTCATGATCTTGAGGTTCATGGGTTCGAGCCCCCTACCAGGCTCTGTGCTGACAGCTCAGAGCCTGGAACCAGCTGTGGATTCTGTTTCCCTCTCTCTCTGCCCCTCCCCTGCTCGCATCTGGTCTCTTTCTCTCAAAAATAAATAAACATTGAAATATAATGGAATCTTAAAATTAAATTAGTAAACATCCCCTATTTTAGAAACAAAGGACAGAGTTAAATAATTTGTTCAATATGTCTATAACTGTGGAATAGAAAAGTCAGGATTAAAGCCAATTATATTGAATCCTAGCCCAATTTCTTTTCTGATTCCCAGCATCTTCATATATTGAATGCAGGCATGTACCTAGCTTTTTTACCACATCTTAAGTACATTGCAGTTAGAAACAATTTGAAGTAATTTAAAAGAAATAGATCAGTGTGTGTGTGTGTGTGTGTGTGTGTGTGTGTGTGTGTATTTTAACTTTCAAACTTCCAGTTAGAACAGGTTAGGATACAAACAACCCCAGGTTTGGGGTGCCTGGGTGGCTCAGTTGGTTAAGCATCTGACTCCAGCTCAGGTCATGATCTCTCAGTTTGTGAGTTTGAGCCCTGTGTCGGGCTCTGGTGTGACAGCTCAGAGCCCGGAGCCTGCTTCAGATTCTGTGTCCCTCTTTCTCTCTGCCCCACCCCTGCTTGTGGTCTGTCTCTCTGTGTCATTTCAAAAATAAATAAACATAAAAAAAATTTAAACAACCCCAGGTTCACTTGTTCATGTGACATATGGATATTATCATTTATTTTCAGTTCTCCATATTTTCCTGTTGAACAACACTAGTTGTTATATAAGAAAAAAAAAAGAACATGGTAAATTATACACTTGCTCTTAAAATCTTCAATATGAAAGTGACACCTATAATTCCTATTCATTTTTTCTTCAAGACAAGTGTCATGGCTTCACCTAATTAGAAGTGTGTGTAAACCAACTCTATTCCCAGAAGAGAACTGGAAGTAATGGTAAACATATGAATGACTACCATAATCTGCCTTCTAGTAAACATATATTCAGTTCCTTCTTTCAAGATCAAAACACATCCCCTTTTTAAGGGAGAAATCTGTAAGTCCTATGTAGGTCACTATATCCATACCCAAGAACAGCTTCTCTAAGACCTCATGGCAATCTCTGAATTGGGTTTCTGTAAAGTAGTCCTAAACTGGTCCTAGGTTTCTAGATGTGGTTTTACTTGGTATGGAGACCTATGAATTAAACAAACAAACAAAATAAAAAAGAGTGTGTGTTGTGTGTGTGTGTGGGGGGGGGGGGTGGTGAGAGGGTTTATGTTCCCATCCTTCAATATTTTAATGACAGAGGAAAAGAAGTAAGTACAACGAATACCCCCTTAGAAAAGGGAAACAAAGAGAAGAGACAAATATTGGTACTTGAATCTTGGTCAGTAGGAATTATAATATCTCTATGAGAAAATATTTTGAGAAATTCCCTTCTTATCCTGGAAGAGAGAGGATGTTTAATTAGGCTACTTCCTTAATTAATTGTGTCTCTCTCCATTACTTCTCATAGCTCTGGCACTGGCACTTGGGAACTTTTTCTTTTACATTATCCTTAAGTGGATGGTGATAAATTTCCCCTTATTAAAACTCACCTGATTTCTCAGCCCACTCAGTCTAAACATTTGGGGACCTTATGGTCATTTTTAGACTTAATGTTAAGTCCAGACTGATGCTTCTTTTAGCCTTATATCTCTTTCAAAAATTGAGTGAACTCATTTGATTCCCAACAGCACCGTATGCCAATATCCACAATCAAAGTGTCCTTTGGGTTATAATTCTCATATTTATTATATTTCTTTCTTTATTTTTCTTTTCCCCATTTCTCATCCTGTCTCAAGGGAACTATGAGTGCCTTGAGCTCTTCATATGATGGTAGAAATCACAGCTTCTTAGTTAATTTTCTATGAGTTGTATTTACCATTTGCAATGGTAATGTTTCATTTTCAATACACTCTAAGTTGGATGTTTACTCTCCCATGCTTTAGTTTATTCAGATGTTTTCACAGTGGAATAATGGTCTTTGCTGACAGCCTTGATAAATTGTTGTTGCTTTAAGCTGTTTTGTACTTATAATTTTATTATGCCAAAGTAAAAATCTATTGTGTTTTCCAAACCTAAAAGTAACCAGTGTTAGGTTTTTTCTAATCCCTTTTATTCCTGCTTCCAAATTCTCCACTTATTTCCTGAGTTCATCTCTTTCCTATACCTTACTGATGACAGTCTCCAATAAATATTACACACAACTAATATTCTGTTATCTGACTTCTCCAAGAGTACATGTTTAATAAACAAAGGCAACAGTATTACCAAAAAAATCTGCTACTGTCTAACTTGCAAGGTGTATTTCACACCCCAGATTAGTTTCTTTGCTGTCAGTCATATAAATATTAATCTTATGTAACACATATTATGATTTTATTATGAAGACACTTAATCTCTGGTCTCAGTTTCTTGACCACTGAGGATAGTCTAATGCTATAATTAAAAAGAGCTTTACCATATGAGTGACTTAAAAAGAAGACATTTTATTTTTCACACATACAACAAGTCCATCATGTATAACTGGGACTATGTTTTATGAGTTCCTCACTCACACATGCAGACTACATACAGTAGAAAGGAGAAGGGACCTCAACGGTTACTTAGGTACCTTAAAACACTCCTATCTAGAAGCAGTGCCTATTATTTCCACTCACATTTCATAACCAAGTAAATCACCTGATCACATTTACCTTCAGGGTTCCAGGAAGTGCAATCCTATCATGTGTCAAGATAGAGGAGAGCTGTAACTATTGGTAAAAAGTACTTCTAACTACCACATAGGTCAAGGTAATCTTATATTAGAATTTTTTCAGATTAAGAGAATATGGTAATGCCTTATTTTGTTTATCCATAAACATTAAACATCAAAATTGTTTGGTAAACTTTGATTCAATTCATATAAACAAAATGATCTCATTAGTGCTTCAAATAATCAAAATTCATCATGTTAAAATCAATGACAACATTAAGTGGCAAATTGCAATGCTACTCCCTTTCCTACTTAGTATCTGCTTCTGAACTCTAAACTAGTCCATTCTGAATTAAAATTATCAGAAATATCCTTGAAGATATACCTGCCTTAAAAGTAGTTGCCCTTTAAGTAATAAAATCACTAAGAAACATCATCATTATCTCTGGATCTAAGACTCTGTAACTGACTCCATAAGTTGCACCCGTATTCTTTATTCACTGACACTAACACAATCATAAGGGATATTGTAGTCATAAAGAATTGTATTATTTGTCTTTTAAGGGACTATAGGACCACTCCATTCCTCATGTAAAGTTAAAAAGACCCTGAGGCCTAGGTGGTGGCATTCCATCCTTGCCCCAAGTTGTATGTATAATATAGGCCTTGCACATAAAATACTAAAAAGAGAGAGAGAGAGAGAGAGAGAGAGAGAGAGTGGGAGAGAGCGAGAAATACTCTTGTCAGTCTTTATTTTTCCTATTGCAATGCTAGGGAGGAAAAAGGCTTTGAAAGAGTAAGAAATTTCTTTCTTCTCAGAAGCATTCTGTCTCTATTATAAACTCAGAGAATCTAATTTTTTTTCCCGTGAGTCAGAGTTTGCACATAGTGGAGACAGAATTAATTACCAGACCTGTGTCAACAAGTCCACATGTCATCTCATGTTACACATCATCTCAAAGTACATAGAAGGTACTCAGTATGTGTTCATTGAAAGCACTATGCTAGATCCGGTGTAGGGGCACAAAAATAAAAAAGTCTTCAGCCTTTTCCTTAAGTGATTTATGATCTTATAAGGACTGTACACATAGAGGTAATATTTGGGATGGTCTTTGGAGAGTACGGTTTCACATCCTGAGCTCTGTAAGTTTTCATTACGTGCCGAGAACAGCATGTGAAAAGTTGCAAAGGGGAGTACACACTATCTCTCTATGGCTGGTGCCTACAATGGAAAGCAAGTCTGGTGAGGACGCAGCAGTGGAAAGCAGCCTTGAAAATCATGCTAGAGAATTTGAACTTTTACCATGAACTTTACGATGAATTATTCTTGCCTTCTTACAAATAACATAGTTTGTTTCTAAAGACACTCACTCCCTCTCCACACGCTCTTGCTTGAATGTTTGCCACAAAACAATGAATTTATCCCATGCTTTTCAATGATTTTTTGGGATGGCCCCTTAACACTGAACCAAACTACAAATACTATTCTCAGCAGCCTTATGAAATTGCAAAACCGTTTCTGGGAACACAACATAACTTTTGGTCTGAAGATTTCCTTTGGATCCTGATATTTTTGTATGAATTCTACTCCTATCCATTAGCACAGTGTCCTCCCTAATGTCCTTGTTTACTCCAAACCCAATATTCTGAAAAGAGAAATGGGATGATGTATTTGGCTTAAGCTAGACACTGACTGAGTGATGACATTTAAGCACATTGTGAGTTAGAACTAGTGCAGTATAAACAGCAATTGTGGCTGAGGAGTAAGGAGGATGGGCAATTATGCTTCCAGTGGGCTATTTTTCATGTCCATAACTGGACATAAATATAGGCAATTCAGAGCAGGAAGAAATATGACTAGAACTCAGCTTGGCTGACTTAGTTGCAAACAGAAAAAAGGATCCTAAAAAGGGCTGGGAGTTGGTCCATTTTTGCCTCATTTGTTTTCAAGAGGAGTCTGTTTCTGCCTCATTGATTTCTACTCTTCATTGAGTCATGTTCCCATGCTTGTTAAATATCACTTCATTGCTTTCAATTTCATTCTTCTTAGTCAGCATCTCTTAAGTAAGCCACTGCATAGTAGCACCAAGTTTCAGCTCCCAATCAAGTACATCATGGCCCTATTTTTCCCACTGTGTTCATTTACTACACTGATCTGAGCCATGAAGACTTCTTTCCTTGTCAACCACTCTGTTACATCACATCAAGGGCCTTGTCATCACCAGGAGCAGTGACACACTTGAAACAGTTGTCACCTTGCAGTATTTCACTAGCACATGAAGGTGAGACACAGGATACAGGGAAGAAAATGGTTTTCCCCTGCCATCAGTAAAAGTGCTTTCACTTTCCTATCCTCACAGACATATCTCTGAGAGCTTCTAGAGCGAAAAATTACTATGAGCTCCCCATGCTAAATGCTTATGACCAGAGTTTGAATCAACTGAACGTTTACTTTACAGCAAGAAATTGATCAGGACTTATATTATCATCTCTTTTATCCCTGTTCATCACAGGCCATCAGTTATCCAGAGGATACTCATATTCTCATAAATCAAATGCCCCAATCCTCTCTTCCATCCAAACTCTTTAGACATGTGATTTTAAGAAGTCCTTGCTGACCCCAAGTCCTTCTCTTGAAGGACTCCAAGTCCTTAATCTCACTCTTAGTGAGAACTGGAATTCTCTTGCTTCAATAACAAGCAACTTCACTTGTAGGCTTCTCTGGTGGAAGATGTTTTATCCCTTTTATTTCTTATAACTATATACCAGGAGTAGTATAGGTATTTTCCTGTACTCCATTCTACAATGCAAACCATTTCGGGGTACCGGGGTGGCTCAGTTGGTTCGGAGTCTGATTTCACGTCAGGTCATGATCTCACAGTTGGTGAGTTCAAGCCCCCATTGGGCTCTGTGCTGAGAGCTCAGATCCTGGAGCCTGCTTTAGATTCTGTGTCTCCCTCTCTCTCTGCCACTCCCCACTCATGCTCTGGCTCTGTCTCTCTCTCGAAAATAAATAAACATTAAAAAATATTTAAAATGCAAACCATTTATCTTACCTGCTTCTCAAAACATCAGCTTCTTTGAACTTCATGCCATCCGGCTACTAAAAGAAAAATACTAGCCTTTCTTCTACTTTGCCATTTACCAACACCTTAACTATCAACATCACCCTTCTTAATTACTGAATAGTATTTTGTGTCCTACCTCACTTTTCTCTTCTTTTTCTCTACTTCCGTCACCACCCGCAATGACCTCAGCCTCATTATGGATAGCCACAAACACGAGGTCCTCAGTTTTCTTGAACTATTCACTTTGAATTAAGTTTTTCTCTATTTCATCTATCTCTGTCATGATCACACCTTAGAATTAGTCATATCTATTATTTTATATCATTTCCTGGTTATATCTATTTCTTATTTCATTACATAGAATAAAAATGATTGAGATTTAATAAAAATAATTTTTGCTGCTTTGTAAAGACAATCTTAAGGTAAAGAGTCTTTTTTTTTTTTTAAGAGCACAATGATGTTGATGACTAGTATGGTTTGATGCCACTGCTGTGATTCATGGAGTGATGTCAGCATATTTGTATACTATTGTTTTTGTAGTAACAGTTCAAATGTGAATGCAGTAAAAGGCAAATAACATTTTAGCATTATTTTTAAAATAATTTTGACATTGCAAATCCCCTGAAAGTGTTCTGGAGTGGTCATGGGTCTGTGAACTAAACTGAGAATAATAGTTATAGAATATTTATTTAAAATTAAATAAAAACTCATGTGAAGCATGAATTTTAAATTAGATACAGAATTCTTGATGTTCTGAAATTTGTATGATGCTAGAGTGGACAAAAAGTTGTATTTTAAAGTAGTTATTATTATAGAGCAAGAAATAGTTTATCTTGTTTCTTAAGATGGCCAAGAGTTTGAAAAACAGAAGAAAAGGAGGTCTAAAAGAAAGCTGTACATTTGGCTTTGAAGTGTTTGGATATAATGTTCTTGAGAGAATGATTTAAGGAACAGAGAATGATTAACTTGTAGCATACAAGTGGAGATAGAGTAGAAATATTCAGCTATTAAATATATTGTATTATGTAATTGGGAGACTTGGTTCTATGTTGTTCAGAGGGCAAAACCAAAGACTAGAGATACAAGGAGACAGAATTAACTTAAAGAAGGTGTTTCTAACATTATGCCAATCTTATAAATGGTAATGTTCTCACCAAAAATATTCATGTTTAAAACAAATTCTCATTTTTTCCAGCATTTTTCCAGAGCTGGAAGAAAAGTTTGCCTAGCACTCTATGATCTCTAAAGCCCATCCCCAAAATAAAATGTTACATTTTTTTAAATGATTCATTGTGGTGCCCAAATGCATCATCTAAGGTCAAAATGCATTGCAGCTTAGATATTCAACCAAGTTATTTTTCTTCTAATATTGCCTATGTCAGCAAACTTGCTTTTATTTAGGTTTGGGCTTTTCTTACATCACACAGAAGCTATCTGTTTCTCCAGGAACTCATCTCATAGTTTAAACTTCATAACATGTTCTTGTTTCACCCACTTTGGACTAGCAAATAAAGAAGTTATTTAAAAGTGATTCCAATTATGTGTGCCCAATACCTAGACTCTAAGAGATACTAAAGAGATCAATGTTCTTTTTTTGGGTAAAAAAGTATACTTGGTAAGGACTTCGGCATTGGGAGGAAAGAAGAGAGCAAGAAGGTCATTTTTTAAAAGTTTGAGAGCCAGAATAGCTAATGAGAGTTACTTGCCAGAGGACGTTTTTTTATTAGGTTTATTTCACGTTTGGGATCTATGATGCACTTATTTGGAGACTCTGGTTTCTCGATATCTATATGCTGCCTCTGAACTTGGGTTTGGCTCCTCATAACCTGATTTGGCTCTTTGGTAAGCAATCATTCTGAAATGTGCTGGAAACGTCTAAATATTCAGATACAGAATCTAATGTTTTCTAGCCAATGGGGTATGGGTGACACATCTGATTACTACATATCTGTAATGCATGGAGGGAACATACCTAGGGCTCCTTTGTTCCTATGCGTAGCTCCCTAGGGCAATATATTTCACATAGAAACAAGAGTTGATGGAAGGACAAATATAGTCTCACATGCATTCCCAAACTACCCAATATATTTAACTTGAATTCTCTGATTCTAAGGAATAACAAAGAACCCAAAGAGAAAAAAATAATAAACAAAAAAACAAAACAACTTAAATGACTATTCGATGCCAAAAATTTTTAAAGCTTCTACAATTTGAATCTAACTGTTTGGGCAAAAGCAAATCTTTGAGTATAAAAAATTGAATCACGGCTTTTCTATGCATTATTTTTTTTGATTTAGAGACATTTAATGATTTACCTTTGCACATGTATTATTTCGCTTTAACTGCTTATTATAGAAGCAATATGTGTATACTTAAAAATATTACTAAAATTTAAAAAGAGAATTGTTTCCCATTGACTTAAGATCCTCTGTATAGGGTAAAATTTCTTGCATATTCCCCCTCTCAGAAATTCTATGAGGGCATATATTAATTTTCAAATGGGAAATTTTATTTATTTATTTATTTATTTATTTATTTATTTATTTATTTATATGAAATTTACTGTCAAATTGGTTTCCATACAACACCTAGTGCTCATCCCAACAGGTGCCCTCCTCAATGCCCATCACCCACCCTCCCCTCCCTTCCACTCCCCATCAACCCTCAGTTTGTTATCAGTTTTTAAGAGTCTCATGTTTTGGATGCCTCCCTCTCTAACTTTTTTATTCCTTCCCCTCCCCCATGGTCTTCTGTTAAGTTTCTCAGGATCCACATAAAAATGAAAACATATGGTATCTGTCTTTTTCTGTATGACGTATTTCACTTAGCATAACACTCCAGTTCCACTCACGTTGCTACAAAAGGCCATATTTCAATCTTTCTCATTGCCAAGTAGTATTCCATTGTATTTATAAACCACAATTTCTTTATTCATTCATCAGTTGATGGACATTTAGGCTCTTTTCATATATTGGCTATTGTTGAAAGTGCTGCTATAAACATTGGGGTACAAGTGCCCCTATGCATCAACACTCCTGTATCCCTTGGGTAAATTCCAAGCAGTGCTATTGCTGGGTCATAGGGTAGGTCTATTTTTAATTTTCTGAGGGACCTCCACACTGCTTTCCAGAGCGGCTGCACCAGTTTGCACTCCCACCAACAGTGCAAGATGGTTCCTGTTTCTCCACATCCTCTCCAGCATCTATAGTCTCCTGATTTGTTCATTTTGGCCACTCTGACTGGCGTGAGGTGGTATCTCAGTGTGGTTTTGATTTGTATTTCCTTGATGAGGCGTGACGTTGAGCATCTTTTCATGTGCCTGTTGGCCATCTGGATGTCTTCTTTAGAGAAGTGTCTATTCATGTTTTCTGCCCATTTCTTCACTGAATTATTTGTTTTTTTTGGGTGTGGAGTTTGGTGAGCTCTTTATAGATTTTGGATACTAGCCCTTTGTCTGATATGTCATTTGCAAATATCTTTTCCCATTCTGTCAGTTGCCTTTTAGATTTATTGATTGTTTCCTTTGCAGTGCAGAAGCTTTTTATCTTCATGAGGTCCCAGTACTTAACTTTTGCTTTTAATTCCCTTGCCTTTGGAGATGTATCAAGTGAGAAATTGCTGTGGGTGAGGTCAGAGAGTTTTTCCTGCTTTCTCTTCTAGTGTTTTGATGGTTTCCTGTCTCACATTCAGGTCCTTTATCCATTTTGAGTTTATTTTTGTGAATGGTGTAAGAAAGTGGTCTAGTTTCATTCTTCTTCATGTTGCTGTCCAGTTCTCCCAGCACCATTTGTTAAAGAGACCCTTTTTTCCACTGGATATTCTTTCCTGCTTTGTCAAAGATTAGTTGGCCATACTTTGTGGGTCCAACTCTGGAGTCTCTATTCTATTCCATTGGTGTATGTGTCTGCTTTTGTGCCAATACCATGCTGTCTTGATGATTACAGCTTTGGAGTAGAGTCCAAAGTCTGGGATTGTGATACCTCCCACTTTGGTCTTCTTCTTCAGTATTACTTTGGCTATTCAGGGTCTTTTGTGGTCCCATACAAATTTTAGGATTGCTTGTTCTAGCTTCGAGAAGAATGCTGGTGCAATTTTGATTGGGATTGCATTGAATGTGTAGATAGCTTTGGGTACTATTGACATTTTAACAGCATTTATTCTTCCAGTCCATGAGCACGGATTGTATTTCCATTTCTTTGTATCTTTTTCAATTTCCTTCATAAGATTTCTATAGTTTTCAGCATACAGATCTTTTATATCTTTGGTTAGGTTTATTCCTAGGTATTTGATGATTCTTGGTGCAATTGTGAATGGGACCAGTTTCTTTATTTGTCTTTCTGTTGCTTCATTATTAGTGTATAAGAATGCAATGATTTCTGTACATTAATTTTGTATCCTGAGACTTTGTTGAATTCCTGTATCTGTTCGCAGACTTTTGGTAGAGTCTGTCGGGTTTTCCATGTATAGTATCATATCATTCTGCAAAAAGTGAAAGCTTGACTTCATCTTTGCCAATTTTGATGCCTTTGATTTCCTTTTGTTGTCTGATTGCTGATGCTAGAATTTCCAACCGTATGTTAAACAACAGTGGTGAGAGTGGACATCCCTGTCGTGTTCCTGATCTCAGCGAGTAAGCTTTCAGTTTTTTCCCATTGAGGATGGTATTAGTTGTGGGCTATTCATAAATGCCTTTTATGATGTTGAATTATGTTCCTTCTAGCCTGACTTTCTCCAGGGTTTTTATTAAGAAAGAATGCTGAATTTTGTCCAATGCTTTTTCTGCATCAAATTACAAGATAATATGGTTCTTATCTTTCTTTTATTATTGTTTTATATCACACTGATTGATTTGCGAATATTAAACAAGCCCTGCAGCTCAGGAGTGAATCCCACTTGATCATGGTGAATAATTCTTTTTATATACTGTTGAATTCAATTTGCTATGATCTTGTTGAGAATTTTTGCATCTATATTCAGCAGGGATATTGACCTGTAGTTCTCGTTTTTGCTGGGTCTCTGTCTGGATTGGGAATCAAAGTAATGCTGGCTTCATAGAAAGAGTATGGAACTTTTCCTTCCCTTTCTATTTTTTGGAACACCATGAGACGGATAGGTATTATCTCTGCTTTAAATGTCTGGTAGAATTCCCCAGGGAAGCCATCTGGTCCTGGACTCTTATTTGTTGGGAGATTTTTGATAACTGATTCAATTTCTTCGCTGGTTATGGGTCTATTCAAATTTTCTATTTCTTCCTGTTTAAGTTTTGGAAGTGTGTGGGTGCTTAGGAATTTGTCCATTTCTTCCAGGTTGTCCAGTTTGTTGGTATATAATTTTTCAGAGTATTCCCTGATAATTGCTTGTATTTCTGAGGGATTGGTTGTAATATTTCCTTTTCATTCATGATTTTATCTATTTGGATCATCTCCCTCTTCTTTTTGAGAAGCCTGGCTAAAATTGAGGTTTATCAATTTTGTTTATTTTTTCAAAAAACCATCTCTTCATTTCATTGATCTTCTCTATAGTTTTTTTTTTTTTAGATTCTATATTGTTTATTTCTGCTCTGATCTTTATTATTTCTCTTCTTCTGCTGGGTTTGGGGTGTCTTTGCTGTTCTGCTTCTATTTCCTTTAGGTGTGCTGTTAGATTTCATATTCGGGATTTTTGTTGTTTCTTGAGTTGGCCTGGATTACAAAGTATTTTCCTCTCAGGACTGCCTTTGCTGCATCCCAAAGTGTTTGGATTGTTGTATTTTCATTTTCATTTGTTTCCATATATTTTTTTTTAAATTTCTTCTCTAATTGCCTGGTTGACCCATTCATTCTTTAGTAGGGTGTTCTTTAACCTCCATGCTTTTGGAGGTTTTCCAGACTTTTTCCTGTGGTTGATTTCAAGCTTCATAGCATTGTGGTCTGAAAGTATGCATGGTATGATCTCAATTCGTGTATACTTATGAGGACTGTTTTGTGACCCAGGATGTGATCTATCTTGGAGAACACTTCATGTGCATGCGAGAGGAAAGTATACTCTTTGGGATAGAGTTCTAAATATATATTTCAAGTCCATCTGATCCAATGTATCATTCAGGGCCCTTGTTTCTTTATTGATCCTGTGTCTAGATGATCTGTCCATTGCTGTGAGTGGGATTTTAAAGTCCCCTGCAATTACCACATTCTTATCAATAGGGTTGCTTATGTTTATGATTAATTGTTTTATATATTTGGGGGCTCCCATATTTCGCGCATAGACATTTACAATTGTTAGCTCTTCCTGATGGATAGACCCTGTAATTATTATATAATGCCCTTCTTCATCTCTTGTTACAGTCTTTACTTTAAGGTCTAGTTTGTCTGATATAAGTATGGCTACTCCAGCTTTCTTTTGACTTCCAGTAGCATGATAAATAGTTCTCCATCCCTCACTTTCTATCTGAAGGTGTCCTCAAGTCTAAAATGAGTCTCTTGTAGACAGCAAATAGATGGGTCTTGTTTTTTTTTTTTTTATCCATTCTGATACCCTATGTCTTTTGGTTGGAACATTTATTCCATTTACATTCAGTGTTATTATAGAAAGATATGTGTTTAGAGTCATTGTAATGTCTGTAGGTTTCATGTTTGTAGTGATGTCTCCGGTACTTTGTGGTCCCTGCAACATTTCATTCAAAGAATCCTCCTTAGGCTATCTTGTAGGGCTGGTTTAGTGGTGATGAATTCCTTCAGTTTTTGTTTGTTTGGGAAAACCTTTATCTCTCCTTAATTCTGAATGACAGACTTGTTGGATAAAGGATTTTTGCCTGCATATTTATTCTGTTCATCACATTGAAGATTTCCTGCCATTCCTTTCTGGCCTGCCAAGTTTCAGTAGATAGGTCTGTCACTACTCTTATGTGTCTACCTTTGTAAGTGAGAGCCTGTTTATCCCTAGCTGCTTTCAGAATTTTCTCTTTATCCTTGTATTTTGCCAGTTTCACTATGATATGTTGTGCAGAAGATCGGTTCAAGTTATGTCTGAAGGGAGTTCTCTGTGCCTCTTGGATTTCAATGCCTTTTTTCTACCACAGATCAGGGAAGCTATCAGCTATGATTTGTTCAAGTATACCTTCAGCCCCTTTTTCTCTCTCTTCTTCTCCTGGAATACCTATGATACAGATATTTTCCATTTGTTTGTATCACTTAGTTCTCTAATTCTCCCATCATACTCCTAAATTTTTTTATTTCTCTTTTTCCCTAATTTTATCTTCTAATTTACCTATTCTCTCCTCTGCCTCTTCAATCCATGCAATGGGTGCCTCCATTTTATTTTGCACCTCATTTATGGCATTTTTAGCTCCTCATGACTATTTCTTAGTCCCTTCATCTCTGTAGCAATAGATTCTCTACTGTCCTCTATGCTTTTTTCAAGCCCAGCGACTAATTTTATGACTATTATTCTAAATTCTTGTTCCGTTATATTGCTTAAATTGTTTTTGATCAATTCATCAGCTGTTGCTACTTCCTGGAGTTTCTTTTCAGGAGAATTCTTCTGTCTTGTCATTTTGGGTAGTCCCTGTGGTAGCTATACTGCAGGGCACTTCCCCTGTGCTGTCCAGAGTAACTTGTGTTGGTGGGCATGGCTGCAGTCAGACCTGATGTCTGCCCGCAACCCACTGCTGGGGCCACAGTCAGACTGTTGTGTACCTTATCTTCCCCTCTCCAAAGGGCAGGACTCGCTCTGGAGTGGTGTGGCATCTGTCTGGGCTACTTGCACACTGCCGGGCCGGTGGTGCTGCTTCATTGGGATCTGGCCAAGGGCGTATTAGCTGGGGTGGATCTGCAAGGTGCACAGGGGTGGGAGAGGCAGGCTTAGCTCACTTTGCCTTTGGTGGTCGCCTGAGGGAGGGGCCCTGCAGCACCAGGAGGGAGGAAGACCCATTGGAGGGATGGATCCACAAAAGCACAGCTTGGGGTTTGAGCCTTGCAAGCAAGTTTGGTGATGGGAACTGGTTCCCTTTGGAATTTCGGCTGGGGGATGGGAGAGGGAGATGGCCCTTGCCAGAGCTGAGCTGGGGTCCCTCGCTGAGCTGAGCTTTGTCTTCTGGGGCTCAACAACTCTCCCTCCTGGTGTCCTCTTGCCCTCCCGGCTGAGAGCAGAGCTGTTGACTTTTAACATTCCAGATGTTAAGTCCACTGGCTGTCAGAACTCACAGAGTCCGGCCCTTCTGCTATGCAAGCCAGATTTCAGGGACTCTGCCTTGCTGGGTGGGCTGTCCCTCTACTGCCCTGGCTCTCTCCCGCCAGTCTGTGTACCATGCGCCACCTCTCTGCCCTTCCTACCCTGTTCCATGGGCCTCTTGTCTACACGTGGCTCCAGAAAGTCCATTCTGCTAGTCTTCTGGCAGTTTTCTGGGTTATTTAGGCAGATGTGGGTGGAATCTAAGTGATCAGCAGGACAAGGTGAGCCCAGCTTCCTCCTGTGCCACCATCTTCCCCTCTGAGTACTACTATACATATTTTAAAATCATTTCATTTTCACCATATTTCTGAGATCCTTCCATGTGAACACATACTAATTTTCATTTTCTTTTTAACACTTTAATATTATTCCATTATATAGATACACTGTAATTTACATAACAAATCCTGGATGAACAAATTGATTCTCCCCAGGTTTTGATACATGTTTCAATGAACAATTTATGATGAACATTATTGCCGATATATTTTTACACACTTATTATATTTATGACTTTTTAAAAGTGAACTTGCTGAGATAAAATGTATATGCATTTTATATATGTATATATATGAATGTATATATATATATGAATGTATGCTGCATTCTTATATACAGATTCTTATATATTAGTTTCAGTTGCTGTTATTCTATGGTAACTTTAGTGAGACCTACTAACATTTTTAGTAAATATAAATTTGTGAACCGAGAATTAGAACTCCAAAATATAGAAGAGTAGTCGAGCAAAAGAGGATAACTTTTTAGTAATATAAAATGATGCTTTCTGGTCACAACTGTTAAATACAAATGAAAGTTGTTCTGATTTGTTCATAAAATAGTTTTAATGTAAGTTACAAATGAGATCCAACTGGATAGATCTTATTTGCTAAACACAAAATATCATAATTTATTAATTCTATTTTTTTTTATATTTATGAAAGTGATATGGGTATTGTCTTTTGCTCTAAAAGCTATTGTTTAAAAAAATACCTAGTAACACTATTATGGGGTTTTGCAACTAAAAAATAGAGGATTAAAAAATTGTTGTCTTTGGGGCCCCTGGGTGGCTCAGTCAGTTAGTTATGTGTCCCACTCTTGATTTCGGTTCAGGTAATGTCTCATGGTTTGTGAGATTGAGTCCGAAGTCAGCCTCTGTGTGCTGAACCTGCTTGGGATTCTCTCCCCACCTCTCTCTGCCCCTTCCCCCATGTTTCTCAATAAATAAATAAACTTAAAAATTATCTTTCTATTAATAGGCCTAAGATAAATTGTTATGGTTATTTTCATAAAAGCCAAAAGGAAAAAAAAAAAAAACCTTTTCAACAATACTCATTTGTGATTAACACACACATGCAGAATAATATATTATATGATAGTTTCTTTTTTTATGTTATTTTTTATTTTTTAAAGTTTACATCCAAATTAGTTAGCATATAGTGCAACAATGATTTCAGGAGTAGATTCCTTAGTGCCCCTTACCAATTTGGCCCTTCCCCCCCCCATAACCCCTCCAGTAACCCTCAATTTGTTTTCCATATTTATGGGTCTACTCCACTGTATGTATGTATGTATGTATGTATGTATATATATATACCACATCTTCTTTATCCATTCATCCATCGATAGACATTTGGGCTCTTTCCATACTTTTGCTATTGTTGATAGTGCTGCTATAAACACGGAAGGGTGCATGTGTCCCTTTGAAACAACACACCTGTATCCCATGGATAAATGCCTAGCAGTGCAATTTCAGGGATGTAGAGTAGTTCTATTTTTAGTTTTTTGAGGAACCTCCATACTGTTTTCCAGAATGGCTGCATGAGCTTCCGATAGTGTCTTTCTTACCATGATAAAACACATATGCTTTATTTTGGACTAACATCTTCTTGATGGGGAAAACTGAAGTATTTCCACCATGAAAAAGAAAAGGGCAGAAATGACCACTGCATTCCTCACTAATAACATATAGGTTCTCATGGAAAAATGGATATTTCTAGATGTAAGGCAAGGAAATTACAAGACAAACTGGTGCATTTGGGCTATCAAAAGACCAAAACTTTTAAAGACTAATTTGGGGCACAGATGTCAAATTGAAGGAGTTTCCTTGACAAGTTAGAAATAATTTAAGCATTAGAAAGCATATTATTCTAATTGATTGTAATACACTAAATATATAAAATATGTAAGTACATATTTATGCTCATAAAGAAATAAACTGATTCATCACATCAATAAAAGAATGGACAAGAACCATATGATCCTCTCAATAGATGCAGAGACAACATTTGAGAAAATACAGCATTGTTTCTTGATAAAAGCCTTCAAGGAAGGAGGGTTAGAAGTAGCATACCTTGAGATCATAAATTCCATATATGAATGACCCAAAACTAATATCATCCTCAATGGGGAAAAACTGAAAGCTTTCCTCTTAAGGTCAGGAAGAAGACAGGGATGTCCACTCTCGCCACTGTTATTCAACATAGTACTGGAAGACAGCCTCTGCAATCAGACAACACAAAGAAATAAAAGGCATCCAAATCGGCCAGGAGGAGGTCAAACTTTCACTCTTCACAGATGACATGATACTTTATATGGAAAACCCAAAAGATTCCACCAAAAAACTGCTAGAATTGATTCATGAATTCACCAAAATTGCAGGATATAAAATCAATGCACAGACATTGGTTGCATTCCTATACACCAACAGCAAAGCAACAGGAAGAGAAATCAAGGAATCTATCCCAGTTACAGTTGCACAAAATACCATAAAATACCTATGAATAAATCTAACCACAGAGGTGAAAAATCTATATGCTGAAAACTATAGAAAGCTTATGAAAGAATTGAAGAAGACACAAAAAAATGGAAAAAGATTCCATACTCCTGGATAAGAAGAACAAATATTGTTAAAATGTTGACACTACCCAAAGCAATCTACCTATTCAATGCAATCCCTATCAAAATAACAACAGCATTCTTCACAGATCTAGAACAAACAATCCTAAAATTTGTATGGAACCAGAAAAGACCCTAAATAGCCATAGCAGTCTTGAAAAAGAAAACGAAAGCAGGAGGCATTACAGTCTCAGACTTCAAGCTATACTACAAAGCTGTAACCATCAAGACAGTATGGTACTGGGACAAGAACAGACACTCAGATCAACGGAACAGAATAGAGAACCCAGAAGTGGACCCACAAACGTATGGCCAGCTAATCTTTGACAAAGCAGGAAAGAATATCCAATGGAATAAAGACAGTCTCTTCAGCAAGTGGTGCTGGGACAACTGGACAATGACATGCAGAAGAATGAACCTGGACCACTTTCCTACACCATACACAAAAATAAACTCAAAGTCGATGAAAGACCTCAATGTAAGACAGGAAGCCATCAAAATCCTCGAGGAGAAAGCAAGCAAAAACCTCTTTGATCTTGGCTGCAGCAACTTCTTATTCAACACGTCTCCAAAGGCAAGGGAAACAAAAACAAAAAGGAACTACTGGGACCTCATCAAAATAAAAAGCTTCTGCACAGTGAAGGAAACAATCAGCAAAACTAAAAGGCAACCAACAAATGGGAGAAGATATTTGCAAATGACATATCAGATAAAGGGTTAGTATCCAAAATCTATAAAGAACTTATCAAACTCAACACCCAAAAAACAAATAATCCAGTGAAGAAATGGGCAAAATACATGAATAGACATTTCTCCAAAGAAGACATCCAGATGGCCAATCGACACATGAAAAATGTTCAACATCACTCATCATCAGGGAAATACAAATCAAAACCACAATGTGATACCACCATACACCTGTCAGAATGGCTGACATTAACAACTCAGGCAACACCCAATGTTGGCGAGGATGCGGAGAAAGAGGATCCCTTTTTCATTGTTGGTGGGATTGCAAGCTGGTGCAGCCACTCTGGAAAACAGTATGGAGGTGCCTCAAAAAACTAAAAATAGAACTTCCCTACAATGTAGCAATTGCACTACTAGGCATTTATCCATGGGATACAGGTGTTCTGTTTCGAAGGGACACATGCACCCCCATGTTTATAGCAGCACTTTCAACAATAGCCAACGTATGGAAAGATCCCAAATGTCTATCAATGGATGAATGGATAAAGAAGATGTGGTATATATATACAATGGAGTATTACTCGGCATTCAAAAAGAATGAAATCTTGCCATTTGCAAGTATGTGGATGGAATTGGAGGGTATTATGCTAAGTGAAATTAGTCAGAGAAAGACAAATATATGACTTCACTCATATGAGGACTTTATGAGACAAAACAGATGAACATAAGGGAAGGGAAACAAAAATAATATAAAAACAGGGAGAGGGACAAAACAGAAGAGACTCAAAAATATGGAGAACAAACTGTGGGTTACTGGAGGGGTTTTGGGTGTGGGGAGGGGCTAAATGGGTAAGGGGCACTAAGGAATCTATTTCTGAAATCATTGTTGCACTACATGCTAACTAATTTGGGCGTAAGATTAAAAAAAAAGTAAAAAAAAAGGAGAAAGGAAAAAATGAAATAAACTGAAAATAAATGACACACAAATTCTTATGGAAGAAACGTTAAAAAAAGAAGAGTTAAGCTTATATCTTACTTAGAAAGGGAACATTGTAGTTCATCAAAGTTGATGAGATTAGCCCTATGAGATTAGCTCTAGTCCTTTGTAAAGAATATTTATTAATAAATAGGGGGAAAAACAAGATGAATTAAGATAAGTTATATGATTTAGCCCTCAAAGCAATAATTATTCAAGTATATATCATTAATCAGTTAGGCAACATTCTAAATGTTACTAATATCAGAGGTGAAAATGAAACTTTACAATGAAAAGATTTCACTGTCTCCAATGAAATCAATCAATCCAAATTAGCATGATTAGTAGCAGAACAATTTGATAATAAATGGTTGGTCACGAGTTTCAGTGAACTAGCTTCAGTGAACACTACAAAGATAAAAGCAGACAAATCTAGACTTTAGTAGAGTCCACAAAGCAGCTATCTTGATCTTTTCAAAAATTGAATAATGTAGAAATACTTATATTACATTTGAAGAATGTAAAGAAACTTAAGGGCCAAATGTAATGTGTGATTTTTGAGTGAATAATGTGTGATTTTTGAGTGAATAACATCAACAAATTTAAACATGGGCTAATTACTTGCAAATGACTCAATAAAACAAAAAAGGCAAAGTTAGATGGACAGAGGAATAAGTATAGATAGTTTAAATAGATGATAATATGTATAGACAGATAGCAATAGATGTTAAAGGAAATCTGAAAAATATTAATTTATGAGTTTATATGATAGTTTTATTATTTTAACCTGCTCTCTATTTTTGGAAACTTTCATAATAAAAAGATGAAAAATATAAGTTTTAAAAAATAAGTTAATTCCCCAGATTTAATTGGATAAGAGAATTAAGTATAAAGGATGCAAACTCTGCTGCCAGTTACCAACATTTTGTGACTAATTCAGAAACACCTGTATGGAATGAAAGTTAAATTAGATACAATAAATATTGCCTTATTCATTATCATAATCCCTTTTGTTCTTGATACATAAATGGTTCTCAATAAATAACTGAATTGAATGGAAATAACACAAACACAACTGGCCTTTGGCTTCTATTTGCTCATATTTAATATGCTTGTGGTTTTTTTTAGCATGTTATATTTTTCTCAAAGCTATTAATTGGAGATTTTAGATCAAACTTTAATTTTTAAAAATTTTTTTAGATCAAACTTTTACACTTGATAAAAAGTTACTTTGCAATATATTGATGTGAAAATATATTTGAACAAGAGTTAAGTAATACATTGATATTTATAGAATAGGGGGCAGGAAATGACCCAGTGTAACCCCTATGCTCAGCCCCTTATAGGTTAGAAAGCCTTCAAAGTGTGATTTTAATAGCTGTTAATCAGATTTTCGAGAAAAAGTTCTCAACTTGTTTGATAAAGTAAGTGCAACATATTTTTGCCTCTCAAAACTGTAATGTATATTCAAGAAAATGTTCAGTCTAAATGGCCGGCATGCTAGTAGAGTAGATTCAGTTCATAAATTGATCTACTTTGTCATGCCAAGGTTTCTTGGAGGAGATCCAGCTTTTGTGCTGATCTTTGTGGTTTTTAGTAATTTTATTTTATTATGCTAAGAGTCCTTGGCCTCTCTTAAAACACATTTTAATATTGCCTAAGTGAGATTCTGACCCATAATTCAGAAAGGGCTTTTATGATTTTTTAAAATTAAACACATTAATAAGTTTTCTGGAGTCTTTCAGTCTGCATTCAGAATTTCTTTTATTCTTAAATGATTTTCAATCTCAATCTATACTTACATATGAAAACTGAAGAGCTTATTACTTTCCTTAATCTTAGTAACTTTCAAGTTTTTGATTTCAGAATCTGTTGGTTTTCTTGTTCTTATTGTTTTCTTTGCTGCATTGTTTTTATTACACTGTGACTGTACAATAAATGTATCTGCTTAGTATTCATTAAAATTATCTTAATATGTATACAAATGATAAAATCAATTGCCTGCCTTCATTGCTCCTTCACAGCAACCTCTTCTCCTCCATTTCATTCTTCTGCTAACACACACAATTATACTAAGTATATTATTGTAGCTCCTTTTTCTTTTTCTAGCTTAGCTTTAGTTACTACACTTCCATTGTCTTGTAAGACATTTGTGTTGGGCTTTTATTACCCATTGTCAGTCTAGTGAATCATGTGGGAATAACATTTCCCCATGCCCTAATGCAGGTCTCGATTTCCAAATCCCAGGAGGGGGAATGGAGCCAGAGCCAGAATACTTCAGGTATAGCACGACTGAAATAAACATGTCTTCTACATTCCGTAGACAAGTACACCAGTTATCCACTTCAAACTCTGGTCTTATGTTCAGTTGCTGACATTATCAACACACTATGAAATAATAACATTGTGTGAAAATATTAGTATTTAAAAAGAAAAAAAAAAGACCATCTTATTTAAAATTTTTTAAATGTTTATTTTTGAAGTAAAGAGAGACAGAGTGTGAGTATGAGAGGGGCAGAGAGAAAGGGAGACACAGAATCCAAAGCAGGCTCCAGGATCCGAGCCGTCAGCGCAGAGCTCAACACGGGGCGTGAACTCACAAACCAGGAGATTATGACCTGTGCCGAAATCGGACGCTCAACCGACTGAGCCACCCAGGCACCCTGAGACCTTCTTATTTTAAAAACATCTTTCCAAGCATAAATAGGTAAATTAAACTTATCTGCTTTAGGACTCTTCAACATAACTTGTCTATACAGACAAGCCTTGAATCTTATCAAGAAGGAGTTTTACATCTGGATTTGGAGACAGACATGGCATCTGCCCATGACTGTTTGGTGGCTGGTGTTCAGTAATAACCTTGTTTAAAATTTCCATTAAGATATGACTTTACAAATGCCATCACCTGTAGCTGCATTAAACCTACATATATCAACTTTTAATTCACTCTCTCCAAAATATAAATCAGATCTTCATTAATTTTGAATCAATATCTATGTATCCTCTCATTTCTAAGCACGTGTTTAGATAGATGTTGATGAACTTCCAACCTCCCTTTGAATCATATTACATGTAAGATCTGGATTTTTTTTTAATCTAGTTTTTCAAGTAGTGACTCATTAAATTGTATCACTTTTTGCTCCTTTACCCATTTAAGTAATATTTGTTGAACATTTTCAATAACAATATTTTACACTAGTTCCTTTCTTTACTTTTAAACAACATTTTAATAGTGTAATAATGGGGCACCTGGGTGGCTCAGTTGGTTGAGCGTCTGACTTTGGCTTGGGTCATGATCTCCTGATTTGTGGGCCCGAGCCCTATGTCGGCTCTCTGCTATCAGCACAGAGCCTGCCTTGGATCCTCTGTCCCTCTTTCTCTGCCCCTCCCCTGCACTATCTTTCCCTGTCTCAAAAGTAAATAAACTTAAAAAAAATAGTGTAATGATGTGTTATGAACAGCTGAAGTCTTGGAATGTTAAATGTTGATTTACCCTTACTATCTGCATAAATGTGAGATGTCAAGTTCAGTCTCTGAGCCTTAGTTTTCTATGATATATGGTGTGTGTATGTATGTGTGGGGGAGTTGCTTCTACTTCATAAGGTATATTTGAAAAAAAGAAACATCAGAAAAGGTAATAATTAGGATCTCATCTTTTTTGAAACTTTTTGTTCAATTCTTTCTACCTCACTACATTGTCTTCAAAAGTTAACTCTTATTTCTCTTAAATCAGTATCTTTGATCCTGATACCACTTCCACACTTTGCACCTAAATTTTTATTTCCATGTATTAATCAGACTCATATTTGTTCAGGAAAACTGCTTCTGTCCAGTTTCACCTAACAGATGATGTTTGTACTATTCTTCTAATTATACAAAGCGAGAACTGAGTTAAGTTTTATTCTTCCATCATTCATTCCAATACCCTGCTTGGTACAATATAAATTTCTTTTACATATCTCCAAATACTCTTCCTCTCTTTTTATTATATATTTATTTATCTTATTTTGAAGACACATTATAACTCTGTAGAAAAATTTCATGGGTGACTGGGTGTCTTTGTTGGTTAAGTGTCTGACTTTGGCTCGGATCATGATCTCCCGGTTCGTGAGGTTGAGCCCTGTTGTCAGCTCAGAGCCCACTTCGTCCTCTGTCTCCCTCTCTCTGCCCCTCCCCCACTCATTCAATCTCTCTCTCTCTCTCCCAAAAATAAATAAACATTAAAAAATAAAATAAAATCACTTTAAAGGCTACTGAGTATTTACGTTTAGGAAAAGTTTTTGTTTGTATAACACTGCTTAGATATTTTAACCTCTTTAGGAATTAACCCATGACACTCTCATTTTTAATTTTGGTGGCATTTAGAAATAGGAGTATGACTGGAAATGTTTTGGGCCTTGGTTTTGTTAAATGAGAAAAATGACAGTGGTTTTTAATACTGTAGACATAATGAACTTGTCTATATTTCTTCAAAATATTTTTGTTTCTACCCTGAATCTCTAACAAAACAAAAAGTTTTATTATTGGAAAATGATGATTTGCACTAAAATAGGCTGCACAGAAGTTAATTCATTTAAAATTTGCCTCATGTATTAGCAAGAGGGCTAGCCATTATTTCAGAACTTTTATAATTTATGTTTTTAAACAAATTCCTATTGTTCTCAGGTATTCTGTATTTTAGATATCAGTGAGACTATTAATATCTATAGAAAAGTAAACATCATTCTGTATTCCTGAGCATTCATGTTCAGATATTTAAATCAATGGGGCACCTGGATGGCTTTGTCCGTTAAGCGTCCAACTTTGGCTCAGGTCATAATCTCATGGTTTGTGAGTTCAAGCCCCGAGTTGGGCTCTGTGCTGACAACTCAGAGCCTGGAACCTGCTTTGGATTCTTTGTCTCCCTCTCTCTCTCTGCCCCTCCCCCACTCAGGCTCTGTCTCCAAAATAAATAAACCTAAAAATTAAAATCAAGATAATTTATTTAAAAGTAATTTAGAATGGACTTTATTGTTATTCTCTACGTAAGTTATTTTAAGAAAGACATTGGTTTTAAAGTGGTTGAAAAATTGTTTTGAGCCATTAGCTTCTTTTTCTTGGTAATCTAAAGTCACCTTTGAACAATTGGTTAGATGAACCAATTTCTCCTACTATTAGATGTAGTGAATTAAGAGAATCATTTTGATTTCTTTAGAAAATGATTCTTTTTTTTTCTTTTTAATACAAAATATACTAGTATTAAATTATGGCATTGACCAAGTCACCTCTATCAAAATGTCTTTTTGGGACAATGTGACCTTTAATTTTGAGACTTTTACATCCAGGATAATTTTGAAATAGTTTCTTCCTTTTAAAAATTAGTTGTATACAAGGGTGCCTGGGCAGCTCAGTTCAACGTCTGATTTCAGCTCATGTCATGATCCTGCAGTTCATGGGTTTGAGCCCAGTGTTGGACTCTGTGCTGACAGCTCAGAGCTTGGAGCCTGTTTCGGATTCTCTGTCTCCCTCTATCTCTGTGCCCCTCCCCTGCTCATGCTCTATCTATCTCAAAAATAAATAAGATTAATTTTTTTTTAATTAATTGTATACAAAAACACCAAAGAAAGCAATGTCTTGGATACTGTGATATTGAAAATTAATTTTCTTAATACTCCAAATTTTCTTATAATATAGGAAAATATATGCTTAACTTACACAAATTTTTCAGAAGTCTACATTTTTGAGACATGCAGAAGATTATAAACCATTCAATCAGTAAGTTTTATTTTACTAAAATCTCAACATTTATTCCTGTTTTTAGAGAACAGAATTTTAAACAGTATCACTTATTTAGTTTTTCAAAATCTTTGAAGATCTATTCTGTAGCTTTAAGATGAGAGTCTTTAAACATCAAAATAATATTCTAAAGTTATTTTCAAAATTATATGAGATATAAAAATCTAAAAAGATTGTGATGAATATTGGTATACTTGCAGATATAAAAGTCTCTATCTAATCATATTACATTTGTTATCATGATGATATAGAATACAGATCATTTTCAGTCCCTTTTTAGATTTAGTCTATTCAGATGGTTGTTCCTTGTTTTTTTTTTTTAATTTTTTTTAACGTTTATTTATTTTTGAGACAGAGAGAGACAGAACATGAACGAGGGAGGGTCAGAGAGAGAGGGAGACACAGAATCTGAAATAGGCTCCAGGTTCTGAGCTGTCAGCACAGAGCCCAACGCAGGGCTTGAACTCAGGAACTGCAAGATCATGAACTGAGCTGAAGTCGGACGCTTAACCGACTGAGCCACCCAGGCGCCCCGTTGTTCCTTGTTTTTTGTTGTTTCTTGTATTTTAAGTAATATAACTTAGCCTCTGGAGAAAAAATATTAAAAAAGTAGAGGAAGGAAATAGGAAAGAGAAAAAAGAGATAGCTGGGAGAATAGAGAAGAGAGAAACAATTAAAAGACAGTGAAGAAGGAAAAGAAAATTTGGTTTTTTATATATGCATTTTGTCACTTCAAAAATTTAAATATATGTCTTAATTTTGAATCAGTTATATAATATTTATGTGTATGTGTACACAGATTACCAAACATATTTTTTATTGGCCTGGATTTAAATGTCTGAATTTAAAAATTATAGCTGGTTAAAATGGAGTAAGTTTTCTGTTATTTATTCAAGTTTTTACAACTAATTATTAGAAACAGGGGATTTATGGAGTGTTCATGGTATTGGATTGTCTCTTCATATTAAGTTTAGTGGCTTCCTATATAGTGATATAGAACCAAACTAAAACTCCATTTGTAGACATCTAACCTCAGTAAATATTATGGAAGTTGGCCATTAATTTTCCACTAATAATATACTGCCAAACAGTGTAAATTTATTTTATTTTATTTTTTACTGTTTATATTTTTATTTTTGAGAGAGAGTCAGAGCACGAGTGAGGGAGAGACAGAGAGAGGAGACACAGAATCCAGAGCATTCTCCAGGCTCTGAGCTGTCCCACAGAGCCCAATGCAGGGCTCAAACCCACGAACCACAAGATCGTGACCTGAACCGAAGTCAGATCCTTAACCGACTGAGCCATCCGACTCTGCCCCTGTAAATTTTTAATATTTGAAATTTTTATGATTTTTAGAGATGATAATTCAAGAGTCCTTTAATAAAATATTAAATGATACTATGCTTAATATGGAAAATAATCTTCGCATCACTACAACCAACTGCAATTCACCCACCTTGGTTAGATGGTTCTTAGTGATGATGTATGTTGTCATTCAGTTAGATCCTGCTTCACAGCTTGAAGGGCATGAAGTCTACTGACTGTTATATACATTATTCTCTTATACTACCGTCTTACTAGTCATAAAGTAAACTGGGAAAGTTGTGCGTTTAAATAAAAATCATATGTGGAATGGGACACCTGGTGGCTCAGCTGGTTAAGTGTCCAACTCTTGATTTTAGTCTGCATCTGACTCGTGCTGACAGTGCAGAGCCTGCCTGGGATTCTCTCTCTCAAAAAAATCATATGTGGAATCCTTTTTTTGTTTTAAATTTTACATTATTGTTTAGTATTTCAGTCTGGAAGGATTATGTAAATTTAATAAAATTTCCCAATTTTAATATTATTTATGGTATTTTCTCAGAAACTTTAAGATCATATGGAATTTTGTGAACTTATATTTACCTCCATGAAGAAAATTCATGTGTTTCTCTTTCTAATTTAAAAATAGTTTAAAAAGCCCTCTTTGACCTATTCATATTTTATTTAACACAATCTCCATGATTCCAAGAATACTTTGAAACTGAATAGTACTATCTGAATCTTGACAATCATGACAGAGATGCCTGGACATCCCAGTACAGACTAAGTGATTCCTTACTTTACTTGTGGCAAATAAAACTAAACATTTAATCCTAGAGAATATTGTTGTTTTAGCTGTAAGCATTGAAAACTTGGCAGATTTTTAATTAATTCTAAAGATACGCTTTGCCAATTTGCTTTGATACTTTGGCAGTAGGCCATCATTTTTGTCTCGGTTTTTATGTGGACAAAGTACTGAAGGCTATCTCTTTGCAGAATATGTTATTATTGATTTCAGAGCAACATAGAGAAAAAACTAAAATGCAACATCAGTCCTTTATAATATGAGATGTAAGAAGTTGTAGTCTCAGATAATATGAGATAATTGTTGAACCCATAATTAAGACACTTGTATATGATTTAATAGACATTTTTGGCAGTAAATGCATTGTTACTGCTTTTTGTGTATAAGACACTGAAATGTCTTACATGGTTTTTAATGTATACTAAGGAGTGTATACATTTGTATGGTTGAATAGATAAAATGAGATAATGAATTAATGCATTGAGCACAGTATTGGGCACATGGAAGTTAACTGACGAGTATCAGCTAACATCAATCTCATTAGTTAGAATACTTGATCTTTCCCTGAATGAAATTTTGATTAGATTAAGCATTATTTCCCGTTATGTGGTTTTGCTAAATATTCAGGGGAAATGTGTCTACAGTTTTGTTTTGTTTCTTTTCTCCTGGTTTTGGTTATTTCTTAACCATCCACTGGCTCTTTTTTTTTCCTGTTTATTCACTTTCTAAAATTTCTGGATTCAAACCTGGAGTTTTCCACTCCTGGCTATTAGTCTCAATCAAACTTTATATCTTCTTTAATCAAGGGAATCTAACACTGTAATGTAATTTGACTTTTATGTCCTAAGACTTCCTTCTAATTTTAAAATAACAACACATCCTTGTTCACTGTTGAAAATCACTATCTTAAGATCAGGACAGCAGGAGCAGGACTTCTAACCTGAGTCTTTGTTTCATGTAGCAATTTAGAACACTGCACTTCTTAACGGGAGAAGTTACATACCAGCTAATCTGTGTGACTCCAAACTGTTGTCAGGTAGGAGACTGTAAAATTGTTAAGCCACCAAAGTAATTAGCCACTGCATTAGGTCTTACCAGGCTGTGGTGCATAGAAGATTAAAAAGCATTTGTGAACAGACTGGAGTCTGCAGCTGAACAAAATTCACTCTGTCTCTTAAAAGATTAGGATGGGGAACATTTCTCTGGGGTGAATGCTTCTGAAAAATAATTCGCATTCGCAGTCCTTCCAAAGTCCAGGGAGCCTGATTTCTCACAGCAGTCTTTTGAGTGGCAGTACTTGAACTTCCCATTCCAATACTAATGATTAATGTATAAGAGTTGTGCAGTTTAATATCATTTTTTTTCTCCCTGAAGCTTCTTGGATCCTGATTTCAGTAACTGATTTAACATATAAATTGGCCCAAACTTGGCAAAAATCAAGAATATTTAACAGGGCACAGATGGTGCAGCAGAAAGCAATATCCAGAGATTTGGTGACTCGAGTGCTCTCTAACCTTCCAGCAGCTGCTTTAGCTCAAGTGTGAATAAAGACCTTTTAAGAATCAATGAAAATGTCTCATGTTGTGCCTAAGTATTGCCCACACAACCAAATTGACACCAAAAACAGAAACAACCATATGGTTTTAAGTGTATTAGGGAAAAGTAGGCCGCAGCTTGATACTTAAGATTAAGTATGTTAAGGTATTACTGCCGATTGCTTGCACATTGCATATTTCTAAGAAATACATACTCAGCTCTGACACATTAGGCTATCTTTTAGTTTTCCGCTTTAAATATGGAAGAAAGTAAAACAGATAAGCATTGCCCAGGACCAGGGGTTAATACAGAAGATGTTGCAGGGGTTCCTTTAAGAACTGAAACAAAATAACAATCGATATATTTTTAATAAATGTGGGTCCTGATACCACATGAACTGAACACTTAATTACTTTCAATGGTAGAGGTGCTCTGTATGGTTTCTTCAAGTTGCAGGAAATGATGCCTGCACACACTGATTACACTTAACATGTGAACTTTGATACCTCTCTATGTAGCAGAAGATCTCCAGCAACAGCTCTCATTTTCAGCTGGTAATATTAAATAAATGGGCCATATTTCTCGAAACATGCATTAGAATTCAAGAGGCTATGTTTCTAGCCTAGAAAATAAAGTATATTTTATTTAAGCCAGAATTGTATATTTTTCTAGGACGTTTTATTAATCACAGAGAGTGAATATATGGAAAGAACTTGCTAAAGTAGTAGAAGATTAAAGAAGCATTATTTGTGGTGCCTGGGTGGCTCAATCTGTTGAGTGTCTGATTCTTGATTTCAGATCAGGTCATGGATTCGAGCCCTGCATTGGGCTCTGTGCTGAGCCTCAAGCCTGCTTGGGATTCTCTCTCTCTCTCTTTTTCTCGCTCTCTCTCTTTCTCTTCCTCTGTCCCTCTCCCCTGCTTGCATGCTCTCTGTCTCTCTAAAACAACAACCACAAGAACCCCAGAAAAAAAAACAAGCATTATTAAAATGAAGTTACAAAAAAGAATGGATGTGAACCTAATATGTACAGAAAATTATTGATTTATACCACATACTAAGATATTCCATTAAAAGAATAAATTTACCATGTGTTTGTTTTTTTAAGTTTATTTTGAGAGATACAGAAGAGAGAGCATGAGTGGAGGAAGAGCAGAGAGAGAGGAAAAGAGAGAATCCCAAGCAGGTTTTGTGATGTCAGCACAGAGGGCAATGCAAGGCTCCATCTCACGAACCATGAGATTATGATCTGAGCCAAAAACAAGAGTTGGAGGTTTAACTGATCTACACAGATGCCTCCAAAATTAAGTGTTTTAAATTACCTAGTTGCCATCATAATTGTATGTATGTAATGATTTATCACAATTGTGTATTTAAAATGATTTAATATTTGGATCTATTTAAGAAAAAAAATAATTGCATATAATTTCTCCTGGTTCCTAATTGGATTATTCTATAAAGTAAAATAGGAACATACTTTAAATGACTATTTGCTGTTCCACATACAATTTTATGTATTTTTAGTTGAATGCCCTTTTTGAATATCATAGTGAAACAGTAGTATGAGCCTTATCTTCAAGCAAAATAGTGCAAGATTTAGGGGTGCCTGGGTGGCTCAGTTGTTTAAGTGTCCAACTTCAACACAGGTCACAGTTGGTGGGATCCGGGTGAGAGCCAGCATCGGGCTCTGCACTCACAGCTCAGAGCATGGAACCTGCTTTGGATTCTGTACCTCTCTCTCTCTCTCTCTCTCCCTCTGCCCCTCCTCTACTCATGCTCTCTCTGTCTTTCGAAAATAAATAAACGTTAAAAAATTAAAATAGTGTAAGATTTAGGTTAGGATAAAACTGCTGAAAATTGGAAGTAGGTAAAAGATGCTGATGACAAATTTGTTGGTGTTTATTTGGGGCCTTTAACAGAATCCTATTTATAAATACCTAAAAAAAGATGTGATGAAGTATTTGGGGCTATAGTGAATGAAAGAATAGAGGAGACAAAATAGGAAATCTCAATCTTAAATTTTCATTGGAAATTAACCAAGTAAGTTAATCAATGGTTATTTAGGAGAACAAAGAGCAGAGATAATAGAATTAAGAGCCAAGAATAAAATAGGCTGCTAACTAGGATGCTGCTTCATTTATGTGACTAAAAATTTTACAATAGAGGTGATAAAATCTGTAGTCAGCTTCTACAAGGGAAAAATTGCAACCTTTCCTTTACTTTTTAGACCCAATTCTGTAATCAGACGCAAAGCACACTGATTAAAGTGGGGGCTGGGTTCTTTGAGGAGGAACATTGCAATGGCCTTCAATCTTTCCTCAGAGAAGAGCACTGGGGAAAGAGAAATACCAGATATTTTGTCTGATAAATGCGATCTCATTAAGCATTGATAAAAGATGTCCTGAATTGCTGTTAATGCATCATTGTTAGAAGGTAGCTTACAGGATAAGATAGTATATTGAGTTCTGGCACAAAGATCTCACATTGAATACAATTAGTGCTTATTTACTTGGTGTTTTAATGCATATTTAGAATGGACACATGTAGCTGGTGGAATAGTTCTCACAGGAGTTTCCTAACCTGAGATATAGAAAGGTGATGTTAGAAAAAGCCAAGTTGAAGTCCCCCCAAATGCCTCATGTATCCTTACCTAGTTAGTAATACTTTATCCTGGAAGAAATTGTTGAAATTTTGAATGCAGTCCATAACTTCACAAGATGCAGAAGTTTGTGATTCCCATTATATTCCCTTTAGTTCACTTGCTTACCTTCCCTTCTTGAAAAGCAGTAAATGTAGTCAGGTGGTATTTCCAGATACTCATATGTTATCTATACTGGGAGAGTTTATAGAAATTCTCCATTGGTATCATTCTTCCAGGTGATCAGAGTTATTTGATTTCAATTTAATTTGATTATATCGCTTCTATCTTGACAAATTAGTAATCTGTACTCACCAGAGTTGATAAGTAATACAAGTAAGGTTTTGCCTTTCCTGCTTGAAGTGTCTTTGCCAACAGCAGTATCTAAAGTCTTATAGAAAATTACATTTACTGACATAGAAGGTCACATAATATTGTCTCAGATCAATGTGCTTATTTAATGGCAAAAGTAGTGCTACCATTGGCACATGGCTGTGGATGACTCTTCCTACCATATAACACATCGCTAGAAGTGACAGTACTAAAAAATGGTAGAATGACTTCTAGAAGGCTTAGCTAAATTGCCACCTCAGGGAAAACACCTTGAGAGATGAAGACTTTCTTGTAGTAAATACACTTAGTCACGTGCAGATATATGGTGTTTTAACTTCAGCAGGTATATTGGGGGAAAAAATGGAAGTAGGACTGTCTTCCACCTCACTCACATTGATTGTCTCCATAAATATGCTTTCCATTCTGTGTGCTCTAAGTCCTAATGGATTAGATGTCCTATTTTCTAGGCAGAACCCTTCCCCCAAGGAATACAGTAAAGATTGCCCGAATCTGAAGTAATGACTTTTTTCTGGTCACTTTGGGTATTATAATCTGGCATATTAAAAAAAGAAAAATGAGTTATAATGCTGGCAGGGGTAATACATTTATATTATTATTAGGAGCTAGATATGGAGTTACACAAAAAAGTCCTACAAGCATGTCTAGATCTCAGGTTTCACTGGGAAATCTCTTGGTGTTTTCATGATCTATGATACTCTTGAATGTGTATTTTATGGAACCATTTCCGAATAAAGAGCAAGAAAAAACATGTCTTAAACCCTTCTGGAATGAAGGATGTGGATTGCTCTATCAGGAAACACACTAGACTAGCTGAAGAAATAACAAAAAATGAGGGGATCCTAGAAAGAGTTGTAGAGAGGGGACATAACGAAAATCAGTCAAAGCAATGCAGTCATTAATGGACTCAGGACCAGTTGTAGCAGCACAGTGAAAAACCAGTCACAGAGACTTATAATGGCACACAAATTATCTCAACAGTAAGGGATCTTTTATTTAGATGTTTATTGTGCTGTGACTCACATTGTCTCTGCTTTAAATCTGATTTTTGCTCCATCTGGTGTAGAGAGTTCCATGTAGCAAAAATAAATAAAATAAAATAAAATAAAATGAAATAAAATAAAATAAAGGCCAATTTTACTATAAATAGTGAAGCATATATCATAAGTAAATTATTTTAAAACTATTATAAATGTAATTCTACATTATTTAGTGGAATTGATTCAAGAAATGTAAGGTTGTGGATGCCTGACTGACTCAGTTAGAAAAGCATGCAACTCTTGCTCTCAGGATTGTGAGTTTGAGCCCCACATGGGATAGAGATTACTTAAATAACTAAAACTTAAAAAAAAAGAAATGTAACATTGGATTGATAATAGATAATATCAGGTAAAAACATTGAGTTGTAAAATTCATAGAAAGTAAATAGATGCTTTTCTTAATATTTCAAAAATAATTAAGTGAAAAGACAGCACCCTAAGAGAGAAAGGTGTAAAGAGAAATAAACTGACAGTTCACAAAAAAGAAATAAGAATAGATGTCATACATATGAAAATATTGTTCGCTTCACACATATTTAAGGGTACTAATAACAACTAGATTATTTTTATTACCAATAAAATTGGCAAACATTAAAATGATTAATAATAAGTTTTTCAAGATTATGGGAAAACAGTTCTCACATACTATTGATATTTTTATAAATTGTTGCAATTTTTAAAGGCTATTGCCAATGTGTTATATAACAAATTCACATTACTTTTGATTAAGCAGTTCCATTTGTAGGAATTTATCTAGTATAACCACAGGTTGTAGAAGACACAATAAGGTGTATAAAGGAGTGCTGTGCAGAACTGCTTACTGCTGTAAAAAAAACAGCAGAACATAAATGTCCACTGATAGAATATAGCGTCAATATGAAATCTCATGTCTATATGATAGGATTATTGTTATGTTAGAGTATGAGATCAAGTAATATGGCCTCACAGAGTAGAAGACTTGCAGTATAAAGTTTCATGATAAAATGTACCCATGTATATGTACAATGCTTTTAGTAAAACACTAGACATAGTAAATAGTGATTATCTCTGGGGACTGTGGAAGAATTTTGCTTACCAGGAGAGGTCTATTTTCACTACATAGCCTTTGATCCATTTGAACTTAATGTATATTTGTTATATTAGTATATATTTATATTGACCCTGTAACATAAATTTTAGTTTTTCATTGAAAAACAACTTAAACCCTTTATAATTACATTTATAGGCTAAAGGAAAAAGTTACCCATAAGCTTAAGACATATATTTAAAGTAATTAAACTATTAAGTGTAGAAGAGGATACATTCAAGATAAATACCCCACATTTGTCATGGACTTTTGTGCAGACATTCATTCATATGAGCAGTAATGGTTTAACAAGACAAAGACAGTTTTCTTCACTTCAAGGAGTACTTCCTCACTGTTTGACATAAGGCTGGGCTTCTAGGTAGATGAGGTAGACAAGATAACCTCCAGGTTTACTTTCTGCCCTTAGTTTCTAAAATGGTCTAGTTTCTAAGAAACTTAATTTCATTGATCAGTAAGTCACAAATAAAATAGCCTAAGGAACTGTCAAATGTATTTCCTTTAAGAGAGACTATTTTATTAATTACATTTTCAAATTATATTTCCATTTTTAATTGAATTAGAAAATCAACCCACAGGATGGTCTAAAGGGAGTACTTTCAAATCAATAATAATGTATATTTTATATGTTCTGTTCTAATATTGGGGCTTCCTTACAATAAAGTTGAGGCATCTGTAGCTACCTTTTTTTTGTTTTTCCCAATTTAGTATCTAGAGAATCATTCCTGTTCACACCTTGAAGGTCAACAGTACCAATTTATTCACCCTGATATTAGAAGTGTGAATGTAATGATTATTCACTTTTCGACTGAAAATGTATAAACAACTACTCAAATTTACATTACTGCACCACAGGACCCCACTTCAGCAAAAAGCCTCTGCATCCATGAGGTCTGATCATAGAGTGCTCAAAATTTCAACTCTTGTGGAAATAGGATAAAGCTTATTTTAACAAGCAGATAAAAGCACATGTAGTTAAGACTCACCACACATGTGACAAGGCCTAAAGACTTTCCACTGCAGGCAAGGAGAAACTCTACAAAGAACTGATCTGAGGGAAAGAACAGTCAAAACAACAGCAGAGTGTACAGCTTACACCAGAAACACTTCCTGAAGAGTCAGGCCGTGGACAATATATGATCTCTTCTTAATATAGACATTACTCTCAAGAGCAGGAAACATAACAGGGTTTCTTAACACACAAAAGACAGAAGCCTGGACAAAATGCCAAGATGGAAGAATTCATCCCAAAAGAAAGAATAAGAAGAGCTCATGGCCAAGGATTTAATCAAAACAGATACAAGTAATACACCTGAACCGGAATTTAAAACAACAATCAAAGGATACTAGCTGAGCTAGAGAAAGGCATATCAGAAACTAGAGAGACCCTTACCACAGAGATAAAAGACCTGGAAACTAGTCAGGATAAATTAAAAAATGCTATACCTGCAATGCAAAACCAACTGGGTGTATGACCACAAGGATGGAAGAAGCAGAGGAATGAATAAGTCATATAGAAGATGAAATTATGGAAAATAATGAAGCTGAAAGAATAAGGAAAAAAAAATATTGGATCACACAAATGTAGACTTAGGGAACTCATTGGCCCATAAAAAGTAATGATATTCATATCATAGATGTCCCAGAAAAAGAGAGGAAAAAAGGGGCAAAAGTTTTATTTGGGCAAATTATAGCTGAAAACTTCCTTAAATTGAGGAAACTAAAAGACATCCAAATCTGGAGGCACAGGGAACTCCCATAAAAATTAATAAAATCGACCAACACCAAGAGATATCATAGTAAAAATTTCAAAATACAGACATAAGAAAAGAATCTTGAAAGCATCAAGGTAAAAGAAATCCCTGACCTGCAGGAGAAGACTAATAAGTTTAGCAGCAGAAACCTGGCAGGCAAGGATGGAGTGGCACTACAATTCAACATGGTAGATGGGAAAAATATGCAGCCAAGAATACTTTCTCCAGCAAGTCTGTCATTCAGAATAAAAGAGATAGTTCCCAGACATGCAAAACTGAAGGAATTTTTGACCACTAAATGAGCAGTGCAAGAAAAAGTAAAGAGGACTGTTTGAGTGGGAAAGACCAAGAGTAACAAACAGTAGAAAACAATAGAAAAAATCTCCATAAATGACTTTACAGGTAATACAGTGGCACTAAATTCATATCTATCAATAATCACTCTGAAGGTAAATGGACTAAATAATCCAATAAAAAAGATGTAGGGTATTAAAATGGATAAAAAACCAAGACTCCTCCATATGCTGTCTAAAAGAGACTCATTTTAGACCTACAGACACCTCTAATTGAAAGTGAGGGGATGGAGAACCATTTATCATGCTAATTGCCATCAAAAGAAAGTCATGGTAGCCATACTTATATCAGACCAACTGGATTTTAAACCACAGACAGTAACAATAGATGAAGAAGGGTATTATATCATAATGAAGGGGCCTATCCAAAAAGAAGATTAACAATTGTAAATATTTATGCCCCCAAGTTGGATGGATATTATATCCTCAATATATAAATCAATTAATAACAAACATAAAGAAACTCATTGATAATAACACAATAATAGTACAGGGTTTTAACACCCCACTTATAACAATGGGCAGATCATCTAACTAGAAAATCAACAAGGAAACAATGCCTTTGAATGACACACTGGACCAGATGGACTTAACAGATAATATACAGAACATTTTATTCTAAAGCAGCAGAATACATATTCTTTTTGTGTTCACGTGGAACATTCTCCAGAATAGATCACATATTGAGTCACAAATCAGACCTTAACAAGTACAAAAAGATTGAGATCATACCATGCGTATTTTCAAAACATAGCACTATGAAACTTGAAGTTTTAGAAAAGGAACAGCAAATAAAGCCTGTGCCACCAGAAGAAGGGAAATAATAAAGATATAGAAACAAACAAACAAACAAAAAACAAAACTGTAGAATAGATCAATGAAACTAAGAGCTAGTTCTTTGAAAGAATAAACGAAATTGATAAATCCCTAGACAGGTTTATCATAAAGAAAAGAGAAAGGGCCCAAATAAATTAAATCACAAATGAGGAGAGATCACAACCAAAACGATAGAAACACAACAATTATGCCAAAAATGGGCAATCCGGAAGAAATGGATACATTCTTATAAATATACAAACTACTAAAACTGAAAAGAAAAAAAATAGAAAAATTGAACAGGTCCATAACCAGCTAAGAAATTGAATTAGTAATCAAAAATCTACAAATAGAACATTCAGCAACCAATTGCTTCCCAGTGGAATTCTACCAGACACTTAAAAAAGAGTTAATACCTATTCTTCTCAAACTGTTCCAAATGACAGAAATGGAAGGAAAACTTCCAAGCTCATTCTATGGGGCCAGAATTACCTTGAATCCAAAACCGAAGACCCACTCAAAAGGAGAATTACAGGCCAGTATCCCTGATGAAATTGAATACAAAAATTCTCAACAGGATACTACCAAATTGAACCCAAAGTACACTAAAAGAATTATTCACCACAATCAAGTGGGACTTATTTCTGGGCTGTGAGGCTGGTTCAATGTTCCAAATCAGTCAACATGATACACCACATTAATAGGAAAGGATAAGAACAATATGATCAACTCAAGAGATGCAGAAAATGCTTTTGACAAAATACAGCATCCATTCTTGATAAAAAACCGTCAGGAATAGAAGGAACATACCTCAACATACTACAGGGATGTATGAAACACCCACAGTTAATATCATCCTCAATGGGGAAAACTGAGAGCTTTTTCTGTACAGTTAGGAACAAGACTGGCATGTCCATTGTCACCATTTTTATATATCATAGTACTGGAAGTTCCAGCCTCAGAAATCAAAGAACAATAAGAAATAAATGGCATCCCAATTGGTAAACAAGAAGACAAACTTTCTCTATTCACAGATGACATTATACTCTATGTAGAAAACCTGAAAGTCTCCACCCCAAAATTGCTAGAACTGATACAGAAATTTAGCAAAGTCATAGAACATAATATCAATGTGTAGAAATCTGCTGTGTTTTGATACAGCAATAATAAGCAGCAGAAAGAGAAATCAAAGAATGGATCCTACTTACAACTGCACCAAAACCACAAGATACCTGGGAATAAACCTAACCAAAGACATAAAATATCTATACTTTGAAAACAATAGAAATCTTTGAAAGATATTGAAGATGACACAAAGAAATGGAAAATCCTTTCATGCTCATGGGTTGAAAGAACAAATATTGTTAAAATGTCTATACTATCCAAAGTAATTTACATGTTTAATGCAATCCTTATCAAAATACCACAAGCATTTTTCACAGAGCTAGAACAAACCTAAAATATTTATGGACCATAAAGACCCTGAATAGCCAAAGCAGTCAAGCAAAAGCAAAGTAAACCTGGAGTTATCACAATTCCAGCCCTCAAGCTATATTACAAAGGTATTGTCATCAAGACAGTATGGTACTGGCACAAAAACAGACACACAGATCAGTGTAACAGAATAGAAAACCTGGAAAAGGACTCACAACTAAATGGCCAACTAATATCTAACAAAGCAGGGAAGAATATCCAGTGGAAAAAATACTGTCTCTTCAACAAATGGTGTTGGGAAAAATGGACAGCAACATGGAGAAGAATGAAACTGGACCACTTTCTTATACCATACACAAAAATAAATTTAAAATGGATCTAGCAATTGCACTAATAGGTATTTATCCAAAGGATACAAAAATACATATTGAAAGGGGCACATGCGCCCCAATGTTTATAGAAGTACTATCAACAATAGCCAAATTATGGAAAGGGCCCAAACGTCCATCAACGAGTGAATGGATAAAGTAGATGAGATATATATGTATGTATGTATGTATGTATGTATGTATGTATGTATGTGCTTACATATATAATGGAATGTTACTGTGATCAAAAAGAATGAAAACTTGCCATTTGCAACAACATAGATGTAACTAGAATGTATTATGAAAAGTGATATAAGTCACTGAGAAAAAGATAAATACCATATGATTTTACTCACATGTGGAATTTAAGAAACAAAACAGATGAACATGGGGAAGGGAAGGCAAAATAAGGTAAAAACAGAGGGAGGCAAAGTATAAGAGACTTAAACACAGAGAATAAACTGAGGGTTGCTGGAGGGGGTGTTAGGTGGGGGTATGGGCTAAATGGGTGGTGGGCATTAAAGAGGGCACTTGTTAGGATGAGCACTGAGTGTTATATGTAAGTGATGAGTCACTAAACTCTACTCCTGAAATCATTATTACACTATATGTTAACTAACTTGGATTAAAAAAAAAAAAAAAAGACCTAAATGTGAGACAGGAAACCATCAAAATCCTAGAGGAGAAAACAGGCAGCAACCTCTTTGACCTCAGCTGTAGCAACTTCTTATTACACATGTTTCTGGAGGCAAGAAAAACAAAAGCAAAAATGAACTATTGGGACTTTAACAAAATAAAAATTTTCTGCACAGGAAAGGAAACTATCGACAAAATTAAAAGGCAGCCTACAGAATGAGAGAAGATATTTGGAAATGACATATCTGATATGGGGTTAGTATCCAAAATCTATAAAGAACTTTTGAAACTTAACATCCAAAAAACAAATAATCCAGTTAAGAAATGGGCAAAAGACATGAATAAACATTTTTCCAAAGAGGACATCCAGATGGTCAACAGACACATGAAAAGATGCTCAACATCACTCATCATCAAGGAAATACAAATCAAAACCACAATGATATATTGTAAGAATATACATCCCGTAAGAATGGCTAAATTTAGGAGGGGGCCTGGGTGGTTCAGTCGGTTAAACGTCCGACTTCAGCTCAGGTCATGATCTCACAGTCTGTGAGTTCAAGCCCCATGTCAGGCTCTGTGTGGACAGCTCAGAGCCTGAAGCCTGCTTCAGATTATGTGTCTCCCTCTCTCTCTGCCTCTCCCCTGCCTGCACTCTCTCTCTTTCAAAAATAAAAAATAAAAATAAATAAAGAATGGCTAAATTTAAAAACACAGGAAACAATAGATATTGGTGAGGACGTAGAGAAAGAGGAATACTTTTACACACTTAGTGGGAATGCAAACTGGTCCAGCCACTCTGAAAACAGTATGGAGTTTCCTCAGAAAGTTAAAGATAGGTCTACCCTATGACCCAGCAATTGCACTAATAGGTATTTACCCCAAGGATATGAAAATACTGATTCAAAACAGTGCATGCACATTGATGTGTATAGTGGCAGTACCTACAAATTATGGAAAGAGTCCAAATGTCCATTGACTGATGAATGGATAAAGAAAAAGTGGTATATATATTCAATGCAATATTACTCAGCCATAAAAAAGAATTAAACCCTGCCATTTGCAATGATGTAGTTGGAGCTCAAGCGTATTATGCCAAGTAAACTACGTCAGTCAGAAAAGACAAATATCATACGATTTCACTTATATGTGGAATTCAAGAAAGAAAACAGATGAACGTAGGGGAACAGGAATACAAAAGGAGAGGGAAGTAAACCATAATGGGCTCTTAAGTATAGAGAACAAAGTGAGAGTTACTGGAGGGAAGGTGGTGGGGGATGATGAGTATTAAGAAGGGCATTTATTGTGATGAGCACTGGATGCTACATGTAAGTGATGAATCACTAAATTCTACTCCTGAAACCAATATTACTATATTGCAACTAACTAGAATTTAAGTAAAAATTTGAAATGTGAAAAAAAAAATGACACCTGCAGATTAAAAGTGAGGGGATGGAGAAATATTTACTAAGCAAATGGATGTTAAAAAAAAAAAAAAAAAGCCAGACAAGCAGTGCTTATTCTGGACAAAATAGATTTTATTTTATTTGTTTTATTTTCTTTTATTTTGTTTTCTTTTCTTTTCTTTTCTTTTATTTTATGACTAACTTTTTAATGTTTATTTATTTTCGAGAGAGAGAGATGGGGAGAGAGAGAGAAGCAGAGAGAGGGAGACACAGAATCGGAAGCAGGCTCCAGGCTCTGAGTTGTCAGCACAGAGCCCGATGAGGGGTTCAAAGCCAGAAACCATGAGACCATGACTTGAGCCAAAGTTGGATGCTTAACCAACTGAGCCATCCAGGCAATCCTGGACAAAATAGATTTTAAAACAAAAACTGAAACAAGAAATAAAGTAGGACAGTAATAATAAAGGAGATAATCCAAAAAGAACTTATAACAATTGTAAATATTTATGACCCAACATTGAGCACAAAAATACATAAAACAGTTAATGCAAAAAATAAAGGAATTAATCTATTATAACAGAAGGGGATTTTAAATCCCAGCTTGCATTGACTGATAGATCATCTAAACAGAAAATCAAGAAGGAAACAGTGTCTTTGAATGCCACACTGGAAAAAATGGATTTAATAAATATATTCAGAACTTTCCATCCTAAAACAGCATAGTACACATTCTTTTCAAGTGCCATGGAACATTATTCATGAGAATGGATCTCATATTATACTCATAAAACAAGCCTCAATAAATTCAAGATCAGAGTCATACCATGCATCTTTTCTGGCCACAACACTGTGGAACTAGATGTTAAATACAAGAAAAAATATAGAAAGTCCACAAATTCATGGAGGTTAAATAATATGATACTAAATAAAGAATGGGTCATCGAGGAAATGAAATTAAAAAATTAAAGGTGTATGGAAAAAAATGAAAATGAAAACACATTGGGCCAAAATCTTTGGAGTGTAGCAAAAACAGTTCTAAGAAGGAAGTTCATAACAACACAGGCCTTCCTTAAGATGCAAGAGAAATTTCAAATAAATAACCTAATTTTACATCTAAAGGAGCTAGAAAAATAGCAACAAAACATAAAGCCAGCAGAAGGAAGGAAATATTAGATTAGAAAGATTAGAGCAAAAAAAAAAAAAAAAGATGGAAAAAAAAAAACAATAGAACAGACTAATAAAACTAGGAGCTAGTTCTTTGAAAACATCAAAAGAATTATAAAATTCTATACACAGTTACCAGAAAAAAAGAGAAAAGATAAATGAGAGCAAGGAGAAATAACAAGAACACCACAGAAATACAATTATAAGAGAATATTATGAAAAACTATATGCCAAAAATCTAGACAACCTAGAAGAAGTGGTCAAGTTCCCAGAAACATATAAACTACCAAAATGGAAACAGGAAGAAATAGAAAACTTGAATAGCCTAAAACCAGGTTAATAAAAAAAAATGAATCAGTAATCCAAAACTTCCAACAAACAAAAGTCTAGGACCAGATGGTTTCACAGGTGAATTCTACCAAACATCTGAAGAAGAGTTAATACCTATTCTCAAACTATTCCAAATTCTTGGGGCATCTGGGTGTCTCAGTTAAGTGGCTGACTCTTGATTTCAGCTCAGGTCATGACCTCACAGTTTGTGAGTTTGAGCCCTGCATTGGACGCTGCTCTGAGAGCTTGAAGCCTGCTTGGGATTCTCTCTCTCTGTTCCTTCCCCACTTGTGCTCGCTCGCTCTCTCTCTCTCTCTCTCTCTCCCTGGGTCTCTCTCTCTCTAAAAATACATAAACTTAAAAAAAAAATTCCAAAAAATAGGAGAGGAAGGAAAAATTCCAAACTCATTCTATGAGGCCAGAATTACCCTGATACCAAAACCAGTTAAAGATACCACAAAATAGAGAGAAGCACAGGCCACTATCCTTGATAAACACAGATGCAACATTCTTCAACAAAATACTAGCTAACCAAATCCAACAGCACTTTAAAAAATTATTATCATATCAAATGGGATTTATTACTGTGTTGCAAGAGTGGTTCAGTATTCAAAGCAATCAACGTGATACATCTCATCACTAAGAGAAAAATAAGAAATATATGATAATTTCAATAGACTCAGAAAAACATTTGAGAAAGTACAACATCCATTTGTGATAAAAACTCTCAACAAAGTAGGTTTAGAGTGAATGTATCTCAACTTAATGAAAGCCACATATAAAAAAAACCACAATGAACATCTTTCTTTTTAAAAACAAAATTTAATGGTTTTATTTATTTTTGAGACAGAGAGAGTCAGAGCATAAGCAGGGGAGGGGCAGAGAGAGAGGGAGGCACAGAATCTGAAGCAGGCTCCATGATCTGAGATTTCAGCACAGAGCCCGTTGCGGGGCTCGAACTCACAGACTATGAGATCATGACCTGAGCTAAAGTTGGATGCTTAACCAACTGAGTCACCTAGGTGCCCTGAACATCTTTCCTAATGTGGAAAACTTGAGAGCTTTTCAACTAAGGTCAAGAACAAGACAAGGATGTCTACTCTTACCACTTTCATTCAACATAGTACTGCAAGTCCTAATCATAGCAATGAGACAACAAAAAGAAATTAAAGTCATCCAAATTGGCAAGGAAGAAGTAAAAGCTTCACAAATTGCAAATGACATGATACTTTATATAGAAAACCCAAAACTCCACCCGAAAATCTGCTCATAGTGATAAAGGTATTAAATAAAGTCACAGGATACAAAATCAATGTACAGAAATCCGTTGTATTTCTATATGCCAATAATGAAGCAACATGATGAAATATTAAGAAAATAACCCATTTACAATTACACCCAAAATAATTAGATACTTAGGAATAACTTATAAAAAACTATAAAATACTGATGAAACCAGTTTCATACTGTTTTCCACAGAAGTGACACAACTTTGCATTTCACTAATAGTGTGCAAGTTCCAATTTTTCCACATCCTGTCCAATACTTATCTTTTTAAAAATAATAGTTATACTAATATGAAGTAATATCTCCTTGTGGTTTGATTCTTATTTTCCTAATTATTAGTAATGTTGATCAATTTTTTTCATATATTTTTTGCCATTTTTATGTCTTCTTTGGAGAGACATCTGTTCAATTCCTTTGCTCATTTTATTGGGTTATTGGGTTTTTTTTGTTTTTTGTTTTTGTTTTTGTTTTTGTTTTTGCGATTGAGCTCTGGAGTTCCTTATATATTTTGAGCACTAACTCTTGGTATTAGTGATATTTTACCATTATATAATGTTCTTCTTTGTCTTGTCTTTTGTGGCAGTATTTGAAGTCTATTTTGTGTGATATAAGTAATACTAGTTGTTTTCTTTTGATTTCCATTTATATGGATATCTTTTTATCCATTCAAGTTTAGTTCTTATGTGTTCTTATACTTAAAGTATTTCTTCTTCAAATAGCATATATGGATCTTGGGGTTGGTTGTAGGTTTTCTTTTCCTTTTTTTTAATTTTTGGTTTGGTTTGGTTTGGTTTATTTTAGGTCCTCTATGTCTTTGGATTAGGAGGTTTAATTTTAATCCATTTACATTTAAAGTAATTCTTGTAAGGGAAAGATTTACTATTGCAATTTTGTTAAATTATTTTGCCTGCTTTATAGTTTTTTGTCTCTCTATTCCTCTTTTGCTCTTTCCTTTGTGTTTTATTGATTTTCTTTTCTTTTTTAAATTGATATGCTTTTTTTTTTTTTCATTTTGTATGTGTTCTATAGGTATTTTCCTTGTGATTATGATGGGGCTTACCTAAAACAGTTTATAGTAATAACAATGTTTAAAGCTGATAATAACTTCAATAGCATACGAAAACGCTATACATTTCCTTCTCCTCCCAATTTATATTACTAGTGAAACAATCACATTGATTTATATTTTGTATCCTTTAATGTCTTTTTATAGTTATAGTTATTTTAATCTTTTTGTATTTTATTATGTTTTTAAAATTTTTTTGACATTTATTTGTCTTTGAGAGAGAGAGAGAGAGACAGAGACAGAGCGTGAGAGGGGTAGGGGCAGAGAGAGAGGGAGACACAGAATCTGAAGCAGGCTCCAGGCTCCGAGCTGTCAGCACAGAGCCCGGCGTGGGGCTTGAACTCACAAGCTGTGAGATCATGACCTGAGCTGAAGTGGGACGCTCAACCCACTGAGCTACCCAGGGACCCCAATCTTTTTGTATTTTAAATGATATACTAGAAATAAAAGTGATTTATTCACCACCATTAAGGAATTACAGTATTCTGTGTTTGAATATATATATTTACTTTTACCAGTGAGTTTTATACTTAATATGCTTTTGTACTGCTGCTTAACATTTCCCCCTAACATAGAATTCCCTTTAGTATTTCTTATAATTCATGTCTAGTAATGATCTCTTTAAGCAATTGCTTGTCTGGGAAAGTCTGTATCTTTCTCATTTTAGAAGTTCAGTTTTACCAGTTCATTGTCATGTTTTTCTTTCAACATTTAAATATATTATCCCACCTCCCCTTTCCCAGTTGACAATGTTTCTGCTAAAAAATCCTTGGGGCTCCTGGGTGGCTCAGTCGGTTAAGCATCCGACTTCGGCTCAGGTCATGATCTTGCGGTCTGTGGGTTCGAGACCCACGTCGGGCTCTGTGCTGACAGCTCAGAGCCTGGAGCCTGTTTCAGATTCTGTGTCTCCCTCTTCCTCTGACCCTCCCCTGTTCATGCTTTCTCTCTCTCTCTCTGTCTCAAAAGTAAATAAATGTTAAAAAAAAAATTAGAATTCCTCTAAGAGTCTCATGGGAGTTCCTAGTATGTGACATTTCACTCTACTTTCTGCTTTCATAATTTTCCTTTTGCCTTTGACATTGGTCATTTTAGTGGGTGTCTTGGTAGGGATTTCTTTGGGCTTCACTACTGATATTCACTGGATTTCCTGGATCTAGATGTCAATTTCCTTCACCAGATTTGGGAAGTTTGGGACATTATTTCTTTCAACAGCTTACTACATATTTTTCTATTGGCCCTATTATGGTATCTCATAAGTCTCTTATGCTTTCTTAATTCTTTTTCATTCTTTTATTTTTCCCTTTTTGCACCTCTTACTGAATAATTTTCAATGACTTGTCTTTGATTTACTGATCCTTTCTTTTTTCCTGTTTTATCTAGTCTTCTGTTCAACTTCTGTAGTGAATTGTTCAGTTTAGTTGTATTCTTCATCTCTGTGATATTTGTTTGTACTTTAAAAATATTTCCTACCTCTGTTAAAATTCTCAGTTTATTCATACATTATTCTCCAGCCCTCATTGAGTATGTTTATAATTGTTATTTTGAATTTTCTTTCAGGTAAATAATATACCTCCATTTCATTAGGATCATTCATTAGAATTTCTAGAGGTATATTGCATTACTTTGTTTAGAATATATTTCCATTTGTTTTTATTTCCCTTGATTCCTTGTGTTGGCTTCTGCACATTAGACAATACAGCTAACTATCTCAGTCTTCATGGACTGGTCTTGTGCAAGAGAAGACTCACACCAATCAGCACAGAGATCATGGGGAGCTGTTCAAATCTTCATGCTAGTTCAAACTGATCTTGTTCTCAGTGATCCTCAGGCATGTAGAGTTTACTGGATCCCGTCAGAGCCCTGAGATAATCAAAACTGAATCCAGTGCCTTTGGGAACAACCAGAAAGAGAAGATTATTGGATATATGGTCCGATATTTTTCTCTCCTTGAAAGAAGCCTAGAACTGGATTTCTTTCTTCTTCTGAGCTTAGGTATATAGCTGTGACATGAGTTAGTTTTCTAAGTCAAACATCAATCCTTCTTTTCAGTGCCCTCCCCACAAATGAGGGTATGCCAGTTCTCATCGAAGCTCAGAAACAGGTGAGGCAGAAGTCGGTGTGTCAGGAAGCCCCAGAATAATCAGAGTTTTGGATCTGTGATTTAATCCTTTTATTGTATACCCAAGAAGAATCTGGGGGCTGAGAGTTTTCTTCGAATAGTATGGTATTGTGCAGATGTAGGGCTTATGGTGAAAGAGTGTCTCAGATGTTTCTACCAGTTTTGATGTGGTTAATTCTAAGCTCACCCAGAATGCAGGAACCTCTCAATTAGTTTCTGGATTTCTCGCAATTGGAACTGTTCTGTGTACTTACATTAAATTGGTGTGTTCATGGGGGAGGGGAGGACATTTCAGGGCTTCTTTTTCACCCTAATTATATATTATGTCTTAGATATTTTAAAGATCCAAGCAGGGTCTAGATGACACACACAAATTAGGATGATTCAAGAAATGTTTAGTAAAGGAGTTATTTACAAAGCTATAAGTGAGTAAATGTGCAAGAAATAGTGCTGAATCACAGGGTTAATATGAAGAAGCTGTAGCTCCCTATAGAATAGAAGGAATGTTGGGGAAGACATGGTTACCAGAATCTGGAAAAAGAGCTGAGTGGAGAAGGACAGAGAGTGTTGTAAGCTAAATAATGTCCTTTCCCTAGGGCCTCTTGGTAGCTCAGTTGGTTAAGTGTCAGACTTCAGATCAGATCATGATCTAATGGTTCATGAGTTCAAGCCCCAAGTCAGGCTCTGTGCTGACAGCTCAGAGCCTGGAGCCTGTTTTAGATTCTTGCCCCTCCCCTGCTTTCACTCTCTCTCTCTCTCTCTCTCAAAAATAAATTAAAAAAAATAATGTACTTTCCCCAAAATATACCTGCATCCTATGCCCTGGAACCTATAGATGTTATCTTATATGACAAAAATGACTTTATAGGCGTGATTAGGTTAAAGATCTTGAAATGGGGAGATTATCCTGAATGATAAGATGGGATTTAAATGCTACTATATGTATTACTGAAAGAGAGAGGCAAAGAGAGATTTGACATAGGCAGAAGAGGTTAAAGTGATGTGATGATGGAAGCAGAGACTTGAATTATATAATGATAAGCCAAAAAATGCTGGCAATCACCAACATGTGGAGGAGGCAAGGAATGTAGTCTCCCTTAAGAGCTACTGGAGGGAGTGTGGCCTTGTCTACCATTTCATTTTGGCCAGTGATATTGATTTCAGACTTTTGATTCCCAAAACTGTAAGGGGATCAATTTCTGTTATTCTAAGCTCCTACATTTATGGTAACTTCTTATATCAGCTATTGGAATCTAATAAAGGGAATGGGAAAATAGAGGATTAAAAAGTATGAAGTCAGAAATACAGTGGAAATATAACTGAGTTTGGAACTAGAAAGATTTGATTTGAATTTCATATCTCATACCTTTTATTTCTATGACTTCGTTGTTAGTAAAACAGTGATAATTTTCAATAAGCAATATTCCTTGCAGTCTACAATGCACCATGTATCTTGTGTCAGGCTACTTTTGGCACTATGGTGCCAAACTGTCATGTAGGATAACTAATATATACCTGAGTAGAAGATATTGGCATAATAGTTATGGAAAGGGGAATGAAATTATACAAAGCGAAGAAAAATTGAAAGAACCAAGACCATATATTAATAAGATCACTGAGTAGAAGCAATAATACTATAGCAGAAACAATATGTCCAAAGTGTGTAATGAGAGATAAGAAGGAATATTCTAGGAAAGTATGCATAGCCTTCAGGAATATGTGTCCAGAATGTCATAAGAGAAATAGAAAAAAAGTCCTCCTGAATGTTGAAACATCACAGTTTAAAAACATTTTAAAATCCCTTATGTAGGCAAGAATTAGTTGTGCATGCCAGTGTAAGACTATGGTTAAAAATTGTGTGAATGTATAGGGCAGGAGACTGGAAATGAACTTCTGTGCAGATTTGGTGACTTTATCAGTCCAGAAAGTGTAAGAAGGTGACATTATGACATATATATGTATGTATATATACACCTATCTTGATATTCTTCTTGACACCTTTAGGTGTTCTTTTTTTAATATACAGACCTTCTCCCCTAACTCTTACCAGGTTTCTGTGGTTTTATGCATTCAATCTGCTTTCACCAACTTTTCTCTTTTTGTTTGTTTGTTTTAGCTATAGGCAAAATCACAAAATCTTGCATTTAAATAAGAGGATATATTTTATTTTAAACTAAAATTATATGTCAGATAAGCTTTTAAGCTTGGTCTCAGTAGATCATCAGCCTCCAAAGATTCCCTACTCTCTTACTACTGCCCATTCATTGTGGACCAAGGATCAGACATGGAAAATATGTCAATAGACAGGAAAGGCCAGATTGATTTCCAGTTGGTGGGGTCACAACTTTGTTAGTTTTATGAAAGGAGTTTCCCATAAAAATATCCCAGGCCACTGACTGACTAACCAGGCCACAACTGAGCCTCTGGAATTTAGTAAATAAGAGATGGCAAAATAAGCTGTTGCTTGAATTTGAGGAAGCAAGGCATGTCTGTGTCAACATGCTCCAGCTTCAGCATTGGCTGAAATCAGCAGCAGCATATAAAGTTGAGGTTACAGTTATTTATTATTTAAGCACAGAACATCTGAGAAACCAATAACCTCATTCTTACAAAAATATACTCTTAAATTCTTTGATTTAAAAATTAGGGTTATTTTTGTGATCACCAAACATAATTACAAGACAGTAAAGAGAGAGAACAGAGTGGCTAGATCATAAAAATAATTCAAAATGACCTTTCCAAATTTCTAGAGTATATGTGTACAACTTGATTAAGTATTTAAATCCATTCTATAAACTACTGTGGTTTTCCTTGATTGTTTTCTTCTTTAATAATGTTGAGTCTAGAGGACTGCTAATAAACAGAATTATTGATTATATTTTATTAGTATATTTTATATTTATTTCATACTGTATGAATTTCATATTTATATGTATTCTTTGTATATATTTATATCCTATTAATATGTTTGTTAATTACATTGTAGATTTAATTTACAGTACAAAAGGTGAATCATTATGAGCAATGAAAGAATGACTGAAAATAATATAAATAAATTATATTTCATTGATTATAAAATAGTTGTTATAAGTCTTCTAATGAAGAATAGTAATCATGAAGATTCACATATTCATTGAAGAATAAATGTATTAATGTATTCAATCATTTATTTATGCAATGAAATTTCTGTAGATGATTTCTTTAATATGTCTTTCAGGTTTCCCCTATCAGGATGATCTCTTCCTCAATATCATGTAACTCCATTCTCTTACATCCTTCAAATTTCTCAAATATCACTTTTCCTTTGAGGCATCGTTTTACTCTCTTTAAAAATTTAGTTCTTCTATCCTGACAATACCTCTTCCATGTCCCTACTTTCTTCTTACTCCCTGGTGCTTGTCATTTTATTTATTTATTTATTTATTTATTTATTTATTTATTTATTTATTGGTTCTTGTAACTTTGTAATAGACTATATATTTTATTTACTTTTCTTGTGTATTAGCCATTTTCCACACTAAAATGTAACTTCATGAGATCACAGTTTTTAATAGGCTTTTATCAATCTCTAGCACCTGAAAGAGTATTTGACACAGAATAGTTAGTTAAGAAAATGTTTGTGTAATGAAAAAGTGAATGTATTAGATGGTTTAGGAAGATAATATAGCTGGAGATACAAGTGTAGCCTTGAAGGAAAAAGAAAATGTGAGAGTTATATAAAAGAGTAACAGCTTCCAAAAAAGACATACCTAAGTCAAAGACATGGGCTGAAAATTCAGATAATTATTATGTTAGGTAGGGCAAGAGATTATTTTAAGATAGTGGTCAATAGTGTCAAGAGGTAAACGGGTAAAGAAAGAGGATTAATGAAATGTCATGTGTGACTTTGTGACATCGATATCATTGATACATTCAGTGGGAAATGTTGCATCAGAATTGTTGTAAAACCTGATTGAATTAGGCTTCTGAATAAATGAGGGCCACCGAAGTGGAGACTCAGATTCAGCAACACTTTCAGGAATGTTTGAGATATAGCAGAAGAGTATTTTGGTGGAGTAAGTTGTGAAATCAGAGTTAAGGGTAAGGAAATATTAAAGCAAATGTTGATGAGTCAAATGATAATAGTTGGCTGATAGTCTCCTATCCCCCAATTTCTAATGATTCAACTAAGATTAAAAATTTTAAATGTGGTATCATAATGATACCATAATGATATTTCTTCCCATTTATGTTCTTATATTTTTTCTTGTATTAGGCAGTTTTTATTATAGAATAAAAGAACAAAAATAAAATATTGGATCTTTGTAATTTTGTCTCATTTGAGTCTTTATTAATTTATTAAAAACAATGTTCCATTCTTTTTGTGCTTTTTAATTTACTTTCTCTCTATTCCTTGTGATATATGTAATCTTACCTTTTTATTTGTAGCCTTTATGGTTTCCTTTATTAACATAATTACTCTGCCTTTTACTTGTAATCTTCAACTATGATCTCTCCACTGGCACACTTCCCTTGGGGCTCTTTTGAACTTACTTTGTCAAAAAATTGATTTGGGGTGTCTGGGTGGATCAATAGGTTGAGTGTCCAACTCTCGAATCCAGCTCAGGTCATGAGATCCTAGTTCATGAGATCCAACCCCACATTGGGACACACAGCATGGAGCCTGCTGGGAATTTTCTCTCTCTCTCTCTCTCTCTCTCTCTGCTCCTCCCCTCCCTTTCAAAATAAGTAAGTAAACCTTAAAAAAAAGAGAAATTTTAAAAATAATTGATTCCCTTCAATTCTCAAACTTTAGTATTAACCAGAATCCACTGTGGAAACATAATTTTAGCTAATGCTTCCATTTCCATTTAGTTTCTTTTTTTTTTTAATAAATTGAAAGATTCAACTTCATTTTTTTTAAAGCATTAATTTTTAATTCAGTGGCTATACATTGCCAGTAACTACTATGCATATTCAGTGTATTTCAGCAAGTATTTATTATGGACTAAATATGTGAAAGTTTCAAGACTAGGAACTAAGAAAGAAAAATGTAAAATGTTTTTCAAATTTTCAATATCTTCAGCAAGAAGCTCATGTCTATATAAGAAATCATAGTCCAGGGGAGGGGCGCATGGGTGGCTCAGTTGGTTAAGTGTCTGACTTCTGCTCAGGTCATTATCTCAAGGGTCATAAGTTTGAGCCCCACATCAGGCTCTCTGCTGTCAGAGCCGACCCCACTTTGATCTTCTGTCTCTCTCTCTCTCTTTCTCTGCCCCTCCCCCTCATGTGCTGGTGCTCTCTGTCTCTCTTTCTTTCTTTCTCAAAAATAAATGGACATAAAAAAAATAAATCATAGCCCAACGGAGATGGTGATTTATGCCATAAGAATAACAAAAACACAGCCTTAGATTTGCACAGAGAGGTGAAGAATTATTCATAATAAGGTGGTCTGTTAGGAAACGAATTGGATATCGGAAAAAGATAATAACTCTGATGAGATAAAGAAGGAGGAAGAGAAGGATGAAGATGAGAAGGAGAAAAAGAAGATTAATAGAAGTATGTCATGGGAAATGAGGAGGGGGTAAGAACTCAAAATAGAAAAAGGAGAGAGATGGCAATTCAAGAAGGAGTAAAGACATTCAACAAATTCATAGTCATGAAAGAACAAGGCACTTTCTGGCAGTGGGAAGGAAGTAGTTGTGGCAGGACTACAAGGGGTGCAGAGTCAGAACAATTTTGGAGAAACTGGGAAATATTTTGAATGTCCTTTTACGGCATTTGACAGATTAAAATACAGTGGTTTTAGGTTTGCCAAAATCAAGCAAGCTATTGTTAAAAACACAATATATAAAAAAGAATTCTAAATGTAGTTTGCAGTCCTTTAAGCCAGGTTTCTGCATCTCTAATCATTGGATAGTGATTTTATTTTTGAAATTGTGGTCTATGAGAACATTATTTTAGTATACAAAATTAGAAATAAAAAGCAAGTAGCATGATTCATATATGCTTTTCTCATTCTCTAAAAAACAAATACTTATAAATAATGGTTATTCCATTTAATGTTTAAGAGATTATTGCTTTTGTTACATGAACGGAGATTAATATAATACATTTAATTAGGTAGAACTAATTATTCACCCGCTTAGTGCTGTTGCTATCATATTAGGTATGCTAATTCATACAATTAACCTTATATAATTGGTTTAAAGACCTTGTCTAACAGGGCAGTGTATTAGTTCATTGATGGAATAAATGAAGAAGTCTCAAATTTGAAGTAACATCTTAGAAAACTGTTATTACAATATACACTTTCTTTTTGGTTTTCTTTTTTTCTCTTTAGATATTTAAAGTTATTATTTAAGGAAAATAAATCCTAGCAGTGTTGTTCAGAATCTCCCAAATAAATTTAATTTCTTTCTCGTTAAGTGTGTGTTCATACTATTTAAGAATAGCAAGTAGTGGACAGTCATTATTCAAGGTAAAAACTGGTTTATTTCAATCTTCTCAATTACAGCCTTTTAGGAAAAGAAAGACAATAAATACAGTAGTAAAGCCCTATGTATTTGTGTATTAAAATTAAGGCTCCATATGCAATTTTTGTGCTTCATTTCCCAACACATGCTGATGGAAAGAAAAAAGCTAGTGAAAGGCATTAACTGGGTAATAGGTTCTGGAAATACTGGCTTGGTAACAGACTACTAGATCAATCAACTCAGCACAACAAAAGCATTGTGTTCTAAAATAAAGCCAAGGCACTCTCAACAATAGCCAAATTATGGAAAGAGCCTAAATGTCCATCAACTGATGAATGGATAAAGAAATTGTGGTTTATATACACAATGGAATACTACGTGGCAATGAGAAAAAATGAAATATGGCCTTTTGTAGCAACATGGATGGAACTGGAGAGTGTGATGCTAAGTGAAATAAGCCATACAGAGAAAGACAGATACCATATGGTTTCACTCTTATGTGGATCCTGAGAAACATAACAGAAACCCATGGGGGAGGGGAAGGAAAAAAAAAAAAAAAAGAGGTTAGAGTGGGAGAGAGCCAAAGCATAAGAGACTGTTAAAAACTGAGAACAAACTGAGGGTTGATGGGGGGTGGGAGGGAGGGCAGGGTGGGTGATGGGTATTGAGGAGGGCACCTTTTGGGATGAGCACTGGGTGTTGTATGGAAACCAATTTGACAGTAAATTTCATATATTAAAAAATAAAAAAAAAATTTATAAGACTTAAAAAAAATAAAATAAAATAAAAAAAAATTAAAAAAAATAAAAATAAAATAAAGCCAAGGCAATGAATATGGAGAAATTGAAGTATAACTTATGATTTTAGTCACAAACTTCTATCAGATCATCTCTTAGATACTTGAGACTACATATGCAGAACAGAATTCATTATCTCTTTTCCAAAAGAAAAAAAAACAACAAAAAACCAATCATTTCTACTGTACTACTTCCTCCACGTAAGCTGCTCTTCAGGGAGAATTTTAGTCAGGGAACTTTGAAGTCATAATCAAATTTCACTCTGGCTCATTCCTTACATTCAATTTATTATCAACTTGTATGTTATGTTCTTTTATGTTATGATGCTTGGTCTGTTTTATGTGATCCTATCATATCCTAATATATCCTTCTTTGTATGCTTTAAAATGTCATTTCTTCCTTCTCATTTCCATGGTTCTATTTCTAATGTGCCTTGGAATGTAACTACAAATTAATATGGATTAAAACTCTCTTTATGTCCAGCTGCCCCTAATCTCTGCTTCCTGAGATGCTTCTTAACACAAACTTTATTCTTTTACTATTTTACTCAAAATAAATAAATGTTTCCATTCTTCTTAGGAAAACAAAATCCTTGGTAGGGCTTTCAGATCTTCTGCTAATACATCAAGGTACCTTCTATAATCATCTTTGCCAATAAGCTCATTTTCAATAAGTTCATTCAAACCCCTCTAGAATCCTACAATGAAGCCATAATAAATCATCTTCAACCTCTTGAAAATGCAAACTTCTGTCATACTTCATATTTTGCTTATGTGTTTTGCTTGCCTAATTTGCTATGTTATTATTTTCTTTAAGAATGTCCAATGTCTTTGATGCAAAATTGATGATGATAATACTCATGCCTCTCCCAAATCCATACTTGCTTTCAGAGTTTTATTGGACATATGGTTTGTCTGCTAGAAACTACATTTCCTGGCTTCTTTTGAAGCTTTGTGTGCCACATGAATAAATTCTGGCTAAAAGAATATGAAAAGAAAAAAATGTACACAATTTCAGTGCCATAGCACTAAAAGAAAATTAATTCTCTATGTCCTCTTCTCCCTTCTAACAGTGAAAAATGTAGGTATAATGATGTTATGCCAGTTTTAACCATGTGGATTAAATCAGCACACAGTGTGGCTTGAAGAACAAGATAGATAATATTTGGGTCCTGTTGTTATTGCTTGTACTGCAGAACTTCAGCTCTGGACAATTTGGTTATTTTTACAAATTTATATGAAAGGAAAAAAATCCAACTTATTTAGTACACTATATTTTGAGGTCTCTTCATTCTGTCAGATGAGTGATTCCCCGAGTATTTCTTTTCTGCATTTTTTTTAGTGTATGTATAATGTTAGAACATTCAAGATGTAATAGTAAATGTTTAAGGGCTTGAAGCAGAAAATATTTGCCTTCTTCATCTGATTCTCCTACTATTTATTTTTCTAATGGTGGTTCTGGGTCTTAGTGTGCAATATTATTTTAATAGTTATCAGTTGCTGCATAACAAACTATCCAAAAAATTACAATTTTACAACAACACACATTTATTATGTTATAATATCTGTGGGACGGAAATCCACATGTGGCTTAGGTCAGTTCTCAGACTCAGGGACTCTCACAAGCCTGCAATCTAAGTGTCATCCAAGATGCAGTCTTGTCAATACTTGATATTGAGAGGTTCCAAGATCCACTCAAATACAATTGATAGTTATTGGGAGCATTCAATTCCTTGCAAGTTTTTGGATTGTAGGCTTCAGTTCCATGCTGGCTATTTGCCAGAGACTGTCCTCAATTCCTTGTAATACAGGGCTGCCCATAATGCAGCCTAAAACATGGCAGCTGGCTTCATCAATTTGAGCAAGTGGGAGCAAACAAGAAAGAGAAAGTGAATGTGAACAAGAAAGAAGTCACAATAATTTACAACCTAATCCTGGAAGAGCATTCCATCACAGTGGAGCATTCTGTTTGTAGGAATCAAATCCTTAGATCCAGTCCACACTTGAGGGGAAATGATTATACAAAGGTTGAACTACAAGGAGATGGAGATCATTGAGAAGCATTTCAGAAGCTAACACAATGTTTTTCTTAAATTCTTGCTAAATATGAAGATTCCATTGCCTCATTCCCATTGATTGCATTTTCTCATATCTTATGGGAGGAGTAATGGCCACTGCAACTAATTATGATCAAAAAAGACTGATTATACAGTGCTCTAATTCTAAAATGTTCAAAATTGTTAATGAAATTAGTAAAATATACAATTACAAGACAAATTAATTTTGATTTTCATAATATATTGCAATTAAGCAACAATTATATAGCTAACAAAACTCAGGAGCTGTATTTCTTAAGTCTACTTCTGGGGAAAGAAATACCTCCATATCCTATTATTATTGGCTACATTTAGTTTTCTGCTCTCCATAAAAATTAAAGATGTAATTTTCAAATAATACTCTGGCTATTCATATTAGTGAGCATATGTTCTCGATATGGAAAAACTGTTATTATGAAAAGCACAACAAAAGCAAATTTTAAAAATAGCACACAATGAAAAAAATTCCAAATTTTATGAATATATCTGAGATCTTTGTCACACAGTGGGTATGCAAAGAAAAAGAAGCTTCCTGATTTTCTCTACTAGGATTCAAGAATATATATATATATATGTATGTGTGTGTATATATATATGTGTGTATGTATATTTTTATGCACACATATATATCTATATCACATAAATAAATAAATAAATAAATAAATAAATAAATAAATAAAATATGGATAAATAAAAACACATACTTTGATATAGATATAAGTATAAATATATAGAATATAAGCAATGGCATCTGAAAGTCGCATGAATATGTCCATATGTAAACAAAAGCATTCTCTTCTGTAATCACCTGTAGGAGATTCCCAAAAGCTCCCTGATTTCTCTCCTTCCATTTCTTTATCTTCTTTCCCTTTCCCTTCTCTTACTCTGCAGAAGCCTTTGGCGTATTATTCACCCTCATTATTGCTACTACTATCTATATTTATCATGACTTAAAACTCTTTATCTTCAACCCAAAATTTATTCATAAAATAAAACCAGTTGCTCAGCTCCTTGCATCTCTATCTGGATTTGATTGAAGATTCTGCTTCTACTTTTCCTACCAATTTTACTAGTTGCATGTATGAATTTCTTATATATGATGTTGTAAAAAATCTACACAATTTGCAAATGTAATAATAATCATCTACATATCATTGTCTCATCCACATTTAAACATATAGAAGTAAACTTCTCTTGAATACAAAAAATAAAACAAAAAATCTAACCCCATCCGCCATGGATTTTATTACTGCTTCCAATTATCACTTTATTTCTTTCATTTTCTTTATGAACAAACTTCTGGAATAAGCATCCTCAATCATCTATGTCCATGTTCTCAACTCTTACTCCAATCTAGTTCTCATTCACATCACACCGCTGAAAATCCTCTTCCACAGGTTACCAACAGCTTGTCTTATTAATTTATTAAGAATGTAGATTTTGGAACTGTTCTTTTTGCTTTTTCATTAAGACTTAATTCTTCTAACCATTGCTCTCTTTTGATTAACTCTTCCTGATACCTCCTATTTTCCTCCTAATTTATTTTCACATGCCAGGCACATTTTTATTTTCTTATGGTCTGACCTAGATTTTATTGAAACTATTATTTCTGCTTACATTTCACTGGTGGAAGCAAAATGGACAGCCACATCTCATTTCCAAGGGAGCGAGGAAGAGTAAACCAGCAATGTTCTCAGAAGATGGAGTATCTGCAACACCACTCTGGTAACAATGCATCCTAGCTCAATGGACTATCAAGTCTAAGTATGAATTGAAATCTTAAAGCGTTTTTAAGAAACTTCAACTTTCTAGGGGTGCCTATGTGGCAAAGTCAGTGAAGCATCCAGCTTCAACTCAGGTCATGATCTCACGGTCTATGAGTTCGAGCCCCACATCGGGCTCTGTGCTGCCAGCTCAGAACCTGGAGCCTGCTTTGGATTCTGTGTCTCCCTCTCTCTCTGCGCCCCAAGCCACCCTTCTCCCCAACTCTCTGTCTCTCTGTCTCTCTCTTAAAAATAAATAAACATCAAAAAATGTAAAAAACAAATCTTCAACTTTCTGTCTCTTTATCAACCTTATTACACTTGCAGATTGAGAGTCAAAAAGAACTTAATCACTTACTAGTCTATTGAGTGCCAATGTGACTGGTCTTCCTCCTTCCCACTTAGTAAATACCTGAAAGCCCAATAATAACAAAGAAGCTTTCCATGAAAAATATAATCCTCAACTTCTTAGCACCAATTCTGAATCAAAATCTTCTGGCTACCTAGGAAAAGACTCCTGCAACTTCTCTGTGTGGGTGAGCCTAGAGGTAAACCATCAGGATCACAGATGTTTTCTGGCTTTAGCACAGGCACATGATTTCATTCTCTCAAACTCAGTATCTCCAAAACCAGGTATTTTCACTAAGGATGTATTCCAAGGGAAAAATATATATGTGCAAATATATTTATTGTGGTATAGTATAGACAAAATCTGAAGCCATGCTACATGTTCAGAAGCTGGAGCATGGCTACATAAATATCTACAAACCAAATTAATGAAGTATTGTTAGACACATAAATGATCATTGTGGAGAATAATGTGAAAATAGTTCATTATTTTTGATATATTAGGTAACAGAGCTAAATTAAATAATATCCTGTACCAATTAAAACATGAAGGTATCTGGAAATAAACCATAATATGAGGGCAGTTAATACCTTACAACTCTATATATTTATCATTTTAAATTTACCATTGTAATTGTTGTATTATGCATGATGAGTATAATAGAAAGAAAATAAATATCAGATATTAAGCAGGTGGTGATAGGAGATGGAGCCAAAGTTCTGCCAATGGGAGCTATTTCCCCGGAATTATGCATCTACTTATGATTAAGACCTCGAAGAGGGCATATATGATAAGGGAAAGATTTAAGGAAGCTACCAAAACCATGAAGATCAAAAGATAAGACTGGAAAATTTAGAAGTGATAATATTCTCTGTTGAAGTTTTTAGATATGGAGCTACAGAAGGCAGATGGGATCATAAGTATTACCAATATCACATTTTCTGCTTAGACCTGATTACCGATTTTATGCTTTTGGTGGCTGATAGCAAATTAGTAATGAATAATTCTTAACTAGGTTTGACAGTGTTAAATAGGTAATTGGAAAGGCACAGAGAGAATACCAAGGCAATATAAGGTAACAATTGCATGAAACACTTGTCACCCTTAGGACCAATGGGACAAAGGAAGTGGTTTGGATTAGTAAAACTTAAGAGCTTGGAGAAAGGGTCCTGTACAATTGAAACTCAGATCACTGAGAAGGTGTGTCCTGGCCAGTTACTACAGGTATATCTGAGCTGGAAGGGTGCCATATTTCTGAAGATGAGGTGTTAGTCTAAGTCTCTGGATGAGCTACAATGGTATATTTGTGACTTGTTAAAAATATTTAGATTAGATTCAATTGCTACTATTGGAAATAATTGCTGCTATGATGGTGAAGAAACAGGGTTGCTAAACAAACAAACAAACAAACAAAAACAAAACAGGGTCCTTCCTCCCACCTCCAACGTCTTAGTCTTTCTCAGGCGTCCATTATTGGCAGAGGCTTGAAAGGGAGCAAGAAGGCAAAACAAAAATGCGGTGAGCAAATTCCCATCCCCAGCATTGTAAAACAAATTGCTGAGTGACAGAAGTTTGTTAAATAGTACCAAAGGAGTCACCAAAGGTCACTGGCCAGAATACATATACATTAAGTTATTTATGGACTCATTTGAATATTTAGTGCTATGAACATCAACACACATTAATTATAAGAAAAGAAAATTGCTAATCTCCTCATATATAAGTATGTGTCCCCAGGCTCCATATGATTATTATTTAGTGGTTAATTTGATCCTTGGTCCTAAGTTATTATCTGAATTTATATCAGTCAGCCTGAAATTGCAGTTTGCCTGACATTGTTCCTAATGTTATAACATTTTATTTTCAAAAGTATCCCAATTTGGATAGGAAATTATATGGTTACTGAATATATAGCTTACACATAAATAGACATTAATTTGTATTTTATGATCAACATATACAAAAATATTAGTAACGAAAAAACTATATTGGTATAGATAGAGAAAATGATGTGAAAGGAGAGATTTTTAGAGGAAGAAATGTAGGTGATTAGTGGAAGTTCTCCATCAGTGAGACAAATAAGGACGCTTTAAATAGCAGAGACAACATCAGACACATAGGAAATACATCAAGTTTTAACCAAGACAGGGAATGAATTTTCAAGTTCACATGAAGACATAACCAATCAAAGGGGTCTATTGCTGACTGTGAATCTACCCAAACATTTCACTTAAGACTCCACAAGGTCGATAATGCTAGGGACATTGCAGATATTATTTAATTGAAAGTTGTGAACAATAAAATCAGGGATGTTTACAGTTTTTCACTATTATTAATAAAGCTTCTATAAATGTTTGTGTACAGATTTTTGCTTACCACAGATCTTCATTTATCTTGGAAAAATGCCAAGGATTGTAACTGCTGGTTTGATGATACATCATTTTCATTGGGGTATTTTAGCTGTTCTGCTCATATATCTATATTTTATTTCTCATTTCAGAATTTGAATAACTGCTGTAATCTTTTATTTGCACTTGGCAGGGTATGTGACTGACTAATGCTCATACATGTGTGCATGAGTGTGTGTGTCTGTGTGTGTCTGTGTAGAAGTGACCCTCATGGAAGAAGTACTTGCCAAAGGGACTATAATTATGAAAGGAAAGAAAGAGAAAGCTTCCACAACATGCTTCAGGATTTTTCCAGGTCTAAACATCTGGTGAACGGATGCTAATAGGCAACTTGCTATTGAATAAAACATGTGCAAGGAAAGCAGTAGACTTTTCTTCCACAGATTTGAGATAGTATCTATCGTCCCTTGTTTAGGGACATATTTATTTCTTTTACACCAGTGTAAATAAGTACCATGATGTTTAGACGTATTGGAGATACCCATCTGGGTATTTTTTTTCAGGGATAACCACACATGGGAACTGAATAATGCTGCACATCACTAAGCTGTAACACTAATGGTGTGGGGGAAAGCCATACTGACTGGGTCAGGTTTTAGAGAATGCTGCTTTATATGGCTCTCCTGTCAAGCTATCCACTTGTCATTTGCACAGCTGCTGAAGGATGCTTTCATTCATCAGGTGTTTGAAAGCGGTAGTCCTTTGGAGGACAGTGATTAGTACAGAGGCTTGAAAATAAAACCTGGAGAAATGGGCTGGAGAGGAACTCTAACTCACGACTCCAGGAGATGGCAAAAACGTGGTAATCCGAGTCCTGTGCAACAATCTCATGGAGACCAATAAACGACATTCAAAACAACGGATACTAGTTTCAATCTCCTTAACAATACCGAAGAAAAAATTAAAAGCTCTCATTTGATGTCTGAACATTTCTGAACAAAATATCCATTTGATATTTTCTATCAGCTTTCTTCTTTTTCAGTTTTTATTTCAAATAATCTTTCAGTTGAAAGCTGTATTTTAAGCTTCCTAGATAAAGTGTATGATCTAATTAATTATCTGTCAGTCGCTCAATACAACAAAAATAACAATTTTTCAGAAAGATAAAAGAGTCATTTTCTTAAATTTCTGCTAACGTTTAATATAGGTAAATAAAAACCCTTAGTGGATAATTTAAACAAACACAGTGATGAAACATTGTTTGGGGAGTTTAGGAGTTTATCAGTCTACTCAGCTAGTAGAAATAATTTTGCTTTATCCTAGAAACTCTTGGTTATAAATATAACTCATATACTCTTTGGTATAAAAATACAATTTACTTGACGGGGCCCCTGGGTGGCTCAGTTGGTTGAGCGTCCGACTTCGGCTCAGGTCATGATCTCACAGTCCCTGAGTTCCAGCCCCACGTTGGGCTCTGTGCTGACAGCTCAGAGCCTGGAGCCTGCTTTGGATTCTGTGTTACCCCCTTACTCTGCCCCTCTCCCACTCATGCTCTCACTCTGTCTCTAAAAAATAAATGTTAAAATTTTTTTTAAAAAATACTATTTACTTGAAAAGTATACCATTGGACAAAACTTCATTAGTACATTTAGATATTTTAAAAACTATTTTCTATAAACAATTGTCATTGCAACATAAAACTTTTCTAAACATTGATCTTTTTTTAAATCTAAATTTTCAGAAAATGGTTCAATATAACAGTTTTAAACACATTTTAGAAATAATATACTAAAGCTCCACATTTATTTTTACTTCCATTAGTCTTAAGAGATTTTTTTTTCAATTCATTCTTTGCTGACAGATTCTTTAAAGAAGTTATGTATGTCTCCCACCACAATGTATATTATTGATAGTAGTCTTGTGACCACATACTCATGGTACATATTCATACCACATCTCATAACAGACTCTAAAGGCCATATATTGTACTGTGCATAATTCTCTCCAAAATAGTTATGATTTTATTGTATTATTTTCCATTCAAGAGACCACATAGTGATTCAAACTAGTGATAATGAAGCAGTTATTAGCAAAAGCACAATATTTAATTTTAATGTTATAATTGTTATTAATAATCATTTGTAACACACCTCAGAAGTGATCATGACATACCTGCATCATAATGCAACAGATTAAAAATACTACTTTTTAAAAAGTATTTACACATATACACAATTGATAATTGCGGCAATGGGAAAGAGCTTACTTTAGATATAGACATGCATTGGGCAAAGCTTGTAAACCTGTTGCCAAACTTTTAAGTTACATATCCCTGTTCTCTCAATTTTGTTTTTTAAAGTACAAACTATTAGGGAATGCACATTATAGGTGAATTTTTTTCAATGTCAATCTTACGATTAGAGATGATAACTAAGGAAAAATTCATTGGATTGAGATTTACTTTATAAAATAAAATATACACTTCCTTCAAAAAACACAGACATGCAGAAATAATAAAGATCCATTTACAGACAAAACTACTTAAAGGTGGACGCAAGGCTCTTCGCTGTACTTTATACTATATGCCCCGATACTCAACCTAGTACAAATTCTCCCTCCTCTGTAACATTTCCCCTTCCTATCTTCTATGATTATTTTCTCTCCTGTGTTCCTACAAGACCTTCTGTTCGTGTCATCCTTTAGATACTTAATCTTGTACTACTTTATACTATCTCATATTATTATCATTAACTGTTATATATCCTTCCATCTAATTTTTGGGAGGGTGGATTGCTAAAGCTCATTTCCCTCAAGGAGTCCATAAACTCCTTCAAATCAGAGGCCTTTTGTCATACATCTTTGTTCATGAGTATATAATTGGCTAAGCTAAACAGTTGTGGTGTTAAATGAATGGTGTTAGAGACAGGTGTGGCCTTATAGCAATGCCAGTGCTGCATGTTATATCCTGTAAATCAAGGGTGGTATGATAGTCACAGAAATATGTATTTTAAGCCCTCTCTGATATAATGAGACATTTGGAAAGGCTATTTGTATGGATTTGTTTGATTGTTACATCTAGAATATCTAATTCATCCAGGTAAAACATAGTATATAGATATTAATCAAACATTTTTAAATGGGATGATCCTGAAATAATAGTTTGTACATTATCTAATGGCACATAGTTCTATATATCTATGGAAATATCACCCATTATCCTTAAGTATGTTTAACCAAATATCTTGTTATAATTATCCAGCTTTAATTGTTTTGTTACAATAGAAGTATATGTTCTGTTTTTCTATAGGGGATTATTAATTTGTATATTCATCAATTATCTAACATTCTAAACCACTGAGCTCAGTGGGATTACATTTTATTCAAATATATTATGTGTAAGTTTAAAAAGTGAATATGTACTTTATTTCAAAAGTGTTTTAATAGTTTGTTTTGTAAGACTAAACATTCAATAGATGGAAACCATGCATTGTTTGAAGGACAGACAGCACCACAAATTAAAATGATGCTCTTGGCCTCTTGGAAATGAAACCAAAGACATAATAGGTGTATGAGAAAAAAGTATTTTTTAGTAATTAAAGTTAAGACCTGGATTTTGTTCTCAGTTCTTTCCCCTACCAACCCATATTTTTTTTTATTTTTATAATTTGTGCTAAGAACACATTAAATAAGATTTATCCTATTAAAAGATTTGTAACTTTATAATACAGTATTGATAATTATAGGCCCCGTGTTGCACAGATCTCTAGAATTTGTCTCATATAACTGAAACTTCACAACTCTTTATTTTCTGCCAGTCAGCTCCTGCCAACTCTCATTCTGCTCTCTGCTTTTAGAAGTTTGATTATTTTAGACATCTTGTGTAAGTAGAATCATGCAGTATTTGTTCCTCTGTAACTAGAGAACTTCTGTTAGCATTTTTGCCAAGGCAGGTCTACTGGCAAAAACTCTTTCAATTTTTGTTTATCTGAGAAAGTCTATTTCTCCTTCACTTTTGGAAGATAATTTCCCACGGCACAGAATTCTAGATTGGTGGGTCTTTCTTTCAACATATTAAGTATTTCAGTCCACTCTTGTCTTGCTTGCATGGTTTCTGAGACAAGTTGGATATAATTTTAATCTTTGCTCCTCTATAGGTAGTGTTTTGTTCCTTTGGCTTCTTTCATGATTTTTTTCTTCATCTTTGTTTTTCTGTAGTTTGAAAATGTTATTCCTATGTATAGTTTTGTTATTATTTTCATTTTTCCTGCTGGGTGTTCTCTGAGCTTCCAGGGTCTTTGATCTGTGGTTTGGTGTATTAGATGAGTCAGGGAAGATTCATATCCATATTGTTACAAATAATTCTGTTCCTTTCTCTTTTTCTTCTCCTCTTGTGCTCCCATTACACATATGTTACACTTTTTGTAGCTGTCCCACAAAACTTGGTTATTCTTTTTTTTTTTTTTTTGCTTGCTTGTTGGTTTATTTGCTTCACTCTTGTTCTTTTTACTTTTTTAGTTTTCGGGAGTTTCTATTGATACATTCTCAAGCTCCAAATTCTTTGTGCAGTCATAATAACCCCATTAAAGACATTCTTCATTTCTGTTACAGTGTATTTGATCAGTAACATTTTTTTTTTTTTGGATTTCAATCTCTATGCTTATGCTGTCTATCTGTTTTTACATGCTGTCTACTTTATTCGCTATCATCTTTAGACTGTTAATCATAGTTGTCTTAAATTCCTATTTTGATAATTCCAATATCCTGACATACCTGGTTCTTATGCTTGCTCTGTCTTGTCAAAATTTGTGGGGCTTTTTTTTTTGCCTTTTTGTATGCCTTGTAATTTTGTTTCTTGGTTACTGCAAATGATGAACTCCAAGCAGAATTCCTACAAATGGGCCTTCAGTAACACATGGTGTGGTATTATGGGAGGAGAAGTGTTCTCTATTCCTGTGATTAGTTCTCAGACATCCAGTGAGCCTGTGCCTGTGTACATTGAATTTCACAAGTTTCTAATTTTTTTCTTCCTCATCACGTGGGACAGGATTGGGAGAGTTGGCTGGACTTGGGTATTTCCCTTCTATCACAGGGAAGCCTAGAGACAGCTGAAGTTGGTTGTTTTCCTTCCTGAGTTGTCAGCCTGTGATAATACCCAGCTGATCAGACTGCAGGTGACTAGTTTGGGCAAGACTTTTAAAGAACAGATCGCTCATGGGGGTCCTGTGTGTGTCGGTAGGTTAAACATCTGCCTGCAGCTCAGATCACGATCTGACAGTTTCAGGAGTTCAAGTCCCATATCAGGCCTTTTGCTGGCAGCACAGAGCCAGCTTGGGATCCCTTATCTGCCTCTCTCAAGGCCCTTCCTCCACTTGTTCTCCTTCCCTCCCTCCCTCACCCTCTCCTTCGAAAATAATAAACATTTAAAAAGTTAAAAGAATGGATTGCTCAGGGTTATTTCAATGTGATTCCTGTTCTCCTTATCCTGCCAGAAGCAGGAGGGTATTTTTTTCTCAGATATTTACTCTTAGGAACCCGGTCCAGCTCTTGGGGGCAAATCTCACAATGTTGTTAGGTGCTCCCTGTAAATGGGTTTCCCTGGAGTTTTCAACTCTCAGAATTGTTCAGTCTGAGCCTCTAGCAATTTATCAATTACAGTTTGAATCTTCCTTCCCCAGCACTGGTTTCACAAACAGCTTCTACTCCCAAACCTATGCTTAGGTAAAAACTATGATATGTGCCTGTTTCTGTAGTCTTGAAGTAGTTGTCCTGAGTCCTTCCCTCTTTTATAAATCTAAGGAGAGTTGTTGATTTTTAAATCTCTTCATCTTTTCACTTGTCGAAATGGAGTGGCAACTTCCAAATTCTTTGCACACAGAAATGAAAACTGGAAGTCGAAGGTTTGCTTCTGAGATGATGAAGTGGTCTAAAATTGACTGTAATGGTGGCATACATACCTGTGATTATAATACAAAAATTGAATTAACTACTTTACTTGGATGAATTTTAGGGCATAACTCTATCTCAATAATGCTATTTTTAAATGGTTAGTATGAATGCATTTTTGTTTGAAATTACTTTTCAAAATCCTATGTGATTTAAAAGGCAACTGCAAAAAGCTATAATAATAAATATTTTTTGATTGAAGCACAATGATAAAGGTAAGGATTGTGACAAAACAGAAAAGGAGAATGGAACAGATATATACATGAAAGTTTTTGTATACTGCGTAATATGTTATTAAAATGAACTAGAATCTTGTGATTGTAATCCTCAATGCAGCCACTTATAAAGTAACTCAAAATGTATAGTAAAAGAAAAATTAAAATGGTACTTTATGAGATATTTATTTAACACAAAAGAAGGAAGTCATATAGGAACTGTGGAACAAAAATATAAAAGCTATGTGGAAATGACAAATTATATAAAGTAATAACGAAAGCAACCTGTTGAATTTTAACATATAAATTTATTATGTATAACAACAATAGCACAGAAAAGTAAGGCAAAGGGAATAGTTATAAAAGAATGGCAATTATACATTACACATATCACGGTAATCAAATTAGCATAAACCAGAAGGAGATTTTGGTAAAATAAGTTGTATATTGTGAGCCCTACAGCAAACACTAAGATATTAAGTAAAAAGTATGTCATGAAAAAATCTTTAAAGGCATATATTCAATTAAGACGAAATGACATTATCAAAAGGGAAAAAGAAGAAAAAATGAAATATGTAATAAAACAACATGTAACATGGCAGATGTGTACAGCTGTCTCATAGTTATTATCTCAGGGGGAAGACAACTTTACCAACCAGTATGCAGTGTTTATGTACAGTTTCTTTTGTTTTAATCTTAGTTCACACATTTCCAAAGTTACTTATGCTTGCATTTTCCCCCTAATCCTCTAGAGAGATTAATTAATACATTTCTAAAATGGATACTTTTTTTTCTGCATTCCTTGGATCCTCTGGTCTCTTAAGTGATTACTATTTTTAAATTTTGGACTCCTTAAGTTTCATTCTTTGTATTTTCAAATTCCATGAGTTTTCACAAATTCAAAATATCATATGTCCACCATTGTAGTAATATACAGAATAATTTCACTGCCTGAAAAATCCCGTGCTATATCTATTCAGTCCATTCTTTCTCTCCCCCTCTAGTACTTCAACAACCACTGATTATTTCACTGTCTGTATAGCATTGTCTGTTCTCCATTGTCCTAAAATTGGAGAATAATATAACGTGGAGCATTGTCTGACTGGCTTATTTCACTTAGCAATTAAATTTAAGCCTCTTCTATATACTTTTTATAAAATTGTAGTTCATTTTTTTTCTTTTTATCACAGAATGTTTTTCAATTTTACAGATTAATACAGCTTTTTTTTTTTATCCATTCAGCTATTGAAGATCATTTTAGTATTTTTGGGTTCTCAGTGATTATGAAAAAAGAATAAGTTGCTATAAGAATTTGCATGTTTAGTCTTATTTTGGGCATAGGTTTCAACACTGTTGGATAAATACCTAGGAGTATGATTAGTTGACTGTACGGTAAGAATTGGCTACATTTTGTAAAAAAACCTGCCAGACGTTCTTCCAGAATGCCCATTTTGTATATTCACCAGCAAATGAGTGAAAGTTGTGTTTGCTTTGCATCTTTGCTAGTAGATTGAGATTGCATTGAATCTATACATCCGTAGTTAGAATTTAGCTATTCTAACATATGTGTAGTGGTATGTAGTTTATGTTGCGTTTTTCTAGTGACAAATAACTTTGAGCATATTTTCATGTACTTGTTTTTCCTCTGTTGTCTTTAATGATATGACCACTCAGATAATTTGCTCATTTTTAAATTAGACTTTTTGTTTTTCATTTGTTGAGTTTCAAGAGTTCTTTGTATATTTTGGATATGAGTCCTCTATCAAATATGATATTTTTACAAATATTCTTCTTCAGTCTGTTGGTTATCTTTTTGTCTTTTCATTATCTTAACATTATATTTTTTGAAGCAGAAACATTTCATTTCATAAAATCCAAATCAACTTATTTTTTTAATGGATCATGTTTTTTTGTTTTGTATCAAAAAATCATTGCCAAACGCAAGATCATAATCTCTTATGTTTTCATCTGAAAGTTTTAAAAGTTTTTGTTTTGTATGTAGGCCCTATGGTCAATAATTTTGAATTAATATTATGAAAGGTGTCGGTCTATGTCTACATTACTTTTTTTTAAATTTTTTTTCATATTATTGTCCAATTATTTCAGCACCATTTGTTGAAAGAGTATCTAATCTCCATTAAATTGACTTTGTCCCTTTGTCAAATGTAAATTGGTTATATTTGTGTTGGTGTAGTTCTAGGATTTTTATTCTGTTCCATTTAACTGTGTCCATTCTTTTGCCAATAAAATTCTGTGTTAATTATTGTAGCTTAATAGTGAACCTTGGAATTTGACTTGTGTGAGTCCATTGGCTTTCCTTGTCTACTTTAGTTTTGTATTGGGTTATCTTGTCTTTAGCCCTCCCATATAAACCTGAGAATCAGTTTGTAGATATCTACAAAATAGCATGCTAGGATTATGATTGAGATTTCATTGAATCTATAGATCAAAATAGGAAGATTTGACTTCTTGCAGTTTTCTAATACATGAGTACAGAATATCCTTCTATTTATTTATATATTATATTGTTTCTTTCATCAGAGTTTTGTAATTTGTGAAAATAGATCTAAAAATAAATGCAAATAATGTAGTATATTTATATTTAAGTATTTTAGATGCAGTGCTAAATAGTATTATTTTTATTTTCAAAATCCAATTGTTAATAATATATAGGAAAGCAATTGAATTTTGTAAAATAACTTGGCATAGCACAAATTTGTTATAATAACTTATTAGCTTCAGGAGTTTTTTTATTGATACTTTAGGATTTCAACATAGACAATCATGTCATCTATGAACAAATGCAGTTGTACTTTTCCTTCCCAATCTGTATTTTCTTTTTCTTTTTCTTTTCTTTTTTTTTCCTTTCCTTTCCTTTTCTTTTCTTTTCTTTTCTTTTCTTTTCTTTTCTTTTCTTTTTTCTTTCTTTTCTCTTATTCTCCCCTTCCCTTCTCTTTTTTTTTCTTTTCTTTTCCTTTTCTTCTCTTTCTTTTCTTTTCTTTTCTTTTCCCTTTTCTTTTCTTTTCTTTTCTTTTCTTTTCTTTTCTTTTCTTTTATCTTTTATAACTGCACTTGTTAACATTTCCAGTATGATGTTGAAAAAAGAGTGGTAAGATTGGATATATTTGCCTGTTCCTCATCTTAATTGAAAAGCATCTGGTTTCTACTATTAAGTATAATGTTAGCTGTGAGTTTTTTATAGGTGTTCTCTATCAGCTTGAAGAAGTTCCCCTCTATTTCTTGTTTGCTGAAGGTGTTTATCATAAATGGGTATTAGAATTTATAAAATGCCTTTAAAAATCTATTGATATGATTGCATGAATTTTTCTTTAGCTTAATGTTATGATGAATTATATTAATTGATTTTTAAATATTGAACAAGCTTTGTATATGTGAAATAAATCCTATTTGGTCATAGTTTATAATTCTTGTTATACATTTTTAGATTTGATTTGCTAATGCTATGTTGCAGATTTTTGCATCTTTTCATAAGATATATAGGTTAGTAGTTTTCCATTCTTGTAATATCCTTACTGGTGTTGGTATTAGGGTAATGTTGGTATCATAGAATGAGTCAGGACATATTCCTTCTGCTTTTATATTTCTGGAGGAGATTTTAAAGAATTGATTACCTTTTTTAAACATTTGTGAGAGTACACTGTGAAATCAACTGGACCTGATGGTTTCATTTTGGCAGGGCATTAATTATTTTTGTTTGTTTTTTATTGTGGTAAGATCACTTGACATAAAATCTACCCTTTCAACTAACTTATATGTGTACCATATAGCATGGACAACTATAGGCATGATGATAAACAGCATGTCTCTATAACTTAATCATATTCATAACTGAAACTTTTAACTCATTGAGTAATAATTGCCTGTTACCATTTTCCCTTGACTCCTGGTAACCACTGTTCTACTCTCTGCTCCAAAGTATTTGACTATTTTATATACCTCAAATGAGGGAAATCATTTGCTTTTCTATGACTGGCTTATTTCACTTAATATAATATCCTCAGTATTCATTAATTTTATCACATATGGTATGGTAGGATTTCCATTTTTTAAAGGTTAATAATATTTCACTGTATGTATATACTACATTTTTTCCTTTTTTTCTTTTTCAAGGAGGCACCAACATCTATTTATTAGTTATAGCTCAAAATGAGAAATATACAAATGCTACTTTTTCAATATAATTGTATACATACTGTATCTATTAGTCTCTTCAGATATCACAATATGTTCCTTTTTAAAAAAATTAATCATGTTAATTTATTTTTTAAAATTTACATCCAAGTTAGCATATAGTGCAACAATGATTTCAGGAGTAGATTCCTTCATTCCCATTACCCATTTAGTCCATCCCCCCTCCCACAACCCCTCTAGTAACCCTCTGTTTCTTCTCCATATTTAAAAGTCTTTTATGTTTTGTCTCTCCCCATGTTTTTATATTATTTTTGCTTCTCTTTCCTTATGTTAATCTGTTTTATATCTTAAAGTACTCATATGAGTGAAGTCCTATTATATTTGTCTTTCTCTGACTGACTAATTTCACTTAGCATAATATCCTCTAGATCCATCTACATAGTTGCAAATGGCAAGATTTTATTCTTTTTGATTGCCAAGTAATACTCCAATGTGTGTGTGTGTCTGTGTGTGTGTGTGTGTGTGTGTGTGTGTATACCACATCGTCTTTATCCATTCATCCGTGGACATTTGGGCTCTTTCCATACTTTGGCTATTGTTGATAGTGCTGCTATAAACATGAGGGTGCATGTGTCCCTTTGAAACAGCACACCTGTATCCCGTGGATAAATGCCTAGTAGTGCAATTGCTGGATCATAGGGTAGTTCTATTTTTAGTTTTTTGAGGAACCTCCATACTGTTTTCCAGAGTGGCTGCACCAGCTTGCATTGCCACCAACAATGCAAAAGAGATCCTTTTTCTCCACATCCTCACCAACATTTGTTGTTGCCCGAGTTGTTAATGTTATCCATTCTGACAGGAGTCAGGTGGTATCTCCTTGTGGTTTTGATTTGTATTTCCCTGATGATGAGTGATGTTGAGCATTTTTTCATGGGTCAGTTAGCCATCTGGATATCTTCTTTGGAGAAGTGTCTCTTCATGTCTTTTGCCCATTTCTTCACTGGATTGTTTTTTGAGTGTTGAGTTCGATAAGTTCTTTATAGATTTTGGATACTAACCCTTTATCTGATATGTTGTTTGCAAATATCTTCTCCCATTCCACCAGTTGACTTTTAGTTTTGCTGATTGTTTCCTTCGCTGTGCAGAAGCTTTTTATTTTGATGAGGTCCCAATAGTTCATTTTTGCTTTTGTTTCCCTTGCATCCAGAGACGTGTTGAGTAAGAAGTTGCTGTGGCCAAAGTCAAAGAGGTTTTTGTCTGCTTTCTCCTCAAGGATTTTGATGGCTTCTTGTCTTACATTTAGGTCTTTCATCCATTTGAGTTTATTTTTGTGTATGGTGTAAGAAAGTGGTCTAGATTCATTCTTCTGCGTGCCACCGTCCAGTTTTCCCAGCACCACTTACTGAAGAGACCGTCTTTATTCCATTGGATATTCTTTCCTGCTTTGTCAAAGATTAGTTGGCCATATGTTTGTGGGTCCACTTCTGGGTTCCCTATTCTGTTCCGTTGATCTGACTGTCTGTTCTTGTAACAGTACCATATTGCATTGATGATTACAGCTTTGTAATATAGCTTGAAGTCTGGGATTGTGATGCCTCCAGCTTTCGTTTTCTTTTTCAAGATTGCTTTGGCTCTTCGGGGTCTTTTCTGGTTCCATACAAATTTTAGGATTGTTTGTTCTAGATCTGTGAAGAATGCTGGTGTTATTTTGATAGGGATTGCATTTAATATGTAGATTGCTTTGGGTAGTTAAAATCGACATTTTAACAATATTTGTTCTTCCTATCCAGGAGCATGGAATCTTTTTCAATTTTTTTGTGTCTTCTTCAATTTCTTTCATAAGCTTTCTATAGTTTTCAGTGTATAGGTTTTTCACCTCTTTGGTTAGATTTATTACTAGGTATTTTATGGTTTTTGGTGCAACTGTAAATGGGATCGATTCCTTGGTTTCTCTTTCTGTTGCTTCATTATCGCTGTCTAGGAATGTAACCGATTTCTGTGCACTGATTTTATATCCTGCCACTTTGCTGAATTCATGGATCAGTTCAGCAGTTTTTTGGTGGAATCTTTTGAGTTTTCCATATAGCGTACCATGTCATTCTGCAAAGAGTGAAAGTTTGACCTCCTCCTGGACGATTTGGATGCCTTTTATTTCTTTGTGTTGTCTGATTGCTGAGGCTAAGACTTCCAATACTATGTTGAAAAACACTGGTGAGATTGGACATCCCTGTCTTGTTTCTGACCTTAGGAGGAAAGCTCTCAGTTTTTTCCCCTTGAGGATGATATTAGCTGTGGGTCTTTCATATATGGCTTTTATAATCTTGAGTATTATCCTTCTTTCCCTACTTTCTTGAGTGTTTTTGTCAAGAAAGGATGTTGTATTTTGTCAAATGCTTTCTCTGCATCTATTGAGAGGATCATGTGGTTTTGCCTTCCTTTTATTGATGTGATGAATCACACTGATTGTTTTGCAGATATTGAACGAGACCTGCATCCCAGGTGTAAATCCCACTTGGTTGTGGTGAATAATTTTTTTAATGTATTGTTGGATCTGGTTGGCTAATACCTCATTGAGGATTTTTGCATCCATGTTCATTGGGGAAATTGGCATATAGTTCTCCTTTTTAATCGGGTCTTTGGTTTGGGAATCAAGGTAATTCTGGCTTCATAAAAAGAGTGTGGAAGTTTCCCTTCCATTTCTATTTTTTGGAACAGCTTCAAGAGAATAAGTGTTAATTCTTCCTTAAATGTTTGGTAGAATTTCCCTGGAAAGCCATCTGGCCCTGGTCTCTTGTTTTTTAGGAGATTTTTTTTAATTACTAATTCGATTTCTTTACTGGTTATGGGTCTGTTCAAATTTTCTATTTCTTCCTGTTTCAGTTTTGGTAGTTTATATGTTTCTAGGAATTTGTCCATTTCTTCCAGATTGCCCATTATATTGGCATATAATTGCTGGTAATGTTCTGTTATTATTGTTTGTGTTTCTGCTGTGTTGGTTGTGATCTCTCCTCTTTCATTCTCAAGTTTATTTATTTGGATCATTTCCTTTTTCTTTTTGATCAAACTAGCTAGGGGTTTATCAATTTTATTAATTCTTTCAAGGAAACAGCTTCTGGTTTCATTGATCTGTTCTACTGTTTGTTTTTGTTTGTTTGTTTGTTTTGGTTTCAATACCATTAATTTCTGCTCTAATCTTTGTTATTTCCTATCTTCTGCTTGTTTTGGGTTTTATTTGCTGCTATTTTTTCAGCTCTTTAAAGTGTAAGGTTAATTTGTGTATCTGAGACCTTTCTTCCTTCTTTAAGAAGGCCCGGATTGCTATATACTTCTCTCTTATGACTGCCTTTGCTGCATCTCAGAGGTTTTGGGCTGTGGTATCATTTTCATTGACTTCCATGTACTTTGTAGTTTCCTCTTTAACTTCTTGGTTAGCCCATTTATTCTTTAGTAGGATGTTCTTTAATTTCCAAGTATTTGTTATCTTTCCAAATTTTTTCTTATGGTTGATTTCAAGTTTCATAGCGTTTGGCCTAAAAATATGCATGGTATGATATTGATTTTTTTGTACTTGTTGAGGGCTGATCTGTGTCCCAGGATATGATCTATTCTGGAGAATGTTCCATGTGCTCTGGAGAAGAATGTGTATTCCACTGCTTTAGGATGAAATGTTCTGAATATATCTGTTAAGTTCATCTGGTCCAGTGTGTCACTCAAACCATTGTTCCCTTGTTGATTTTCTGTTTAGAGATCTGTCCATTTTTGTAAGTGGAGTTTTGAAGTCCCCTACAATGATAGTATTATTATCAATGAGTTTCTTTATGTTTGTGTTTAATTGATTTATATATTTGGATGCCTCTACATTTGGAGCATAAATGTTTACAATTGTCAGGTCTTCTTGGTGGATAGACACTTTAATTACGATATAATGCCCTTCTTCACTTCTTGTTACAGTCGTTAAAGTCAAGATTGATATAAGTATGACAGCTCCAGCTTTCTTTTGTCAACCATTAGCATGATAGATGGTTCTCCATCTATCTTTCAATCTGAAATTGTCTTTAGGTCTAAAGTGGGTCTCTTGTAAACAGCATATAGATGGATGTTGTTTTCTTATCCATTCTCTTACCCTATGTCTTTTAATTGGAGCATTTAGTCATTGATTTAGAGTGAGTACTGAAGATATGAATTAATTGCCATCATGTTGCCTATAGAGTTGGAGTTTCTGGTGGTGTTCTCTTTTGTCCTTTCTAGTTTGTTGCTTTTGGTCTCTTTTTTCCCCATCTTTTCTCCTCTCAGAGAGTCCCCCTTAAAATTTCTTGCAGGGCTGGTTTAGTAGTCACAAACTCCTTTAATTTTTGCTGGTCTTGGGAAACTGTTTATCTCTCATTCTATTTTGAATAACAGCTTTGCTGGATAAAGAATTCGTGGCTCCATATTTTTCTGATTCAGCACATTGAATGTATTCTGCCACTCCTTTCTGGCCTGCCAAGTTTCTGCAGATAGGTCTGCTGCAAACTTGATCTGTCTTCCCTTGTAGGTTAAGGGCTTTTTTTCCCCTTGTTGCTTTCATGATTCTTTGCTTGTCTCAGTATTTTGTGAATTTGACTATGGTATGCCTTGCTGATGGTTGGTTTTGTTGAATCTAATAGGAGTCCTCTGTGCTTCCTGGATTTTGATGTCTGTGTCTTTCCCCAGGTTTGGAAAGTTTTCTGCTATGATTTTCTCACATAACTTTTCTACCCCTTTTTCTCTCTCTTGATCTTCTAAGACCCCTATGATTCTGATCTTGTTCCTTTTTTATGAGTCACTGATTTCTCTAATTCTTAAATTGTGCTCTTTTGCCTTAGTATTCCTCTTTTTTCTGTTTCATTATTCTCCATAAGTTTGTCCTCTATATCGCTGATTTGCTGCTCTGCCTCATCCATCCTTGACGCTGTGGCCACCATTTGAGATTGCAGTTCAGTTACAACATTTTATATTTCATCCTGACTAGCTTTTACTTCTCTTATGTCCACAGAAAAGGATTCTAATCTATTTCAACCCCAGCCAGTATTCTTATTATCTTGATTCTAAATTCTGGTTCAGATATCTTGCTTGTATCTGTGTTGATTAAGTCCCTGGCTGTCATTTCTTTCTCCTCTCTTTTGGGGTGAATTCCTTTATTTTGTCATTTTGAAGGAAGAAAAGGAATTAATAAGGTAAAAAAAAATTAAAATTAAGAAATAAAAACAACAAACACACACAAAATCAAATAAATGATCCTGTATCCTAGGTGTATTTAGGTCTGGTTGTTGAAAGGAGTTTGATAGATTAGAGAAAAAGGGAAAGATAAGAAAAGAGAAAAAAATAAAAAAAGGAAAGCATTTGAAAATTTGAAAAAAATAAATACAATGAAATAGAATAAAATTTAATGATGAAAGTAAAATAGAATTTTAAAAATTTACACAAATGTAAAATATATATACAAAAAAAATTAAAGAATAATATATTTAATAAAAATTGAAAATAAAAATATTTTTTTCTCTTTCAGCTGAGTTCTGTTGTTCACGCTGTTCAGATTGTTGTGTTAATTCTCAAATCAGTTTTCTAGGTGTGCAAGATGGTTTAGTGTTGATCTGGCTGTATTTCATGGATGCAAGATGCAAAAAAGACTTCCATGTTGTTCCACCATCCTCGCCCCTCCCTCCCTACATTTTCTTTATGTATTCATCCATAAATAGATATTTAGGTTGTTTCTTCTCTTGGCTATTGTGAACAATGCTGAAACAAACATGGAGAAGAGAAGATACCACTGAAAGATTCTGATTTCATTTTTTTTGATAAACACATTGCTAGATAATATGGTAGTTGTATTTTTAATTTTGGGGAACTACAAGAGTGTTTTCCATAATAGCTTTAAAGTTGTACATTTACATTTACATTAATAGTGTACAAGGTTTTGATTTCTCAACATTTTCCCCAACACTTGTCATCTTTTCGTTTTTTATAATAGCCATCCAATAGGTGTGAGATGATATCTCCTAGTTATATCTCCTTTTAAATATTAATTTCCCTGATTAGTGATATTGACTATCTTTTCATATAATGTTGGCTATTTATATGTCTTCTTTAAAGAAATGCCTATTCAACTCCTTTGCCCAATATTTATTGCATTATGTGTTTTGATAACAAAAATTTTATGTAGTTAAAAAGAGTTCCCTATATATTTTGAATATTAACCTCTTATCAGATATATGTTCATAAATACTTTCTCCCGTTCTATATGTTGCCTTTTTTTGAAGAAGCTTTTTAGTTTAATGTAATCCCACTTCTTTTACTTCTGTTGTGTATGCTATTGGTGTGATATCTATAAAATCGTTGCCAAGACAAATGTCATGACATTTTTCCCCTATGTTTTGTCCTAGGAATTTTACAATTTCAGGTTTATGTTCAAATTTTTAAACTATTTTGAGTTGATAGCTATGTATGCTATAAGATAGTGGTCCAATTTCATTCTGTTGCATGTGGATATCCAGTTTTTCCAACACTATTTATTGAAGAGAGTATCCTTTGCCTATTGTGTATTGTAGACACTCTTCTTAAAGATTGGATGAGTGTGTATGCATAGATTTGTTTCTGGGCTTTTTATTCTATCCCATTGATCTTGATGTCTGTCTTTATGCCAGTATCATGTTGTTTTAATTTTGTGGCTTTGTAAAATATGATGGAATTAGGACATGTGATACCTGTACCTTTGCACTTATTTCTTAGGGTTGTTTTGGGTATCCAGGGTCTTTTTGGTTCCATATGAAATTTAGTATTTTTTGCTATTCTTGTGGAATATGCTTTTGGGGTTTTGGTAGTCACTCTAAATTACTCTAGATAGAATGGCCATTTTAACCTATAATGTCTTCCAATCCATGAATATGGGGTGTCTTTCAATTATTTATGTCTTATTTAATTCTTTCATCAATATAATGTAGTCATCAGTGTAGAAGTGTTTTACCTCTAAATTATCCCTACATATTTATTATTTTTATGCTATTGTTAACAGGACTTTTTATTCTTTCTTTACTTATTTATTTATTTTATTTTTTGTTTCATTAATATACAGTATTTTATTAGTTTAAGGTATACAGTATATTGATTCAATAATTCCATACATCACTTGGTGCTCATGATGACAAGCATACTCCTTAATCTTCATCACCTATTTAATCCATCCCCCCTTTTTGATAACCACCTGTTCTCTATAATTAAGAGGGTGTTTATTAGTCTCTCTCTCTCTCTCTCTCTCTCTCCCTTTTCTCATTTGTTTTGTTTTATAAATTCCACATATGAGTGAAATCATCTGATATTTGTCTTTTTCTGACTGAGTTATTTTGCCTAGCATTATACTTTTTTAGCTCCATTCATGTTGTTGCAAATGGCAAGATTTTATTCTTGTTTATGGCTGAATAATATTTCATTGTATGTATACACTTCTTAATACCTCTTCTCTTTTTCTAGTCATCTATTGATGGGCACATGGGCTGCTTACATAATTTGGCTATTGTAAGTAATGCTGTTTAAACATGAAGGTGCATGTATCACATTGAATTAGTGTTTTTGTTCTTTGTGTAAATACCTAGTAGTGCAATGGCTGGATTGCAGACTACTTCTATTTTTAACTTTTTGAGACCTCTTTACTGTTTTCCAGAGTGACTGTACCAGTTTGCATTCCCACCAAGTGTTCAAGAGGATTGCCTTTTTCACATTCTCACCAACACCTATTGTTTCTTTTGTTGCTGATTTTAACCATTCTGACCGATGTGGGGTGATATCTCATTATAGTTTTGATTTGCATTTTTCTGATGGTAATTAATGATGCACATCTTTTCACGTGTCTGTTGACCATCTGGATGTCTTCTTTGGAAACATGTCTGTTCATGTCTTCTGCCCATTTTTTAATTTGATTATTTGTTTTTTGGGTGTTGAGTTTCATAAGTTCTTTATATATTTAGATATTAATCCTTTATCGGATATGTCATTTGTAAATATCTTCTTCCATTCCGTAGGTTGTCTTTTAGTTTTGTTGATTATTTCCTTTGCTGTGCAGAAGTAGTCCTAATAGTATATTTCTGCTTTTGTTTCCCTTGCCTCAGGAAACATATCTAGAAAAATGTTGCCTTGGCCAATGTCAGTGAATTTACTACCTGTGCTCTCTTCAAGGAGTTTTATGGTTTCAGGTCTCACATTTAAGTCTTTAATTCATTTTCAATTTATATTTTTGTGTATAGTGTGAGAAAGTGGTCCAGTTACTTTCTTTTGAATGTTGCTGTCCAGTTTTCCCAACATCATTTGTTGAAGAGATGTTTTTTTTTTTTTTTTTACCATTGGATATTCTTTTCTGCTTATAGATTAATTGATGATATAGTTGTAAGATTATTTCAGGGTTTTCTATTCTGTTATATTGTTCTATGTGTCTATTTTTGTGCCAGTGCCATACTGTTTTGATCACTACAGCTTTGTAGTATCACTTGAGTCTCCAGAATTGTGATGCCTCCAGTTTTGCTTTTCTTCTTCAAGATAGAAGATAGCTTTGCTTTTCTTCTTCTTCTTCGACTGTTTGGGGTCTTTTGTGGTTACATACAAATTTTAGAATTGTTAGTTCTAGTTTTATGAAAAATACTATTGGTATTTTGATAGAGATGGCATTAAATGTGGAGAATGCTTCAGGTATATAGACATTTTAACAATACTTGTTCTTCCATCCCATGAGCATGGAATGTCTTTCCATTTCTTTGTGTTGTCTTCAATTTTTTTCATCAGTGTTTTATAGTTTATGGAGTATAGGTCTTTCACCTCTTTGGTTAAGTTTATTCCTAGGTATCTTATTATTTCTGATGCAATTGTATATTGACTGTTTTCTTAATTACTCTTTCTGCTGACCACTACTGATGTATAGAAATGCAACAGATTTCTGTAGATTAATTTTGTATCCTGTAATTTTACTGAATTTCTTTGTTTGTTTCTTTTACTGAATTTCTTGATCTGCTTTTCTTGACTTTTTTATGCATTTTCTGTGCCTTTCTGGATATGGATATATGTTTCCTTCCTTAGATTAAGGAAGTTTTCAGCTATTATTTCTTCAAATAAATTTTCTTCCCTCTTTTCTCTCTCTTCTTCTGCAACTCCTATAATACAATTCTTATTACATTTGATAGAATCACTGAGTTCTCTAAGTCTGTTCTCATTTTGCACACTTCTTTTCTCTCTTTTTTTCAGCTTAATTACTTTTCACTACTCTGTCTTCTAGGTCATTATTTGTTCCTCTGCTTTTTCCATTCTTCTTTTTATTCCATCAAGCATGGTTCTCACTTCATTTATTGAGACCTTTTTCTCTGCTATGCTATTCTGTATCTCTGTGTTAAGGGTCTCACTTGTGTCTTTCACTCTTTTCCCAAGTCCAATAAGTATCCTTATGATCATTGCTCTAAATACTCCGTCAGGCATGCTACTTATATCTGTTTCACTTAGATCTCTGTCTGTGGCCTTTTTCTGTTCTTTCCTTTGAGAAAAAAAATTTCTCTACCTTCTCATTTTTTCTAAGTCTGACCTGTTTATTTATGTTGGAAAAGTCAGCTACATCTCCTGTTCTTGAGAGTAATGGCCTTATGAGGAAAAGGTCCTCTATTGCCTGCTGTGTAGTGTCCCCTGTTGCCCAGGTCCTGGCCATTCCAAGAGTGTCTCCAATGTGTATAGCTATTTCATCCTTGCCACTTTATCCTTCAGAGTAGTCATCTGCAGAGATATTCTTTGCCTATTGTGAGTAGTGTTTGGTCCTTGGCCTGAATGTGGTGTATTTTAACTAGGTATGCTCTGCTCTGCTTGTGAAATAAAACCTGCCACAACTATTGCCAGGACCAAGGCTTTGTAAAATTCCAGAATTGGGAGACAAGGTATGAGCAGAGATTTGAACTGGTCTTCTGGGAGAGCAGGCCCACCATGCTGGGATTGTCGCCAGCAAGACTGGGAAGGTGATTCCACTGTAGAATGGGGAGAGAGAACATGGATGTAAGCAAGTTAGGTAGGGAGTGTTGCCACTGTGCTGGTTCTCACAGGTGGTCCTGTGTTTATGCTGAGGGGTGGGGGAAAGAAATGGCTCTGGCCACTTCCATTATTCCCTGAGGGGGTCTCTCCCTAAAGACTGCCATTCTGGGATATACTCCAAGATGAGCAAATAGTCTCCCCACTATGAGTCTGAGGTTTCCTTCAGATTACTGTCTCCACACTGTATGTCCACAGGCTGCTTACCTGCCTTTTCTCCAAGACCAGCGTAATGCCCTCTGGAATCTATCCTTGCCAAGCCTTGACCTTTAATATTCCAGGCTTTCAGTCCTGCTCATTGCCAAAAGTCATGAAATTTGGCTCATCTTACTTTCCAAGTCAATTGCTATAGGGATTTGTTTCCTTGTGCACCCCCCTGTGTGTTAGTCTGTCTCTTGCCCTTTTCCATAACAATGGCTCCCTCCCTACTGCAGTGATCAAGATCTGTTTCTCTCCCAAAATTGCTTCTCTGTAATTCCTACCTTCTTTAATGTGGACTTTTTACTACCTTTCATTGTGGCATTTGTTCTATCAGTCTTCAGGTCAGTTTTGGGTACTTAGGAATATTTGATAATTGTCTACTTGTATTCATGGGAGGAGGCAAGCCTAGTGTCCACTTACTCCACTGTCATTGTCCTACCCCTTCCCTGGGATTTTTTTCTTATTGCCCTTTTCATTTTGTGTGTCTTAGTATATCAAAATGCAGCAAGGCATTAAAATGTTGATTTTGTATCCTGAACTTCACTGAATTCCTCTATTAGTCATAATAATGTGTGTGTGTGTGCCTGTGTAATCTTCAAGGTTTTCTAAATATAAGATCATGTCATTTTCAAAAACAGATTATTTTAATCTTTCTCTGATTTATATACTTTTCATGTTTAATTTGAAGGAGTGTCAAGAACTTCCTATTCACCTGGTTGACAGCGCTCCTCCAGCAGAACATTAAATTTCAATTCAAATTTTAATATGTGTGATGAATAAGTATATTCATATGATCTATTTTCCTCATAGGATTTGATAATTTGTGTTTTGAAAGGAATTGTTTCATTTCATCTATGTTATAAAATTTGTGGACATTAAGTCGTTCAAAGTATTCCTTTATTGTCTGTTTAATTGTGATTAGTGAGAAAGTTTCCTCTTTCTTATGTGATACTATTCCTGTCTTCTTTCATTTTATCTTGATTGGTTTGGTTGGAATTCAATCTATTTTATAATTTTTTTTAACGTTTATTTATTTTTTGAGACAGAGAACATGAACCGGGGAGGGTCAGAGAGAGAGGGAGACACAGAATCAGAAGCAGGCTCCAGGCTCTGAACTGTAAGCACAGAGCCCGACATGGGGCTCGAACTCATGGACCACAAGATCATGACCTGAGCCGAAGTCCGACACTTAACTGACTGAGCCACTCAGGCGCCCCAATCTATTTTATACATCTTTTCAGAAACCCAGCTTTTATATTTGATTATTTTTTCTGTTGCTGTTTTTAATTTAATTGATTACTGATATATTTATTATGTTTTTCTTATTTGATTTGTGATTAAATTGTTTTTCTTTTCCAAGTTTCCTAATTGTAAATTTAGAGTATTAATTTTCACATGGAAACATGGTGAGGTGGGTAGAGAAGTTATTGTCTAAAGCTTTGATTCCTAGGCTCCTATTTTCTAGTTCTTTGACTAGATAGAGGAAGGTTTTTTTCCCCCCATGCTTCCTGGCATATTCAGTTGTTACAAGCATAGGATATAAGAGGCTAAAGGAAAACTAAACCTTGGGTCTTTTCTCGGATCTCAGGTCTTGAGTTCTTGAGTCCCAGGTTTGTAGCTTGTCTGTCTTGTCTTGTCTTTCAGAAGTCTTCTTATGTCTGTTTTCTATATAATGTCTTGGGTTTATTGACTTAAATTATGGGAAGGATAGAGGAAAGTACATTTACTCCATCTCCCTGAGTAGAAGACTGGAAATGTATTTTTTAATAGAATATTATATTAGCAACAAATGTTTGAGGACAAATGTTGAGGACAAATGTATGGAAGTAGACTTAGTATAGACTTCCACCCAATAAGAGGTGAAATAAAAACAGAAATGATCATTTAATTGTTGCAACTAACCATAGGACAAAATACTAGACTAACTCTTTAATAAATTGACTCTAAGGAAGTTTTGAACTACTAAACCTCTGCAAAGACCATACAATAGACACCACTGTGTGTGTTTATATACTAGAAATATTAAACTTGAACTATATGTGCTTATGTGCATGCCAAAAGAAAGAACTGACCAAAGAGAGAAGAAATTAAAAAAAAAACCTATAATAATGTATGGTTAAAATGATTATATTAAAAATTGCTTCTTACTAGTTTTTAGTTTTATAAAAAAAATTTCACACTATAATTCTTCCACAAAAGTTACTTATTTTAATTGCCTCAAGTTGCATATGAATTACTTCATTTGGTCTTTAACTCAAGAAACAAAAATTGATTCTGGTACTAATGGAAGAAATGGTTTTAATTAGACTTGTTAAGAGCAGAATGCCAGTCTCTGTCGTGATGCATTCTTAAGCAAAATTTAAGATTAATGTTGGTTATAAATTACTTTTACTTGTTTTTCTCATTTTGAAATCTAGTCAGTGCTTATCTGAGTCACAATTTTTATAGCTGAATAGTTTCTTTTCTTGTGTTACATTAATGAACTTTATATTTATGGAAGAATGAATTATCTGCTATACATTCATCGAGGAACTAGAAAGTACTAAATTTGTTTTAAAAGACCCTAAGCAGCTCTTCAAAAGCATTTATTTTATTTTCACATTTGCAAAGAAACTTTATCTTACATTGCCACTCAGTATTTGTATTATACATACACTCATACATATATACCTACATATGTGCATAAACACATATAAAGCCATGCACCAAGAAGTAGCATAACAGATAATCAAAGGAAAAAATAAAATAGTAAAAATAACATTGGTATAGTATTTATCCTAGAGTCAAACAATCTGTAAAATCTCAGGGCTCCTTAAGAAAGTGTCACTATACAAAAGTATGGTAATATTATTAACATTAATGGTATAACTATAAGTCACAAGGAAATATTTAAACAAGTTCAGCATATATTTTTATAAATTAATGTAAATTCAGTTAATTTTGTGTGAAATAGTTTTTTTTCCCACTTTGTCTTATTCAAGAAAAAATTCTAAGTAACCATATAAAATTCAAGACACCATTAGTTAAACTAAGGGAAAATTACATTGAAAAACATACCTGGCAATAAACTGAATCTAGAAATTAATTTTAAGTGCCAAGTGTAATAACCTTCACTATATATGTATGTATGTATGTATGTATGTATTTACTTTTCTATTTAACTTCTTTTATTTTTTTATCTACTTATATTGTTTATTTTTCTTTTACAGTTTGTTTTTAACTTTTGTACTTTAACAGGATCAATATCAAGGTCAATTGAAGTTATTTGATAAATAATTTATTTTTTATTTATTTATGTTTTTAATGTTTATTTTTGAGCAAGAGAGAGGTTTGCGCCTGAACACGAGTGGGGGAGGGGCAGAAAGAGAGGGAGACAGAATCCCAAGCAAGCTCTACACTGTCAGCACAGAGCCTGATGCAGGGCTGGAACTCACGAATTGTGAAATCATGTCCTGAGCTGAAATCAAGAGTTGGACTTTAACTGACTGAACTACCCAGGCGCCCCAATAAATATTTTAAATAGGAAGTTGTTAGTTCCTTGATTATACTAGATGAAATGTTTATTGCTACACTTAGATTTGAAAGTTTGATAAGGCATAAAGAATACTTAAGCATTTATATCTTTATTGCTCAACAATGCACATATATGTGCATATGTTGGAATGCCATTTATATTCACTAATGTAGAAATATTTTCAAAGAGATAGTCTTATTAATCTAATTATGAAATAAAGATTTTTTTTCTCTGTCCTACAAATATACCCCCGTTACTATGATGCAAAAAAGTTTATATGTAAACAGATGGTGCAACTTATTTTAACTGAATCTAAATTGTCCCTATTATATAGCAGCACCTAATCTCTCTTATCTACTTTCGAATGATTACATTTGTATTTACAATATGAGTGAATATTTCTCCAGATTCCTTGTGTAAATTATGGCATACTTATATATAAAATAAAAATGATATCTACCTTAATAACTTATAATCTATGCTATCTTTGAACAATCTGGTTTAGTACTTAAGGCTTGATTGAATTAGGAGGAATAGATGCTGATGAGAAGGCTTCTCAATCGTTTCTTGTTTGTTTTCTAAAAGATAAGCTAAATAGCTAGAAAATATAGAACACTCCCAAGAGTTTAGAGAAACCTTAATTCATATCTCTAGTGTGCAATAAATCTCTTCTTGGAGCACATTTATTTCTTTTATCAAACAAGGCTTCACATAATGGATGACATTGGTATAAAACAGTGACCATGTTGTGACAGATGTTGCTAGGTACAGGAGTCATCTCAGTGATGAAGAGAAGAGAGACCCAGGATAGCACAAGTGCCGAGGACCTGAAGACTTTAAAGAAATAATTTTCATTTAACTTTGAGAATGATTTGGGTCTTTATCAAAGTACAATATCTCCCATTGATACAAGCTTGAGAAAAGATGAATAGGCGTTAAGAAATCTTTCTTAACAACATCAGCATGAGCCCTGCATCAAGAGCTACAGTCCTTCTTTTACAGGTGTATGAACAGGTTTTTTCTCTTATAAAAGACTGCTTTTCTTAGCTTGTGTGCATGTGGGTGTTATGATAAGGGGAGAGGGAAGGGGAAAAGAACTTGAATAAGGATAAATTTAGCCTAATTTAGTGACATAATGTCACTTCATCTTTGATTTCTTTCTCTGCTTTGGCCTTAAGCTGCATTTATAGTACCTATAGTTAAGCCTCTAAACTTTTAAAAGTTCAATTTAAAAAAAAAAAAGAGAAAAAAAAGAGTTGGTGCTGACCTTCAGTGACTAGGGTAATGGATTCTTAGCCTTAAAATCTCAGTCTCTTGAACAGAGTTCAGTTCCTGGCACTTTGTTCAAAACAGTATTACCAGGAAAAAGAAAGAAAGAAAGAAAGAAAGAAAGAGAGAGAGAGAGAGATCTTTCTAATGATAAATTTAGCTCAGGGCATCTCCCAGTGCAAGCTCAAATGTGACAGAAAAGGGCACCGTGCCTCTTCCTATTGACTCACTAACTGCTCCAGAATCATGCAGTTTCTAAAGCAGGAGAAACTTGTCAAGATGATCCATGGTCCATACTTGGCTCACTTCTAAGCTACTATTAGAAACAAGAAAATTACTCTCAGCCTGGAGACAGAAAAGAACCAACACACAAGAATGTGATTCAAGCCCACAATGTGTTGAAAGGAAAGTAAGGTTTTGGATCAGTAGTTTTGGAGAATATTGTCATTTCTGTGCTGCCAGTTTGGGAAAATTGTAGCCATTTTTAGCAGGCATGCAAAATAATATGTGGAATATATTAGTCTTTTCATCAAAAAAAGAGGGAAAACTGAGACTTATGGCTGTAAACACTTTCCTGTAACAAATACCATTCAGCTATATTAACTGTGTAGTACAGAAAAATCCCCCATTAAGTAATGTTTGCTCCAGGGTGGAAAAGACAGGAAATATTTTCACAGTTGCTTGCATTTCTAAGGGTCATTTAATTGGACAGACTATGTAAAAATTATTTTGAAGACATTATCTAAGTTAAATACAGGCACAACTTATAGATTTGAGTGAAATACCTTTTAAGATTGAGGCTGTGGAATTTGTTGCTTAAAGCAATCGCCTGACGGATTTAAAACCTAAGGTAATTGAATGGTGTGAGTGTACTTAAAATAGGAAAAAGAAGAATTGGCTCTTTCAGTAAATCAAGGTGAAGAAATTATCCATAAATGATAAAACATTTGATAATGTCTGAAAGTCCCCAGAAAAGGGATTGCCTCACTTCAGGATCAGAGAGGGAAGTCAAATCTATAGAAACTTGCATTCTGAACACACAGGTCTACGTTGATCAACACCAGCAGTGGGCTCAAAAGGTCCCAGGTGAAAATCCCCAAAGGGCAGAACCAAACTGCCACCTGAACTAGTAGTGGATAAAATTGTATTTTGCATGTTTTGTGCTGAAACCCTTTAAATAGTCCAGAGTCTGGCAGTCAGGGATGAAGGGAGCTCTTGGATGTGTATACTTTGGATTGTAATTTTTTCTCTAATGATACTTTACGACTCTGGGTTTAGGTTAGAGAAGTTTGGTCTTGGAAGTTCTTGTAGATATGAGCATTGTCTCAACTATTCCCTTTGGAATAAACTAACAATCAATGTCAACATGCCATTTGGGAAAGTGACCCTTTTTTCTTTTTGGCAACACTGTTACCAAACCCCTACATTAAAAGGATAAAAAAAGGGAATCACGTATATAAGCCATTAATATTTTCTTGAGATGCATGAAAAAAAAATTCACTTGCCAACACTGGTTTGTAAGTTAAATGCAATAAAGTATGTTAAATCCTATACTTGTAAATATGGAATAAATTAAAATGTTTCAAATGTCAATGCAATGGAGAAACTTATGGAATACATGCACATATTTTGATAGGGATGTGGCAATCTAGTTTGAGTATATTTAATCAAAGAGAAAGTAAGCAGGGTGACATCAACATCATGGCAAAATAAAACCTCCCTAATTTTTGTCCCTTACCAACAAAAGTTCAGCATAGATCTACAGACCAAAGTGCCTTTGAGGGATCTGTGGGATTCAACAGGAAATACCAAGGGACCCAGGGGAGTGTTACCAACTCACTCATCAGAAAATAGGCAGACAGATTTCAGTGTAGGCTATGGACACTTCAGTGGCAAATAAACCAGCTCTGGCCTGTCTGCCATGGTACTGGAGCTCCTGAAGAACACTGACTTAAATAGTCACTCTAACACGAGAGATTTTGTGAATGTTCAATTTTCTAAAAGATATTCCAGAATTGCATGAGATAAAAAAAAAAAAAGACTTTGGATGTATGGCAGTAAGTAAAAGGAACATTTTGATTTTGCACATCACCCATGCCCCCAAAGATGGCACACCTTAGAGCCAAGAAAGAACTTCCTTGGCCTGTGATTCATTCCACAAGGAGAAAGGGGGAACATGTGAGTGGACACCTACTTTTCCCGATTATGTGGGACAGTGACAAAGGGGGTCATTTCATTCATCTTATCCAGAGAAGGCTGATAAGCTTAAAATTCTGCCACAAGAGGAAGCAAGAAGTGTGGAACAAGTTCAACTGTAGAAGGTTTGAAAAAGTCTTTGAATTTCCATCAAGGCTGACAGAAGTTATTTCTTTGCAAATGGCAGTTAGTAAAGACTGGAGGAGGTGATTACTCTCTCACATCCAATATAGCAACACAAAACTGCAAGGAATGTGAGAAATCAAGGAAGCATCATGCCACCAAAGTATCACAATAATCTTTTGGTAGCTGAAATAAAAAAAAAACAAAAACAAAAACAAAAACATAAAGATCTCTGATTTAACAGATGAAGAGATCAAAATAGTTGTTTAAGGAAATTCCACAAGCTAAAAACAAATAAATGGACAAAAAACAAACCATAGAAAGATAATTCAATGAAATTAGAGAGAAAACAAAATGAGAAGTTTAACAAAGAGACAGAAATCATAAAAAGGAACCAAACAAATTCTGGAGTGGAAGAATACAATGAATGAAATGAAGTTTACAGTTAGAGGCATCAATAGCAGTCTTGATTAAGCAGAAAAAAGAATCTGTAAGATTGAAGATAGGAACTTTGAAATAACCTAGTTAGAGGAAAAAAAAAAAAACATAAAAGGATGAGAAAAAAGTAAAGAAAAACCTTCATAGGCTATGGGATATCATCAAAAGGATCAATTTACAAGTCACTCAAGACCCACAAGGAGAAGGGAGGGAGAAGGGGGCAGAAAGCATATTTAGATAAATAACAGCTAAGAATTTCCCAGATCTGGGGAGAGATTTGGATATTCAAGTTCATGAAGCTTATGTAGGCCACCAAGCAAACTCAAACTGAATACATCTTCTTGAAGGCACATTATAATAAAACCATCAAAAATCAAAAAGAAAATTAGAATCTCAAATGTAGCAAAAGGGGAAAAAAACTAATTACCTCTAAGGAAACCCACATAAAGCTATTAGCAGATGTTTTTAGCAGAAAACTTACATATCAGGAGTGAGTGAGATGATATGTTTAAAGTGTTGAAAGAAAAAACTGCCAACCAAGAATACTATGTACAGGAAAATAATGTTCCAGAAATGAAGGAAGATAAAGACTTTCCCAGACAAACCAACACTAAGGAATTTCAACACCACTGGACATACATTACAAGAAATGCTGAAAGGAGTTATTCAAGCTGAAATTTAAAAAAGGTTAATTATTACCATGAAAATATAATATATACTGGTAATGCTAAGTGTATACTCAAATTCTGAATAATGTAATCCTGTAATATGATCATGTGTTAATTACTTAATCATAGTATAAGGTTTAATGGACAAAAGTATTAAAATATAGTTACAATGTTTTTTTTAAATAAATATACAGCATAAAAAGAGGTAAATTGTGAGATAAAAAGTATAAAAAGGGGGAGGAATAAAAGGATAGAGTTTTTGCATGTGATTGAAGTTTGTTTTTAGCCTAAAATAAACTTCTGTATCTATATGGTATTTTATGTAAGACTCTTGGTAACTACAAAGCTAAAGCCTACAATAGGGTCACAAAAGATAAAGAAAAAAGGATGAAAGCATATCTCTGTGGAAAATCAGTTCACAAAGGAAAGCAGTAAGAGGTAAAAAAAAAATGAGCAAAAGATTACAAAATAGCAAGAAAACAGATAATAAGATGGCATTATTAAATCCCTACCTGTCAATAATTACTCTACGTATAAATGGTTTAAATTATCTAATAAAATACATAGAGACACTGGATGAATACAAAATAAAACCCATGTGTGTTGCCTCTGAGACACGCACTCCAGCTTTAAGGACACATATAGGATCAAAGGAAAGGGATAGAAAAAGATATCTTATGCAATCAGAAACCAAAAGATAACAGAGTTAGCTATACTTAGAGTAGACAAAATAGATTTTAAGTCAAACAGATAACAAGACACAAAGAAAGTCACTATATAATAATAAAGGGGTCAGTTCATCAAGAAGATATAACAATCATAAATATACAGTTGGCCCTTGAACAATGTGAGGATTAGGGACATTGACCCCTTGTACAATTGAAAATATGAATATAACTTTTGACTCCCCCAAATCTTAACTACTAATGTCAACTGTTGACTGGAGGCCTTATTGATAACATAAACAGTTGGTGAACATATACTTTACGTGTTATATGTATAATATACTATATTCTTACAATAAAGCAAGCTAGAAAAAAGATAATGTTACTAAGAAAATAATAAGGAAGAGAAAACACATTACAACACTATACTGTATTTATAAAATCATCTGCCTATAAGGGGGCTCACACAGTTCAAACTTGTGTTGTTCAAGGGTAAACTGTATATGCACACAATATCAGAACACCTAAATGTATTAAAGTCTAATACTAACAAATCTAAAAGGAGAACTAGACAATAATACAAAATAGGATAGAACTGTAATACCCCGATGTCAACAATGGTTATATCATTAGAAAATCAAAAAGGAAATATTGGACTTGAACCATACTTTAGACCAAATGGATAAAACAGATGTAAGAAAAAGATTCCATCCAACAGCTGCAGAAGACATATTATCCTCAAATATGGAACATTCTGTAGGATAGATTACATGTTGGGACTTAAAACAAGTCTTAGTCAATGTAAGAACATTGACATTATAGCAAGTATCTTTTCTAAACAAAATGGTATGGAAATAAAAATTGGTAACAGGAGGAATTCTGGGAAATTCAAAAATATGTGGAAATTAAATAATACACTATTAAGGAACCAATACATCAAATAAATCAAAAGAGGAAAAAAAATATTGAAACAAATGAAAATGAAACCACAATATACCAAAATCTGCAAAGGCAGTCTAAGCAGGAAGTACATAGAGACAAATATCTACATTAAGAAAAAGAACAATCTGAAATAAACTAATTTTACACTGCAAGAAACTAGAAAACAAACCAAACAAAACAAACAAAAAAACAAATAAAACCCTAAATCCAAAGTTAGAACAAGGAAGGAAATAACTAAGATCAGGAAAGAGAGAAATGTAATAGAGGCTCTAAAATCACTAAAAATTATCAACAAAACTATGAGCTGTTTTTTTAAGATAAACAAAATTGGCAAACATTTAGAGAGCCCCTCCCCAAAAAAAAGAGAGATGATTCAAATAAATAACATCTAAATGAAAGAGGAGACATTAAAACTGACATGACCAAAATACAGAGGTTCCTCAAAAAATTAAAAATAGAACTGCCATATCACCCAGCAATTTCACTTCTGGGTGTATATAAAAAGTAAATGAAAACAGTACCTCAAATTGATGTATTTCCTCCCATGTTCATTACAGAATTGTTCACAATAACCAAGATATGGAAACAACCTAAATGTCTGTTAACAAATGAATGGATCTGTGATCCACATCTTACAAAAGAAAACATGAGGTATATGTGTGGGTGTATGTATGTATTTATGTATGTCTGTGTTTATATAATGGAATATTATTAATCTGTAGAAAGAAGAAATTTCTGCCATTTGTGACAACATGGATGGACCTTGAGGACATTACACTAAGTGAAATAAGTCAGAGAAAGACAAATACTACATGACTCCACTTACAAGTGAATCTAACAAAGTTGAACTTGTAGATACAGAGAGCAGAGTAGTTGTTGCCAGAGGATGGAGGGTGTTGGAGATAAGGAGATGTTGGTTAAAAGTACAAACCTCTAGTTATAATACAGATGAACTCTGAGGATCTAATATATAGCATGGTGATTACAGTTGATGAAATTGGGTTATATATTTGAGGTTGCTAAGGGAGTAGATAGTAAATGTTATTACTACAAAAAAAGAAAAAAAGGGTAATTATGTGACATGATGGAGGTTTTAGCTAATGCTCTGGTGGTAACCATTTTTGCAAAATAGACATATTCCAGATCAACTTGTTGTACGCTATAAACTTACACAATGCTATATGTCAGTTATATTTCAATAAATCTAGAAAAATGTCAAAAACAAAAAGAAAAATAAATCTTTTTAAAAAATGTTTATTGATATTTGAAAGAGAGAGAGAGAGAGAGACATAAGTGCAAGCAGGGGCAGGGACAGAGAGCAAAGACAGAATCTGAAGCAGGCTCCGGGCTCCTAGCTGTCAGCAGAGAGCCCAAAACAGGACTTGAACCCATGAGCTGTGAGATCATGATCTGAGCCAAACAAAGTCAGACACCTAACCCACTAAGCCACCCAGGTGCCCCAAGTGTTCCCTATATTATTTGCAGAAAAATAAATTTCTAAAATAAAAGAAGTACATCTTCCTGTCTTTTCCCTTGATCTGTTTTATCTTTTCTAACAGCAAAACTTAATATATATACACATATATGTGCTCATATATATGCATATGTATGTGTGTATGTATGTATGTGTGTATATATGTATGTCTCTGCATTTAAATAAAAGTATAACATATCTTTTATCTAATCCTTAAATAATGAAATGCACAATGGACTTCTTTTTTTCCTCTCACATACAGATTATACCGAAAAGGATCATTTTATAAGCAACACTGAGAAAGTTAATATTTTAAAACTCCAAGTCAAATTTTAAAGTTAATGGAAAAAGTGTATCTTCAAAGTCAATGAAAAACAGCCTATTGCTATCTTTTCTTGGATAAGAATGTTAATATAGATTTATAATTTCTCTTTCGCATTTGATGTTCAAACAAGATTATAGAATTTCTGGCTGAAAATTAGTCCAGTGAACTGGCCTTTTGTTTTTCATCATATGAGATTGACGAGAAAGTGAAAAAAACAATACTTTCATGCTTGATCTTTGGGCAGTTAGAACCACATATTCAGGATAAGAAATGTAAAATATCAGGCTTCAGTCAATGCTCAATAATATTTCTTACTACTTTTCTCAGCTATTCATAGTTCATGTGATTGGCTGTGTTGAAAGGAATAAAAATTTCTGTTTTTAAGATTTCTTCAGAGCTACCCAAAGATAAATTCACAACATGTACTTATGAACTTATCATTGAGGTTTTTAATAGTGTGTTGAAAATTCTACTTAACTTTTTCATATGTTAATTTATAGCAAATAGAGTAAGTATGATAGTAAAAGGACGTTAGAGAATTTCAGTAACATATATGCAAACTCAAAATGTAATCTTAGTCATTTGGAAGAAATAAGGTTAGCTTATAGTAAATAGCATATTAGAAAACAAATTAAATTACAGTTTGTTGGATAACTGTAAAATGCTTTATTTCACTTACCAGAGTAAATACATTATCTACCATGTTCTTGGCACTATGCTAGCCATTCACTGTAGAGTCATAAAAAATATTTCCTGACCTCATAGAATATATATTTTAATAGAGAATATAAATATTACTGAAATAAATATATAGATTAACGTGTGTCCATTTGGTAAAGAAATAGACAGGGTGCTTTAAGAAAACATAATAAATTTTGAATACAGAAATTTGAGAAGTTGCATTAACATAATGTTTAAAAGATGAAGAGAAGGAAAACTAAGTGAGTAGAGAGTAAGAATAGCAGGATAGAAACTTGAATTGTCAGAATATCTTCTGGAATTCTTATGGTGTTGAACGACAGAAATGATAAAAAAGAATGAAAAGAAGTAAGATTGCAGATCTAAGAAAGAGATATTTACAAGTATTTTAGTCCATAGGAAAGAGTTTAGATTAGAAACTCAGAAGAATAGACCATAAAGTATAATGTATTTTAGAAGTGAATAACTGTTTCAAAAACAGAGGATGAGCATAGAAAGAAGAAACGATAGGGAAGATATAAAAGAAGGAAGGGTGGAAGGGAGGAAGGGAGGAAAGAAAATGGGATGGGAATCTCAGGTGAGCTTTGAAGTTTACACACACATTTCCACTCTTATTTGCTAAAATACAATCACAGGGTCCTTATATAAATGCAACAAAGACCGGGAAACACTAGAAAGGGAAGAAATAAACTTGGTGATCAGCTGGTACATTCTGCCACGATTACCTGTTGCATCCTAGTTTGCAGCATTATTGTAGTCTTAAGAAAGATCTTATATCTCTTTTTCTCCAGTTGGCTCTGTCACTTCAGTCCCATTTTTTTCATATACATCTTCTTGATGAAGGTCTTTGTGTCTCTTTTTCATCACCCTGTATATAGAAACATATCCATTTCATATAAAGAATATCTTCTGTGTTATATAATGAATATTCTCTATGTTATATATGTCTTATGTAGTACATATATAAATATAAACACATGGTTTTTATTTAAGTATTTTTTTAAAGAATTTTTTTTAACGTTTATTTATTTTTGAGACAGAGAGAGAGCATGAACGGGGGAGGGTCAGAGAGAGAGGGAGACACAGAATCTGAAACAGGCTCCAGGCTCTGAGCAGTCAGCACAGAGCCTGACGCGGGGCTTGAACTCACAGACCACGAGATCGTGACCTGAGCCGAAGTCGGAGGCTTAACCGACTGAGCCACCCAGGCGCCCCCCCCCTTTTTTTTAAATAATTTTTTTTAACGTTTATTTATTTTTGAGACAGAGAGAGACAGAGCATGAACGGGGGAGGGTCAGAGAGAGAGTAAGTATTTTTAAGATAACAAACCAATTCAAAACTTAGCGCTTTAAAATAAAATAAATGACCTTTGATGTTTCCCATGTTTCTTGCAGTCAGTAGTTGCTGGGCCTAATCTGAAACTATCTGAAGTCCTAATTATTCTGAGTATTTTCATTCCCATCTCTCATTCTTGGGCTGAGATGGCTGGAAAGCTGTGAGCTGGCTGGTTAGCTTTGTTTCTCTTGAGAAGACATCTCCTCAGGGCTATTCTGGGCTTACCCAAAATGTCATGATCTTATGATGGGTTTCCTACCTAACAGTGAACTTTTCTCAGAGACCCAGCTAGAACCTGGAAGGTTTCTTAATACCCAGACTCAGAAGTCTCAGAATGTGAATTTTTTCCACATTCTTTTGGTCAAGAAGGTCACTAAATCTACAATTAAGTGTGGGGGCAAACTCAATTTACCTCTATTTGTGAGAAGTAGTACATGGATATGGGAAAGGAAGAAATTGATGGTGGTCCTCTTGGAAAACAGTTTTGCAACATATGTAACTGTAAATATGCATGTATATTATGTTCATAGCCTTCCACTATATTCTAAACCTTTTTAATCATTATTTTTCCAGTGACTTGTGTAGTGCTTTATGTTGAATGACTTATTAAAAATACCTACTTAACAAGTGCATATAGCAATGAAACATTAGTGAATATCAATGAACATATTTTGCAAAAATGTCAAGAGAATGATAAAGAAATAGCAGTGAAAGAAGTAAGAGACCTGGGGAAAATTATGTTTCCAAGTTGTTAAATGTCCTTCTCCACTAAATGAATAATTTAGAGAAGGTTTCATACTTCCTGCAGCATGAATGCTTGTTTCAAAATCTTTGTATTAAATAGTAGCAATAACTCATTCAACTACATGCAGTAATCTGACTGCTGACATCTTAGGTTCCAAGAAATAGAAAAATTAAAGTCATCACAGTAAACTAGGACAATTATAGTATTAAAATCAAGAAAAATATCGTTTTGGACTAAAGAAAGAGATCAAAAGTTGTTGGAAAGTTATTAAGGAATAATCTGAAGGACATGAAAGCTGTATCTCATAAAATATGATGAATTATGGATTTGTAAATGTATCTCAATATACCTTAAATATTTGCATGCAGTGATGAGTTCCTATAAAGATAATTTAAGAATTTTTAGCAATGATAACATGTGATGTCAAATAACTAGTTTATTTAATCTAAATAATGTACAGATTTTAGAAAATTTGACACAAAAATATGTCCAGTGTAGTTACATAATATCAAACATGTTATGTTTTGTGAAATTTAATTTTATAGATTTTAACAGATTTATAAAATTGGTTTATTTTTTTTTATAAATTTTTTTTAACGTTTATTTATTTTTTTGAGACAGAGAGAGACAGAGCATGAACAAGGGAGGGTCAGAGAGAGGGAGACACAGAATCTGAAACAGGCTCCGCTCTGAGCGGTCAGCACAGAGCCCGATGCGGGGCTCGAACTCACGGACCGCGAGATCATGACCTGAGCCGAAGTCGGCCGCTTAACCGACTAAGCCACACAGGCGCCCCTAAAATTGGTTTATTTTTAAGGAAAGGGTGAATACAGTTCTTTCTAAATTGTTAAGTATAGAAAGTTGACCAAGCAGTGTCATCCTAGTGTTTGTAGCATGAAAAATTTTGAAATTATTTTGAATTTCAAGAATATAATGTTATGTAAATTTTCTAAATTTTAATTGTATCCAACAGTCTTATCAGATATTAGATATTATAAAAACTTTGTTTTTCTAGAACCTGGTGTCAAAACATTTCACAAATAAAAAGAACCACAGAATCAGAAAATAAAATATAATTAAATAAATTTGTGATTAAATTTGTGATTCAAGATAAATTTGCATACTATGCCATTTTAAAAATATTTTATTTATTTTGAAAGAGAAAGAGCACAAGCAGGGCAGGGGGAGAGAGAGGGGCAGAGAGAGAGAGAGAGAGAGAGAGAGAGAGAGAGAGAATCCCAATCAGTCTCCACACTGTCAGTGCAGAGTCCAGTGCAGGACTTGAGCCCACAACCATGAGATCATGACCTGAGCCCAAACCAAGAGTCAGATGCTTAACCCACTGAGCTACCCAGGCCCCTATTATGCCTTTTCAAAACTATCTACTTAACTGTCACTAATCTTAAAAGATTTATTTAAAACCATAGATAGCTTCGTTACATAAAGTGATTAACCTGAATAACACTAGAGACAGATTCTACTTTAAGTTACCAGTTCTGGAGCATTTAATATTAACCAATAACATAAAAATAGTTAATATGTGTCAATCATTTTATAGATATTTAAACTTTTGGCAAGCTGTAGAGTCGAAGCATTTCCAAATCTTAGTACACGTAATTAAATATTGCGTATAAATCTGCTTCTTACATGTAAAATATGTATGGAACATGTTATGTTAACACCAACTTGTGTTTTACTAATATTTTCAGGGGAGTATAATTTTTGAATATATCCACTGATATTAGTCAATCGAGAGGAATATTTAGTGCACACTCATACAGTCAATCGCAAAGTTCAAATTTTGCAAGCAAACATTGGATAGCTATACAAGGTTTGGTCCTCTAATGAGAACTGTAAATATTTGGGCTCAGTTAGTTTATCTACATAAAGGCATAGATAGTAACCTGACTTCTAATTATTTGCTGTATTTATATGAGTATGGTGAAATCCTTCTCAACCAGCAAAAATAAATTTTAAAGACTACTGAAGAAAATTGGAAATTGTACGTATTATTGCAATTAATTTTCTTTATACCTGCATCTTATTTAAGTAGCCTGATTGACCATATGTCCTTTGCCATTTGTGTTGGAATACTCCTGCACCCAGGCTCTTGGTCTTTTTTATGTGATTGTACTTAAATCCGGTAGTTACAGGGGTGCCTGGGTGGCTCTGTCAGTTAAGCATTCGACTGGCTCAGGTCATGGTCTCATAGTTTGTGAGTTCGAGTCCCACATAGGGATGCGTTGACAACTTAGAACCTGGAGCCTGCTTCGGATTCTTGTCTCCCTCTCTCTCTGCCCCTCCCCTACTCATACTCTCTCTCTTAAAAATAAACACTAAAATATTAAAAAACTTTTTTCAAATCTAGTAATTACATTTCTGATCAGAATAAGGTTATAGCATTCTCATTTCATATATATGAGATTGACAGCGCAGTAGCATACTATCAGGAACTATTTCTAGAATATTTTTGCCCTGAGTATTCCTACCACATGAAGTTTCAAAGACTTTTGTAGGATTTGATAAAATAAAGCTGAAGAATGACTGCATTTAATAAAAATAGTAATATTCAGGAACATGTATAAGTACATACATCGTATTGTAAGTTGTCATTGTGTTTAGTAAAAGGACTTCTAAATTGACTGTTATAATCATGCAACTATAAGTGTTTGGAAAGTATTAAGGTGTGCTGCTTTCTAAGATAAAAGGAATCATTTGCTTTTATGTAGTAGGATTGGTAGAATGAAACGAGAAGCAAAGGGGTCTGTGCTTAGTTGCAGCCTCTGAAATAAACCAAGGATATGCCTGGAACCCAGCTAAGAAGCAACTGCAAAAGACTGCTCCTGAATTCCAAGTTTTTTACAGTTCCCACTCTGTTAATGAGGAAAGTCAAGTCAAGATAAATCATCACCAGGTGCTTAGATCACATGTAAGCTCACCTTGTAGGAACAACAAGGGAGAAGTTTGGGAGTCATTTTTGAAATGGACAAAATGTAAAAGATCAGAAGAGAATGATTTGGTTATGAAATAGAATGCACTCAAACCTGTGTGCTCTGTGCTCTAACATCTTTCACATGGTCAGAGTGGGTTCAAATTGTCAGCACTTTGTAGAAGCACATTATCTCATTCAGTGTGTCTGCCTACGTCAGAAATGAGCTCTGCTTATGGAATGAGCAAGTTGTCTGGAGATGTAATTCATTGTAGAAGTTTGCTATTCAGATTGCTCTTTACCTCCTAACTAATGCAAAGAAGATTCCAGTCCATTCCAATGCCTTAGGAACCTTGGGCAAAGAAGGACCATGAAGAAATTCATGCTTCTCTTGGGAAACAAATTAAAGTAAACAAATTAAAGTAAGTTTTATTAATATGGGAATTTTCTTTTTATTTTGCAGCACAAAATGAAGCACTTATTGAAAGTGCTTCATTAGGGACAACTGATGTAATCAGCTTTGCAATCTTTTCAGACTGTACACATATTACCTGCTATTTTTTTAAATATACCCATGATATTGATTAGTCCCTTGGTATCAAAGTATGAGAAATAAAGAATCTCAAAACAAACCTAGATTCACAGAATTAAAATTACATTTCAATAAAATTTTTAGGTTAACTGCACAGGTTAAGAAACACCAACTATAGGGGCGCCTGGGTGGCTCACTTGGTTAAGTGTCCAACTTCAGCTCAGGTCATGATCTCATGGTTTGTGAGTTTGAGCCCCACATCCGGCTCTGTGCTGACAGCTTGGAGCCTGGATCCTGCTTCAGATTCTATGTCTCCCTCTCTCTCTGCCCCTCCCCCACTCATGCTCTGTCTCTCTCACTCTCAAAATGAATAAATGTTAAAAAAATTAAAAAAAAAGAAACACCAACTATATATCCTACAATACTGTCATTTAATTTTCTTTATGTTTTAGGTAAAATTTCTTCTCTGTATGTTATCTAAGTTCCTTGATAAATAAATCTCTGTTAATATATTTGGTCTCAGTATCAAGACCTATCAAATCTCCTTGTTAAATAAATAGTCATAGGACCAAATAAAATCAAGTTGAATTCCTTCTACTTCTTGCATTCAGTATTTTTTTTGTTCATTTTTTATAGTCTTACTATAATAGTATCCAAATACTTTCCTCAAGACTGGATAAATGGATTGATCTGATATAAGTAGTAGAGTTTCATTTGGAACAAATCTAAAATAATGCAAAAATGTTTTTCCAAGAATAAGCTGGACAAGTAACTTATCAACTTTTTAAAGAGATAATGACTTATTCATGTGCACACCACTCTTGATGTAGTATCTAGTGTATTTTTTGCTTCTGAACTTCTGCCCTGTTCCAGATGAGCCCGCTTCGTTTTTAATGATGCTTTCTACTAATAGCTGCCCTTCAAAACAGTCATAAACCTTAATTATTCTGATAAGCACTAGGGATCTAACCGAAACACGGAAATAAAAAAAAAAAAAAGAAAAGAAACCACGTATGAAGGATAAACCATCTTGTAGGACAAGCGTATGTTTTTCATTTGGCACTTAGAAAATCTGTTTTTGTAGTATGGATTAGACATTAGTCCATGCAACAATGAAACACTTAAAGTAAAACAAAAACTTAAAACTTTAGCTTTAGTTTAAGTATTTATTATTTATTTCTCACTTTTTCTTAACTAGCTTGAAAAATTTATGTATTTTTCCTATGCTGTGGACAAATAACAACTTGAGTGTCCTCAAGTTTCAGTAATATAAACAGAAATCCTGACTGATGATAGACACTCATAAAAGGTGTTGGTTTCAAAAACACCAATGATAATATTTCTTATCTGTAGGTATATTTGTTCATCTTTTAAATATTTTTAAATTTTAAATGAAGTATAGTCTTAATACATAAATTTTATGATATTTCAGTTTTTTTGAGGTTCAGAACAGAAGTACTATTATTTACTCAAAATGTATCTAGGTGTTGAATGCCTACAGTATGCTATGCACCATTCTGATTATGAATATTAATTTGGTCCATGGCTTAATAGTGCTTATTCTCCCACAAGAGAGAAATACAAATATCTAATGCTTCTAAGTGAGATGAGTGTTAAAGAAAAGTTTCCTATAGGTAGAGTGATGATGGCTACACTCCAAAGGGTAAAATTAAGTCAGTGTGGAAAGAGAAAGTTTTATTGATCTGAAAGTTATGAAAAAAAAATTTAGGATAAAAAAAAGAAGAAAAATGGAGCCCAAGGAAATCTGAGAATAAGAATTGTTTCTCTTGTTCCGAATACATGAATAAGTGATAATAAATGTTAAGCCTTTGTACTGTTGCTTCATTATTGTTGCAGATAGAAAACTGAACTAGAGAGGGAAAAGAAATAATGGGTACCTACCTTACAAGAAATACTAAAGAAAATCTTTTAAGCTGAGATAAGTAATACCACACAATAAATAGAATATACATGAAGATATATGGGGAACAAGTAAGGCAATGAAATACACAGATAGATTCCCAAAAACTTTTATGCTTTTGTACTATTTCTTCTATATTTTTAAAAGGACAACTGCATATAAAATAATTATCAAACTAGTGTTGATGTCTTAATAGTATATAAAGACATATGTAATTCATAAGACAATTACATATGAAGGAAGAGTGGGTGGCAGTATACTGAAACAAAGATTTTTGCTAACTGTAACCAAATAAATACAAATCAAAACAAGATTATTTCAACATAAGTTGCTAATTGTGATATCCAGGGTAAAAACTGAGAAAAATAACTCAAAAATATAGTAAGAGAAATAAGGAAGTTGAAATAGTACACTAGAACATATCTACATGATAAAATAGAAGGTAAAGGTATAATAGCATGTGTTAGTAAAATCGTAGATAGAAACCTCTACTTATTAATAATTACATTATATATAAATTATTTATATATGCAAATTAAATATTAAAAATTTACATAATGAAATTAAGAGAAAGCATGTTCCTAACTGTAGTTGTTGACCAGATGATTACTTCAGATTTTCTGGACCAAATAAGAAAAAGAAACCATGCTAAATATTACTAAGGAAACAGCAACCAAAAGAGAGTTGAAATGACTATTAAAATATTGGAAAAATATACCTCAGGTCAAAATTTGTCAACATAAACTGTTTATTTTTATTTTTTAATGTTTATTTATTTTTGAGAGAGAGAGAGACACAGTGTGAGCAGGGGAGGGCAGAGATAGAGGGTGACACAGAATCTGAAGCAGGCTTCAGTCTCTGAGCTGTCAGCACAGAGTCCAATGCTGGGATCAAACCCTTGGACCCGTGAGATCATGACCTGAACTGAAGTTGGATGCTCAACTAACTGAGCCACCCAGGTGCCCCACCAGAAACTGTTTTAACAACAATATATGAAACAAAAGCTGACAGAGTTCAAGACAAAAATAGACATTTCAGCAATAATACTGGATATTTAAATACCTCATTTTAAATAATCGATTATAATTAGAGTTCAACAAGTAAATATTTAACTTGACCACTATCCACTCACTAGCCCCAACAGATATACATATATTTTACTCTCTATCCAAAATCAGAATACACTTCTTCTAAAACACACATGGAATATTTTCCATGACTGATTATATATTAGGCCAAACAAAATCAATCTACATAAATTTTAAATTATTTAAATAAAAATATATTCTCTGATGACAGTAGAAATAAATAGAAAAAAACAAACGATGTTGGGATTTATAAATATGAACAATTTAAACAACAAACTCTTAAAATTGCATGCAAGTCAAAATATAAAAGAAAAGTGAAATTAGAAAATACTTTGAGGAGTGACATCAGCAAATGGCAGAATAAGAGGAACTTCATTCATATCTCCTCTCACCAATAATGATTTGGCAGCTTCCTTCACTAGGTGGATGGACAAATAGTCTATGGTACATCCATATAGAATATTCAGTGCTATGAAGAAATGAACTATCATGCCATGAGGATACACACACACACACACACACACACACATACACACACAAAACCTAAAAGGATATTACAAAGGGGTAGAAGTTAATTGAAAAGGCCATTTATTATATGATTCAAGTGATATTACATTTTGAGGAAATGTCATAGTCATAGTCATGACTATGGTTTAGTAAACAGATAAGTGGTTGTTAGAGGCTGGAGGGAAGGAGGGAAGTGAGATGAATAGACAGAACCTACATTATTTTTAGGGTGATGAAACTATACTACAATGGTGGATATATGTTATTATATACGTATATATCAAAGAATGTACAACACCAAGATATTACCCAAATGTAAACTGTGGACCTGGAGTAGTAATGATATGTCAATGTAGTTTGGTCAGTTGTAAAAAACATACTTTTGAGATATGAGAACAGCATCAAGCCAAGAAAATACTGTGATAGAAGAGAGTGAAGAGGACTAACACAACCACCATTACCGAATGAGCTACAAAGTCAAAGGCATCATTTTTTTTTTGGAAAAAAAATACAAATCAAGGCAACAAAGAAGTTTTTTTAAAAAAAAAAATATCAGCTAAGTTCTCCTTCATTTATCAAAACCATATGAAACAATTTTCAATGTACAAGAACAGGAAATTTGGCACGTATGAGCTTTTTTGAAGAACTTGTTAGAGGATGAACTTTTTTTAAAGCAGTTTATTATGGGCAACATAAGCAAAAAAGGGATGGTGAATAGTTTATTATATAAAAAATGGAGTTCTAAAACATAAATAAGCAATGTGGATAACAGTAAAAGACTAATATGCAATGTTACATATTGTGACAGAATAGATCTAATGCAGTCAAAAGAGAAGTGGAAAAGAAGAAGATAAAATACTTTCATTCAAGGTTGATAAGGCAATATCTAGGAGTGAATGAAACTATTGAAAACTGACAATCCAGATAGAGAAAGATAAATACAAAAAGGGGCATTACAGGCATTAATAAAAGTACAATACTAAGCATTAGAACAAAAACACAAACATTCTTGAATATTATTACTTTTTAAAATATTAAATAGAAAATACATCTCACAGAGAAGTAATGAATTGGTGAATAGAAATTAGGACATGATGGTTAATGAAAGGAGGGATATTTCTCTGCCAATATTTTTTTGTATAGTGTGACTTTTATAATCACAGCAATATTTTGCACACCTCAATAATAAAATGTTAAAATTATCCCAGATATATGGGAAAACCCCAATTCAAATAGTAATAGATGTACCTATATGCATTACAAATAATTAATGTAAACACATTGAAGATTCTGAAGAAGATACATAATAATATGAATTATTTAAGCAAAAATTATATGTTGACATATGGTAAGACTAAAGACAAAAATGTTGTACCCAAATGTTGTACTCTAGTTAGTAAATTTGTTTTTCACAAGGTATGGGTTGGTAAGTCTAAAACAAATGTATGTGTGTTCTGAGGTTGAGCAAGTAGGTAAATATAGGTGTAGATTTTCAGAATCAGGTTAATCACTATATGTGAAAGTAGTTGCAAATAGGAATGGGGAAAGGATAAAATGGACTCTGCTATTGAGTTGGAAACTTAGGTATAAGTATAAACTGTTTTTAACACACACGCAAATGAAGATGTACAGAAAGACACAGGTATGTATATAGATGAATACATAAATATATACACACATGTATACACACACACACACACACACACACACACACACATATATATACACACACACACACTAAGATTTGTTTATCCTAAGATGGTGGCAAACCAGTGCAATAAACAAGTCTAGTACCTAGATGATGCTCTAAATTCTATTCTTCCAATGAAATAAATCAGAACTCTTTGAAAAAAGTGCTAATGCTAGAGCAAGATAAGCCTGGAATGTTTAGTAGTGCCAGAAAATAAGGAGCTACATTTAAAAAAAATATCCTGGTATGTCTAACAATAGAAACCAACTTGAAAAATTTCTCACTGGTCAAATATTGAACAATTTTAGCAATTAAAAAACTGAATAGTTAACAATAAAATAAACATGTGATCCCATAACAATATAGATAAATAGTCGAACAAATGAATACATTGGGTAGAAGAGACTGCTTTTTCTTAGAGTAGAATTCCAATAAAGAAATGGAGAAAATCATCTTTGGCAATCACTACCATAGTGTTTAGATATGATAAGATATATAAAATATGATAAGATATAAGATATTTGCAGAATCTTGAAACTATTTTTCCATAAAATACTTACAAGGTATTCAGTAATCCTTTTTATTAAATAAAAGGACCTTTTTACTGTAGGTTACTAAATCTTTACTGTTGTTTAGTGGTAATTTCACCAAAACCGTGTAACTTGAATCTATTCATGACAAAATATCAAACAAATCTAAATTAGAGTAAATTCTGCAAAAGAATTGGACACTACTTATGAAATATGTCAAAGTCCTAAAAAATGAGCACCTTTCCCACATAGAAGAAGATGGGGGGGGCTGGGTGGTTCAGTGAGTTGGGCGTCTGACTCTTGATTTCAGCTCAAGTTGTGATCGCGTGGTTTGTGGGATTGAGCCCCATGTGGAGATCTGAGCTGGCAGTGCAGAACCTGCTTGGGGTTGTCTCTTTTCTTCCCTCTCTCCCTTTTCCTCTCTCTCTCCTTCTCTCTCCTTCCCTCCCTTCATGCTTCTCTCTCTGAATAAACTGAAAAAAAAAAAAAAAGAGGAAGAAGAAGAAGATGGAAGAAACATAACAATTGAATATGATGTGGGATCCTGGATTGGATCTTAGACCAGAGAAAGGACATTAGTGGGATATTTGGTGAAATTTGAATAAGGTCTATAGACTAGATAATAGTGTTGTAGAAAATTAATTTCCTGTTTTTGCTAACTGTACTATGATTATATAAGATGTTTAACATTTGAAGAATTTGTGCAAAGGGTATACAAGAAGTCTTTTTACTATTTTTATAAATTTTTATAAATCTGAAATTATTTTAATTCTATAAAGTTAAGAAAGAAAAAGTGTTTTTTAAAGTTTTTTTTTTAAGTTTTATTTATTTGAGAGAAGGAGAGAGAGTGTGCACACACACAAGTGGAGAAGGGGCAGAGAGAAGGAGAGTCAGATCCCAAACAGGCTTTGTACCATCAGCACAGAGCGCAATGTGGGGCTTGAGCCCACAAACCATGAGATCATGACCTGAGCTGAGATCCAGAGTCAGACACTTAACTGACTGAACCACCCAGGTGGTCCTAAAGAAAAAAATATATATATTTAAAAAATATTCTATAGAAAAAAATAAAAAGGGGCGCCTGGGTGGCTCAGTTGGTTAAGTGTCTAACTTCAGCTCAGGTCATGATATCACAGTTCGTGAGTTCGAGCCCCGCGTCGGGCTCTGTGCTGACAGCTCAGAGCCTGGAGCCTGCTTCACATTCCGTGTCTCCCTCTCTCTCTGCCCCTTCCCTGCTCATGCTCTCTCTCTCTCTGTCTCAAAAATAAATACACATTAAAAAAATTAAAATAAATAAATAAATAAATAAATAAATAAATAAAATAAAAATAAAAAATATTGTATAGATCATAACTGTTAAGAATTCAGAATAACAAATACAATTATGAAGGAAAGAAGGTAGAAGAAGTCAAATATTCAGGAAGAAACATTTTATAAACCCTTATTTTTGCTGACATTTTTATTCATTTATCTCATTATATTCCCATAAAATCCTTTTTATGTCAGCCCAAATGTAGTAAGGTAGTTGTGACCTTGAAGAAGCTTAAGAAAAAACTGAGGAGCCATCAGTGTTCTCTGGATCTCATCTGTTTGATAGTATTTGCATTTTTTAATCTATGTTTTTTCCATCTTTTTAAACTTACTTTTTCTACTTAATCCACACTCCAGAATACTGAAGCCCCAACCTCCACAGTTATAGACATTTATAGAGATTAACTGGGAAAACCCCAATTTCAATTTGAAACTTCACAGTAGTACAAATACACTTGCTTTGCTTTTGGAACTGACAAAATACAGGTGCTATATCTGGCTTTTCTTACCTCTGGTTCTGTTTGTGTATTAGTCTTACATCCCCTTTTCAGACTAGCTCTCTGTAGTTTTGAGTTATATTGTGAATGTCTTTCTCTACTACCCCCAACTCCCCCACCACACACACATACACACATATATACACATATACATACACATAAGCCTCCTTTACTCAATGAGAAAAATCAGCTTGTACAGGCATCCATAGAGATTTAATCATTCGTGACCTGGGAGACTGCACTTAGAAAGTGCAAATCACAGTTGCTGAAGGCCACGTGTGTGGTTAAACCTGGAGCATTTTGGAAAGAAAAGGGGGAGGGAGGGAGGGACTAGTAAGAAAGAGGCTCAAACACAGTCAGAGTGATGATTTGAATTCCAGCTCCATTAATCGTGGGCAAATGACCTAGGGAGGGTTGTTTAACCCTGCAGTAACTAGTTTCTTATTTATTTTTAGGTTTCAGATTTATTTTTAGGAAGAATGAGTGATACATCTAAAATCACTTATAGAGGCACCTGGGTGCATCAGTCGGTTGAGCGCCCGAGTCTTTATTTTGTCTCAGGTCATGATCACAGGGTTCATAAGATTGAGACCCAAGTCTTGTGCTGGCCTCTGTGCTGACAGTGCAGAGACTGCTTGGGATTCTTTCTCTCCTTCTCTTTCTGCTGCCCCCTTTCCTTCAAAGTGAATAATAAAAATAAAATGAAATAAAATCACTTATAAAAGTTCCTGCAGGTATAAAGCACCGGTAAATATTAGTTATCTATTTTAATCAGGAGAAAGTAGGCATTCTTGGTAAAAGTACAAGACATGGTAAAATAAGTAACGCAAGCAATACCAGTGAGAATGTAAGTTTGAATACGAAGAAAATAAACCTCTATTTGATTAAGGGAGCAAAGGGAAATAGAGTGTGGTCAAAAATATAGGAATGGAAGACTATAAAGATTCTGGAGAATGTCGTAGATAAAGAAGCCCTCTCATGCCACCTTTAGCCTCAACTATCACTTTGGATATAAAATACATGAACAAGCCTGAGTAAAAATGCTGTTCCAATGTAATCTATATAAAGAGTCTATATATTTGCAGAGAATTATTGGTTGCAAAAGTAAAGTGTCAGCTTCAGCCTTTTGGAAGAAGGGACCTATTTGTTTATTTTTTATTGGTATTGTAGCTACTAGATCATCATGTTGTTTGTCTTATCTGCAATGTCCTTTCTGGCCTTGCATTTCAGGCAAATGTAAATCAAAAGCCTTTAGAGTTATGGATTCTGATGATTCACAAGGTAATCTTGCAAACACAGCAGGGAAATATACGATTTGCAAATTGCTTAACTGACATCTCCGCTATTATCTTAAAATATTGTTGCAGTAGAACTCATTTTATAATATTTCAGCTTGATTATATTTTAAAACTTTACCTTTCTCAAGATAAATATATTGCCTCCCATTTGCATACTTTTATTCGGTTAAATTGTATGTGTATTGAAGAGCAGGATGCTTTATTTCTGGATGACCAAAAGTTTTCCTTTTCATATGAGTTATTCTTAAGTTTGTTAAACTTTTCCTATTGAATCTTAAAATTTCTTTGCAATAGAGTTTCTTACAATTATAAATTATGATTAAATTTGCCTATAAATTAACATTACAACATTGTTAAAGATTTTCAATTTTGTATTATGCTTATTTCGTGAAAAAATGCCTATTGAATGTGGAATTCTTTGACACTTTCAAATAACGATAATATCTTTCTAACTCTTACATTTTTCATCAATCTAATATACTTTTCTAAAATAAGCATTAAAATGTACTTACCAATATTACACAAGGCTCTTTTCACTCAAGTACCTCATGCTGCAAAAATGTAACTGTAGGGCTACATTCTCACAGACTTTTATTAATTAAACTTGGAATTCAGAGTGACTTTGCAATTGTGACTTCAATGAGGACATATACCTGCTTTAATACACATTTAAAGAATAGAATTGAAATTATTTTCATATATTAGAAAATATTCTAGCCATCCATATCTTGTCAAGTGAGTATTACAAGGTAATTGGATCGATGCTATTCAGAGCAGAGTAGTAAGACTAGAAGATGGTTCAGACTAGAAGATGGCAAATGATTTAATCTCTTAGAGATAAAAAGGGGAGAGATGGAAATCATTTCTGTGAATGCTGCTAGTTTTAACCATTAATGGACGCTATTTTAATTTCAATTATAGAATAAGCAAGATTTACTTTTAGTATACATCTATATAATATATATACACATATATGTAATTAAAGTAAGTATTTTGAATCTTTATTTAGTTAAATATTTTAAGTCTTATAGAATTAAAATAAAATATGAGAAGATAATAATGTAAGTGGTAAGAAATGTCTCCGTGATGTAAAGAAATATTTTTAATTGAGAAAAAAAAATGTTTTAAAAGACAAATTCTCCTTTTCTTCAGACATTTCCTCAGTTTAATCTGGATTATGTCAGTGTAATGAAGGAAAACCACTTTGATTCACTCATCAATAGAACTGTCATCAATGTGAATAAGTATTCTAAAAAGAGGGGAGACAAAGGACTTGAAACATATATTCAGAATAACCCTGAGCTATATTTCTTAGCATCAATCTAAGACTTTTACAGAATACATAAGAAGAGATACTGTGTTAGAAAACATCTGGCAATGGTAACAGAAAAGCATTTTCTTGATCACCTGCCATATAAAGTCCTTTACCAACATGAAGCAAACCAAGGATATTTATCTGGAAGAGGAGGAGGGTTGGAAGAGGAAAGAGAGGGAAAGAGGGGGAGAAGGAGAACGAGAAAGAAAATTTTATATCTGCTAAGTGTATGCCCTCTAGTCTTTCAACAAGAGCACATCATGTTGATAACATATTAAAAGATAAATATCAATTTACATTTATCAGTACCTCTTGGAGGGTATTAGAAAAATTTCTATCAAAGTTTTATATTTTAACAATATATCTCCATATTTACAGTGTTGCAAATTTTAAGATGTATTCCCGCCCTCTGCTTGGGTTTATGTTATTCATTAACACATAACTTTTATCTAATATATAAATAAATTTCTCTATTCTCTTTTTCTTAAAATTTCCAATCCTTATCAATACAGCATATCAAAATGACAATTGATTTCAAAGAAGCTAAAACAAATGTATTTTATATATTTACCTTGGGGAAGAGCCTTTGAACATAGAAAACATGAGTACCTTTTTTTATTTTTCAAATATTGATTATATATCACATGTAAATTTTTGTGTATACACCCTCCAGTATCTATAAATTATAAGTGCAGTTTTTACAAATGACATATTTGAACACAATCTTTCATTTATGTAAAAACAAGGGAAAATGACTATAATACAGCATTTTTGGGTGAATGAAACTATGTTTTATATCAATCAGGAAAGAAAATAGTGCTGTTCATGATGCTAACATGATGCTAATAATTAAGTTTCTTAGTTAACAAAAGTAAATATAATAAAATTGACATTAATACAAAAAAATTAAACACAGATATTTATAATATTTAGTTAAGATTGAGAACAAAGAACATGTTTGGTTTTTTTTTTCCCTAAACAATGTGCAGGTATGAGTGTTATCTGGCCTACAGGTATTCAAAATAAATATGTTGTCAGAATTAAAAGGACTCCTAAGTTCCTCATAAAATTCATACAAGTGTGAGAAGTGAGTTGCAAGAAACAGGCTTTCTGTAGTTCCACAATTCTTTCTGAAGCTTTCTGAGGGCAATGAAATAGAAATGGACAGAAATGAAGCTTCATTTCTCCATGTAAGGAGTCAGAAAAGAAGGGCATCTGGGTGGTTCAGTTGCTTCCGCTCAGGTAGTGATCTCACAGTTTGTGAGTTCGAGCCCTTCATTGGGCTCTCTGCTGCCAGTGCAAAAATCTGCCTTAGATATTCTGTCCCCTTCTCTCTCTACCCCTCTCCTACTCATGCTCTCTCTCTCAAAAATGAACATTTAAAAAAAGTTAAAAAAAAAAAAGAGGGCACAATTTTAAAAGGAAAAGATATTTAAATTATAGAAAAAATAGTATATTGTGCGCTCTGTTGATCCAAAGCAAAGAGTACTCTGAAGGGAGAAGAAGGGAAAAATAGGGGAGAACGTGGAAGTTAGTTCTCTTCAGAAAAGAAAATTCTTTGTAGTTTTTAGGTGATCCTTGCTCTTTAAACCTTGCCTTTGCTACTTTTATGTAGCAATTACAAACTTGTCATAGTGAAATATCTTGAAATATTAATACCCCCATGGCACCATTAATCAAAGTTCCTGGTTGGGGCCTTATGGAAAAACTACATAGAAATAGATTGAAGAAGCAGAATATGAAAACTGTGGAAGAAAAGACCAAAGAGAAAAACATCAGGTCCACTGAACATAGGCAGACCTGGTGAATAAAAATATAAACAGTGGGACACGTGGACAAGAATTCAAATTTATGTTCATATAGAATATTGGATTGCAGCATTGCATATTGACAAATGTGAGCCCAGTTTGGGATAGGAGCTGATTTCCTCTATGCATGTCCAATGTGGGGTGGGGGAGGGGGAACAATGTCTCAGCAGATATAAAAGAATGCATATTTTAAATCCAGTTATGAGTTATTGAAATAAATGTCTGGTGTCTTTGTTAACAATTTTATTAATTAGCATTTTAAATAATGTCTAATGCATCTCTGAGATAATTGAATGAAATATGAATTTAAAAAAATGAATTATCTACCCTCTTACTCTCATTATTGAATGTTAGAGTAAAGCTTCAATAAATATCCTGCTTTCTGAGAAATTCTATTTGACTGCTATCTTCCTTCATCATATTTGAAGAGGGTGTTCGAGTGTGCTCTCCTTAGAGGATACAGTTTTCAAAGTCTTCTCTTAGCCTCAGAATGTTTTAAGGCTTGCTGAATAATCACATGCTTTTTAGTCTGGGTTTGTGATTTCTCCCCAATCAATTTTTTTTCAAAAAGTTCTCTTTTCTGCTGTTTGTTTCACTTCCCTGTGACATCAACTTCATCTAAAATTCTTTTCTAGAATTACACTATTTCTTTCGCTCCTGGCTCCCTTGTATCTCTTTCTATTTAATGACTATATGGAAAAATATTTAATGGCTGAGGCCAAATGGGACAATAAATGTAAAGGTCATATCTTTGATCTGTTCTTTGCCAGAAAGCTAAAGCACTTTGATCAGCTGAAAAATTTCACCAGGCCTATGTAACTAAAAGCCTTTTTCTATCTTATCTCTCCCAGGTATCTGGAAACATTTGCATTATCCAATATTTGGGCATTGCAAAATTCTAGACCTGCTTATTTGCTTCATTTCTACTTGCGGAACTGTCCAATTCCTCCTGGACTTTATCTCTTTTTAGTTTTACCTTGCCAGATGCAATCAGTAAAAACTAGTACACATTACTAAAATGTTGTTTTCCAAATTATTCTCCTAGAAATACAAGTTAGTAGTCATGTAATCTAACTTCCAAGTTACCGCAGGTGATTCTTTTCCCCCAGATTCTTGGCAATGTATAAGTGGACTTTGAGCACTACAGCCTGATTTATATTTTTTATGCACTGCCTTCTGCAAGGATTCTATGCCAATGTTACAAGTTTTGGACTTAAACGCTTTGTCACTGTAAGCTAACTGCTCTAATGAGCAATTCCAAAATCTCACTGGATTTCTTGCACATGTCACAGCTCAGAGCTGTTCTGCTTCTCTTTTCCAAGGCATGGCCAAGGGACCAAGGCTCCTTCCATGGCATTATTAAACATTTGGATCAAATGAAGCAGTAATGTCTTTCAGTCAACTGACAAGGAAGATGAAAGAGACAGGAGGAAGAGAAAATGAGAGAAAGAAAGACCAAGAGGCCTGGAAAGAACACATCGCTTTACCACTTCACCTCATGTTTAAGGTTAAAAATTAATTTTATGCATAAACATTTTCCCAAAGACGACACAGAGGTGGCTAACAGACACATGAAAAGAGCTCAACATCACTCATCATCAGGGAAATGCAAATAAAAACCACAATGGGATATTACCTTATATCTGTTACAATGGCTAAAATAAAAAAGACAAGAAATAACAAGTGTTGGTGAGGATGTGGACAAAAAAGAACCCTCATACACTCTTGGTATGAATGTAAACTGGTACTGCCACTGAGAAAAACATTATGTTTTCTTTTTTCTCTATTTAATTTATTTTCTTAATTTAATTTTCTTTATTTTTTAAATTTACATCCAAGTTAGTTAGTATATAGTGCAACAATGATTTCATGAGTAGATTCCTTAATGACCCTTACCCATTTATCCCCCCTCCTACAACCCCTCCAGTAACTCTCTGTTTGTTCTCCATATTTAAGAGTCTCTTATGTTTTGTCCCCCACCCTGTTTTTACATTATTTTTGCCTCCTTTCCCTTATGTTCACCTGTTTTGTATATTAAAGTCCTCATATGAGTGAAGTCACATGATATTCGCCTTTCTCTGACTAATTTCAGTTAGCATAATACCCTCTAGTTCCATCCATGTAGTTGCAAATGGCAAGATTTCATTCTTTTTGATTGCCAAGTAATAATCCATTGTATATATATACCACATCTTTTTTATCCATTCATCCATCGATGGACATTTGGGCTCTTTCCATACTTTGGCTATTGTTGATAGTGTTGCTATAAACATTGGGGCACATGTGTCCCTTCAAAACAGCATACCTACATCCCTTGGATACATAGTAGTGCAATTGAGGGCCATAGGGTAGTTCTATTTTCAATTAAAAAAATTAATGTTTATTTATTTTTGAAAGAGACAGAGACAGAATGTGAGTGGGTTAGGGGCAGAGAGAGAGGGAGACACAGAATCTGAAGCAGGCTCCAGGCTCCAAGCTGTCAGCACAGAGCCTGACACGGGGCTCAAACTCATGAGTTGTGAGATCATGACCTGAGCTGAAGTCAGGTGCTCAACCAACTGAACCACCCAGGCGCCCCTTATTTTCAATTTTTTGAGGAACCTCCATACTGTTTTCCATAGTGACTACACCAGTTTGCATTCCCACCAGCAATGCAAAAGAGATCCTCTTTCTCTGCATTCTCACCAACATCTGTTGTTACCTGAGTTGTTAATGTTGGCCATCTGACTGGTGTGAGGTGGTATCTCATTGTGTTTTTGATTTTTATGTCCTGGATGTTGAGCACTTTTTCATGCGTCAGTTGGTCATCTGGATGTCTTCTTTGGAGAAGTGTCTCTTCATGTCTTTTTCCCATTTCTTCACTGGATTATTTGTTTTTTGGGTGTTGAATTTGATAAGTTCTTTATAGGTTTTTGGATACTAACCCTTTATCTGAAATATCATTTGCAAATATCTTTATCTTCTCCCATTCTGTCAGTTGCCTTTTAATTTTGCTGATTGTTTCCTTTGCTGTGCAGAAGATTTTTATTTTGATGAGGTCCCAATAGTTCGTTTTTGCTTTTGTTTCCCTTTCCTCTGGAGACATGATGAGCAAGAAGCTGCTGTGGCCAAGGTCAGAGAGGTTTTGTCCTGCTTTCTCCTTGAGGATTTTGATGGCTTTCTGTATTACTTTTAGGTCTTTCTTCCATTTTGAGCTTATTTTTTGGATGATGTAAGAAAGTGGTTCAGGTTCATTTTTCTGCATGTCTCTGTGCAGTTTTCCTAGCATCACTTGCTGAAGAGACTGTCTTTATTCCCTTGGATATTCTTTCCTGGTTTGTCAAAGATTAGTTGGCCATATGTTTGTGGATCCATTTCTGGGTTCTTTATTCTGTTCCATTGATCTGAGTGTCTGTGCTGTGCCAGTACCATACTGTCTTGATGATTCCTATTCACCAATAATGAAACAACAGAAAGAGAAATCAAGGAATCGATCCCATTTACAATTGCACCAAAACCCATAAAATACCTAGGAATAAATCTAACCAAAGAGGTGAAAAATCTATCAACTGAAAACTATAGAAAGTTATGAAAGAAATTGAAGAAGACACAAAAAATGGAAAAATATTTTATGCTCCTGGATGGGAAGAACAAATATTGTTAAAATGTTAATACTACCCAAAGCAATCTACGTATTCAATGCAATACCTATCAAAATAACACCAGCATTCTTCACAGAGCTAGAACAAATAATCCTAAAATTTGTATGGAACCAGAAGAGACCCCGAATAACCAAAGCAATCTTGAAAAAGAAAGCCAAAGCAGGAGGCATCACAATCCCAGACTTCAAGCTGTATTACAAAGCTGTAATCATCAAAACATTATGTTTTTAAAAAAATTAAAGACAGAAATACCATATGATCCAGTAACTCCACCACTGGGTATTTACCCAAAGAAAATGAAACCACAAATTCAAAGATACACTGTGCACCCCTTTATTTAATGTAGCATTATTTACAAGAGCTAAGATATGGAAGCAACCTGTGTATACCAATAGATAAATGAATAAGAAATATATTATATATCTATATCTATATATACATACAATGAAATATTACACAGCCATAAAAAGGGAAGAGACTGTGCCATTGTGACAACACGGATGATCCTAGAAGATATACTAAGTGAAATAAGTCAGACTGAGAAAGACAAATACCATATTATTTCACTTATATGTGGAATCGTAAAGAAAATGAACAAACAAAAAGCAGAATCAAACATGTAAATGTGGAGAACAAACTGAGGGTTGCCAGAAGGGAGGATGTGGGGTGATGGGAAAAATCGGTGAAGGTGAGTGGGAGATACAGGGCTTCTAGTTATGAAATGATAAGTCGTGGGACTAAAACACACAACATAAGGAATATAGCCAATAATATTGTAGTAGCATTGTATGGTGACAGATGGTAGCTACAATTGTGATGAGCATAGCATATTGTATAAACTTGTCAAATTACTATGCTGCACATCTGAATCTAATGTAACATTATGTGCCAACTATAGTCAAATAAAATTTCGTTTAATTAATTTTCTGACTCTGTCTAGAAGCAACGAGAACCTGGAAATATAGTTACTGCCTAGGAATAGAAAAATGGTTTGATGTGTACATACCATTTTTGCATATCTGTGTTCTGTTCACCAAATATTCATTTCTTACTCGGACTCACACATAGAATACATTTACTGTGGGGAATAAGCTTAGGAATTTCCTGAGCCTGCACTAATTGGTTAAAAAGGCATAAAGAATTAGAAAGCCATAGGATATACACACCCAAGTTTGGGTACACAAGATTAGGTAAATAAGAATAAGTAAAGTGGGGCAAAGGTCCCAGTATAAGACAAAGGTATAAATATAGGGAATCTGAGGATGCAAATATCCAGGGTGAAGTAAACAATATTAGGTATTCAGGGAGGATATGTCCCCCAACTTAATGCAATAGGAGAATGCTGCTTTCACAAAAAGAATGACCAAATTAGGTACACAGGTAAATAGGGCTATAGACCAGGTGTGGGGCAAAGTTGCCCAGAGGGGAGTTAATTAGCAAAAGAAGGGTGCCTTCTTGACCCTAAAGGAGCATGCTCTATCTTTTTTGTCCCCTAGACCAGTTTAGGTAAACAAATGTGGTGCCTCACATTTGCTGGAAAAAACCTTCCACCCACTGCCAAGATTTTGTTTTGTATGAACCCAAACCCGTAACACCACATATCTTTCCCTCATGCCCACTAGTGAATGTTCATGATTTCATTGTCTCTTTGTGCACACCCATCACCATGTTTGTAAGCCTTCTGATCCTAATAAGAAGGGAGCAAGGACCCTTACTCACATTTTTAATCCTGCATCCTGCTTTCTTGGTGGCCAAGAAAGAACTCCAGACTCAGAGTCTACAACAATTTCCTTTCCCATGCCAGACTAAGATAAATCCCATTTTGGTCACTCTGTCCAACCTAAATACAGAACCTCCAAGTGTTCTGGAATTCTTGCCACATGGAATCTGGTTCAGATGTGATCCCTCTGGGTCTTAAAACCTATAAGTAAAAGAGAAAAGTTATTTCCCCATCCACTCTTTTATATCTATATATATCTATATGTAATTATATATTGTATATACATTCTATATTTTAAAAAATATATAATATATATAATTTCCCCACACATATATATATACACACACATATGTATGTATGTGTATATATATATATATATATATATATATACATATACACACACATATGTATGTGTGTGTGTGTATATATACATATACATATGTATGTATGTATGTATGTGTGTGTGTGTGTGTATATATATATATATATAACATATTAAAAACTATTTTATAAAAGAAAATACTGTCAGATCAGAAAAAAATGGTTCATGGCAACAAACAATTATTTGCATCAGGAAACATGAAGTTTTCCTACATTTGTAGAGGGGAAAAAATTAAGTAATTATATTTATAAAAGTTTGAGGACTACGACTCTTTAGGGTCGGTTGATACTTTTCTCAGCAACATAATTCTCTAAAAAACGACTTACTAGCTTCCCATCTATTTGCTACCAGTTAGTACCACATGGTAGTTACCACCACAGTACTTAGGTCTATCAACATAGTTCACAAATTTCATTTATTTATTTATTTATCTATCTATTTATTTATTTATTTATTTATTTTTTCTTCTCTTCTCCATATCTTTCTCTTCTGTCTCCCCTCATTCTACAAGCTAATGGTGGCTATTTTGGAGGTATCAGGTTTAAAAAGGAAGGTTTATTTTTACCCTTTCCCCAAGGCTGGTCTTAATGCATTCTGCTGGCTTAAAGAATTTCTCAGTTCCTCATATCCCACCTACTATTTGGGATTTAAAAGATCTCTATCCTTACAAGGTGGTAATTTCTGGGCATTGTTGATTCCCTTCCTTCTGGCTACTTCTCCCCCAAACACATTTCTTTCTTGAATTACTTTGTAAAATGCAGTTAATGGTAGGTAGAAGCTAATATTTGGATCCTTTTCTACCACTTCCCCTAAATAGAACTGATGACTATTTAGTAATTATATGGTCTACCTACAACATTAAACAAGAGACAGCATTAACAAATATTTTTCCATTACATTACATTCCTGCCTTTAGGGAAAATTGCCTTGCCATTAACCTGCTAAGTAAATGGTATTTGTAGTCTTTAGTTTTGATACCAATGTTTGCATTGTTCGTAGTAATTATGCCTCCTTTTTTTATCATATAGCACAAAAAAAATCTCAGTGGTTTAACAGTATGGTTTTCTCCAGATCAGGATCAAATTCAGAGAACTGGGTTTAGGGTAGTAGGTGCTCTGTGTTCCATACAGTCATTTAAGATCTAGTACTATTAAAAGGGATTCTACCATCCCTTAGGATTTTAAAATTATCAACCACACTCTCTCCATCTATCTTGCTGACAAAGGCAAAAACAGTTTGTGAGAATCATGGGAGAGGTTTCAGGGGTCAGGCCTTAAAATAGAAAACATTTATTTTGTTGCATCCACAAGACTCCTGAAACAGAATGCTAGGGGCACCAGTGATAGCCACAACAAAGTTTATTGCAATGAGGGGGAAGGCCGACCCATCGGGACTGACACTCTTGATCAGAGTGCTGGCCTCGAACACCCAGGGTGCAGAGTTTTTATAGCAGACCACATCATCTTATCATCACCTGGGAACAGAACAAAGAAATAGTTCCCAGATGGGGGTGGAAACAGTTCAGACTTGCCCTTCCCCCAATCCAATCAAACACTAATCCAGTTGATTTTCCTTGAACTTTTATTCCCTTGATTGATAGGATAAGGCTGTTATCTCTTAACCTACAGTGTTAAAACAAAGCTGTTATTTCTCAAGGCTACAGGTTAGCCCTAACACTACAATTTAACCCTTACACTTTCAGACCCCCTTCAATGGAAAGGCTTAGTCACATGATTCCTGCTTGGCTAAAACTAAGAACTTTCTGTATGCTGAAGAGGTAATTGAAGTATTTAGGTGAACTCGTAGGATTGTCTCCATCTCATGATGGGATATAGAATTAGATATGTAGGATGTATTTAAAATCTAAGACATTTTAACTCAGGATATGAAATAAATCTAGTTAATGACCAATAGGATGTCAGAGGTTTTTTCTGAGTTATATTTGTGTCTTCTACAACTAGCATAATATCTGATGAATGCATAATTTCATACCAAATAAAATTATACATGTTAGCCATAAATAGTTATAACATATGAAATATTTTAATTGAAATATGTGCTATATTAATGATTCAAGAGTAAGATCAACAATATTGTTAGAAGAAAACAAGTAAGAAATAAAATGGGGGACCTCTGTTCTGGCAGCAGTGGGGGCAGTTCTTGTTTCATAAGCAGAACACTGCACACCTTCCTGCCCACAATAGGCAAAGAGACACTCTGCAGACAACTGGACTGAGGAAAAAAACAAGCTGAGACTCAATAGCAGAGCACACACAACACACATGGGAGACACTCTCTGAAATGCTGAGCCCTGGGAAACAGGGCACACTACACTGCAGGGTACTATAGGACCTCTTCCTCATAAGACTATTATCATTAAGAGCAAGATAAATAGTTTGCATTTCTAACACAGGGAAATAGACACATAGAGTGAGACAAAATGAGGAGACAGAGAAACATCCCCCAAATGAAGGAACAGGATCAAACCATAGCAAAGATGAAAGGAAGCAAATATGAGTAATAAGCCTGATATAAAATTTAAAATAATAATCATAAAAATACTCACTGGACTGGAGAAAAGAGTGGAGGACATAAGTGAGACCTTTAACACAGAGTTAAAAAGAACCTATCAGAAATCAAGAACACGATAAACGAAATTAAAAACACACTTGATGGAATGTCAGGCTAGATGAAGCAGAGGGATGAATTAGCAACCTGGAAGACAGAGCAATGGAAAGTAACCAAGGTAAGCAAAGAAAAGGAAGAAAATTATGAAAAATGAGAATAGTCTTAGAGAACTCAATGACCCCATAATAACATCCACATTATAGGGATCTCAGAAGAAGAAGAGAGAGATAAGGGTACAGAGAATTTATTTAAAGAAATAGCGGCTGAAAACTCTCCTAACCTGGGGAAAAACACAAATATCCAGATCCAAGAGACACAGACATCCCACTACCCGCCCGCTCCCTGCCAAATTTAACCCAGGGAGGTCAACAACAAGACACTTAGTAATTATAGTGAAAAATGTAGTGAAAAAAGTTAAAGCAGAAAGGCAAAAGAAGACAGTAACATACATGGGAATGCCATAATGCTATCACCAGATGTTTCAGTACAAACTTTGCAGGCCTGAAGGGAGTGGCATGGTATATTCAAAGTGCTGAGAGGCAAAGATCTGCAGTCAAGAATATTGTATCTAGCAAGGCTATCATTCAGAATAGAAGGAGAGATAGTCTCTCAGACAAACAAAAACTATAGGAATTCATGACCACTAAACCAGCCCTACAAGAAATATTAAAGGGGACTCATTGAGTAGAAATTAAGACCAGAAGTGAGACTATAACAAGTAAAAAACACAAAATCAGTAAATATAAATATTTCTGTAAAAATCAGTCAAGGGATTCATAAAACAAAAGGAGAAAAATATGACACCATAATACCAAAAACATGGAGGAGACAGAAGAGTAAAGAATGGGTTTAAACTTAAGTGACCATTGACTTAATATAGACTGCTATATGCAGAAGATGTTAAATCTAAACCTAATGGTACCCACAAGTCAAAAACCAGTCATAGATATGCAAAGAATAAAAAGAAAGGGAACCAAATATATATTCTGTAACAACAAACCATGTAAGAGGCAAAGAGAAGAAAGGATCAGAGGAAATCTATACAAACAACCACAAAACAAGTACGAAAATGTCAATAAATATATATCTATCAATGTACATGGAGTATAGGCTCAAATAAAAAAAACCTAGGGTGACAAAGTGGGTAAAAAACAAGACCCATCTCTATGCTGCCTAATGAGACTCATTTCAAACTGAAAAAAACCTGCAGATAGAAAGTGGGGAGATGGAGAAACATTCATCATGCAAATGGGTGTCAAAAGAAAGCCAGGTTGGCAATACTCATAGTAGAAAATTTACTTTAAAACAAAGACTGTAGCAAGAGACAACGAAATAAACTGTATAATAATAAAAGAGACAATTGGACAAGAGGATATAACGATTGGGATGCCTGGGTGGCTCAGTCTGTTAAGACTCAAACTCTTTATTTTGGCTCAGGTCACAGTCTCACAGTTTGTGAGATTGAGCCCTGTGTCAGGCTCTGTGTCGATACTGCAGAGCCTGCTTGGGATTCTCTCTTTCCCTCACTCTCTCTCAAAAATAAAGAAATAAACTTTAAAAAAGAAACAGGAGAGGGTTTCTCCTAAGTCAGTTAACCTGGATACCTCAGTCAGTTAAGCGTCTGATTTAGGCTCAGATCATGATCTTGTGATTTGTGAGTTGAGCCCCGTGTCAGGTTCTATGCTGACAGCTTGGAGCCTGAAGCCTGCTTTGAATTCTGTGTCTCCATCTCTCTCTGCAACCCCATCCCCAACTTGCACTTTCTCTCTGTCTCAAAATTAAATAAACATTTAAAAACAAAGAAAGATGACATAACAATTGTAAATATTTATGCACCAAACATGATAGAACCCAAATACATAAAACAGTTAATAATAAACATAAAAGAGGGGCACCTGGGAGACTCAGTAGGTTAAGCTTTCAACACTTGATTTTGGCTCAGGTCATGATCTCATAGTTGGTGAGATCAAGCCCCATGTTGGGCTCTGTGCTTACAGCACAGCGCAAGGCCTGCTTGGGATTGTCTTTCTCCGTGTATCCCCGCCCCCACCTCTCTCTCTCGCTCTCTTCCAAAATAAATAAATATACATTTAAAAAACATAAGAAAATAATGATAGTGATACAAAGTGTAGAGGACTTTAATACCCCACTTATATCAATGGGCAAATTATCCAAACAGAAAATCAAAAAGGAAACAGTGGCTTTGAATAACACACTCGACCAGATGTAATTAACAGATATATTCAGATTGTTCCATCCTAAAACAGCAGAGTACACATTATTTTCAGGTACACACAAAGTACTTTCCAGAAATTAAAATACATTAGGTCATAAAACAAGCTTCTGTAAATTCAAGGTCAAAGTCATACTATGCATCTTTTCTGACCACAATGCTATGAAACTAGGTGCCAGCCATAAAAATAATATGGTGAGACCACAAATATATGGAGTTTAAAAACATTCTATTAAACAATTCATGGGTCAATAAAGAAAAGAAAAAGAATTAAAAATTACATGAAACCAAATGAAAATAAAAACACAATGATCCAAAATCTTTGGGATGCATACAAATGGTTCTAAGTGGGGAATTTATAGCAACAAAGACCTATCTCAAGAAGCAAGAAAAATCTCAAATAAACAAACTAACCTTACACCTAAAGGAGTTAGAGAAAGAACAATGAACAAAACATAAAAAAAGCAGAAGGAAGGAAATAATAAAGATTAGAGCAGAGATAAATGATAAAGAAACTAAAACAAACTAATAAAAACAAAAACAAAAAATTACAGTAGAACAGATCAATACAACCAGGACCTGGTTCTTTAAAAAAAAAAAAAGAATCCATATAATTGAAAAACCTCTAGCCAGATGTAGAAAGAAAAAAAGAGAAAGGAAACAACTAAAATCACAAATGGGAGAGGAGAAATAACAACCAATACCACAGAAATGCAAATGATTATACAAGAATATTATGAATACTGTATGCCAACAAACTGGAAAACCTAGAATGAACGGACAATTTCTAGAAACATATAAGCAACAAAAACTGAAACAGGAAAAAATAGGAGACTTGAAAAGACTGATAACTAGACAAGAAATTGAATAGGTAATCAAAAAACTCACAACAAAACAAATGTCCAGGTCATATGGTTTCACAGTTGACTTCTGCCAAAAATTTAAAGAAAAGTTAATGTCTACATTCTCAAACTATTCCAAAACATAGAAAAGGAAGGAAAATCTCCAAATTCTTTCTATTATGGCAGCATTACCCTGATACCCAAGTCAGTAAAGACTCCACTAAAAAAGTGAACTATAGATCAATATCCCTGATGAACATAAACGCAAAAACTCCTCAACAAAACACTAGCTAACCAAATCCAACAATACATTAAAAAAAAATCATTCACCATGATCAAGTGAGATTTATTCCTGGTTTCAAGCATGATTCAATAGTCACAAATCAATCAACAGGATACATCACATCAATAAGAGAAATGATAAGAACTTTAGGATCATTTCCATAGATGCAGAAAAAGTATTTGACAAAATACAACATCCATTCACAATAAAAACCCTCTGTGAAGTAGGGCTACAGAAACCATACCTCAATTTAATGAAGTCTGTATATTAAAACTCCACAGTAAACATAACACTGCATAAGGAAACACTGACAGCTTTTTCCCTAAGGTCTAAAGAAAAGAATGTCCACTCTCATCAATTTTATTCTATAGGTACTGGAAGTTCTAGCCACAGCAATTAGACAAAAAAAAAAAAAAATAATAAAAAAAAAATAAATAATAATAATAATAAAAGCATCCAAATTTGTAAGGAAGAAGTAAAAATGCCACTATTTTCAAATGACAAACTATGTATAGAAAACTCTAAAGACTCCACCAAAAAACTAATAGAACTGATAAGTGAATTCAGTAAACTTGCAGGATGTAAAATCAATTTACAGAAATCTGTTGTACTCCTATCCATTAATAATGAAGTAGCAGAAAGTGAAATTATGAAAATAATCCTATTTGCAATTGCACTGCAAACAATAAAATATCTAGGAATAAACTTAACCAAAGAGATGAAAGATCTATACTCTGAAACGTAGAAAACACTGATGAAGGAAATTGAACACAATGCAAAGAAATGGAAAGACATTCCACCTTCATGGGTTGGAAGAACAAATATTTTTAGAATGTCTAGTTCATAGAACTAGAATAAAAATACTAAAATATATGTGGAACTACAAAGACCCTGAATAGACAAAGCAACTTTGAAAAAGGAAAACAAAACTAAAGGTATTACAAATCCAGATTTCAAGTTATATTTTCAAGTGGTAGTGATTACACCAATATGGCACCGGCATAAAATTAGATACATAGATCAATGTTAGAGAATAGAAATCTCAGAAATGAACCCACAATTATATGGCCAATTAACCTTTAACAAAAGAGGAATGAATATCCAATAGCCAAAAACAGTGTCTTCAACAAATACTTTTGGGAAAACTAGAGAGCCACATGCAAAAGAATGTAACTGGACCACTTTCTTTAATCATACACAAAAATAAGCTCAAAAAGGATTAAAGACCTGAGTGTGAGATCTGGAATCATAAAAATCCCTGAAGAGAGAAGAGGCAATAATATCTCTGATATTGCCCATAGTAACATTTTTCTAGATACGTCTCCTGAAGCCAGGAAAATAAAAACAAAATTAAATTATTGGAACTACGTTAACATAAAAATCTACACAGTGAAGGAAACAATCAACAAAACTGAAAGACAACCTCCTGAATGAGAGAAGATATTTGCAAATGACATATCTGATAAAGGGTTAGTATCCAAAATATATATTAAAAAAAAACTGATACAACTCAATAATCTAAAAACAAATCCAATTAAAAAATGGGCAGAAGTCATGATAGCCATTTCTCCAAAAAAGACATCCGGATGACCAACAGACACATGAAAAAATGCTTCACATCACTCATCATCAGGGCAATGCAAACCAAAACCACAATGAGAATCACCTCACACCAATCAGTATGTCTAAAGTAAAAAACACAAGAAACAAGTGTTGATAAGGATGTGGAGAAAAAGAAACCCTCTTGCACTGTTGGTGGGAATGCAAACTGGTGCAGCCACTCTGGAAAACAGTATGGATGTTCCTTAAAATTAAAAATAGAAGCACCCTACAACCCAGGAATTGCATTACCAAGTATTTATTATCTTTTAATGTTTGTTTATTTTTGAGAGAGAGAAAGAGAGAGACAGAGAGAGAGAGAGAGAGAGAGAGAGAGAGTGGGGGGGGGGGGCGGGACGGAGATAGAGGGAGACACAGATCCGAAGTAGGCTCCAGCCTCTAAGCTGTTAGTACAGAGCCCAATGCCAGGCTTGAACTCATAATCTGCAAGATCAGGACCTGAGCTGTTGTTGGACGCTTAACTGACTGAGCTACCCAGGCGCCCCGTTTTACTGAATATTAACCAAAAATATAAAAACTCGAATTCAAAGGGATACATGTGCCCTTATGTGTATGACAATATTATTTACAATAGCTAAATTATGGAAGCAGCTCAAGTCCATCAATAGATAAATAGATAAAAAAGATGTGGTATATAAATGGAATATTCAGTTGTAAAAAAGAATGAAATCTTGCCATTTGCAACAACATGGCAGAGCTAGAGAGAGAGCTAGAGAGAGAGATAGGATAAACATACGGGCACCCGGGTGGCTCAGTTGGTTAAGGTCCGACTTCGGCTCAGGTCATGATTTCTGTGCTGATATGTCAGAGCCTGGAGCCTGCTTCAGATTCTGTGTCTCCCTCTCTCTCTGCCCCATCCCCACTCATGCTCTGTCTCTCTCTGTCTTAAATAAATAAATAAAATATTTAAAAAAAATTTAAAAGATAAGATAAACATACTAATTTACTTTCTTATTCCAAATTCATGATACTTAAAATAATATTTTTAAAAGAAAAAGAAAAGAGAAAGAGAATCAGGCATGTTTTAGAGAAAAGCAAATGAGGGGCGCCTGGGTGGCTCAGTCGGTTAAGCATCTGACTTCAGCTCAGGTCATGATCTCACAGTTCGTGAGTTCAAACCCCGCGTCAGGCTCTGTGCTGACAGCTCGGGCCCTGGAGCCTGTTTCGGATTCTGTGTCTCCCTCTCTCTCTCTCTGACCCTCCCCAGTTCATGCTCTGTCTCTCTCTGTCTCAAAAATAAATAAACGTTAAAAAAAAAAAAAATCGAGGAAAACAAATGAGGCAATTTGTAATCATTTTAGAAAAAAGTATCCATGCCCTTACTAACAAAGACAATTTGAGGAGTTCTTATTAGATAGTGTATTTAGTCAAGGTTCTTCAAAGAAAGAGAACCAGCAGGATCAGGATGTGGTGTGTGTGTGTGTGTGTGTGTGTGAATGTGAATGAGTTAGGATTGTCTAATGAGATCATGGAGGTTGCCAGTTCCTTGATCCACAGTTGACAAGCTGGAAATCCAGGACAGCCAGTGGTATAATTTCAGTCTGAAAGCCAGAAGGTTGAGACCCAGGATAAACCAATGCTTCAGTTCAGTCTAAAGGTAGGAAAACATTTGATATCCCAACAGGAAAGCAGTCAAGCATAAGAAGTTTCCTCTTATTTTTCTTTCTGATCCTCAGCTGCTAAGGTGGGGTCAACCTACATTTGAGAGGGAAATCAGCTTTACTCTCTATCCATTTTAGCATTAAACTCATCCAAAAGCACCCTAACAGAAACACCCAGAGTTAGCTTTGACCAAATATCTGGGGACCCCATAGTCTTGTCAGGCAGACACATAAAATTAACCATGATAGAAAGAAAGTAGGCAAACTGAGATGACTTATAGAACACACAACTGGAGGAAACCATACCTTCAAACACCATTCAGGAGAAGACTGCTAAGAAGGTGGAAGCACTCTAGGTGACTTAGCACCCAGGATTACATACTAAGGTAACAATGGAGGAGCTACAGTCAGTGATTTTGTGTAGGCAGCAGCTTTTGCTAGAGGCTAAAGCAGAAAATACTAACTCCAGAACCAGGGACCAGAGGCTTACTAGACCTGCAATTACTGACCCCCAGGAAAAGCAGATCTTCCCCACACCAAGATGGCACTATGCTGGATGGCATATCTCTCCTTCCTTGAGGATCATGGGAGCCAGGCAACAATAGAGACTCTGGTGAACAAACTCAATCTGACATCAAGGACCCATCTAAAAATCACCAAACTTTTGAGGACAAAAAATCCCACAGTGAGAAGTATGCTCTAAACTAAAAAAAATATTATATTTTTATATAATAATATAATATAATATAATATAATATAATATAATATAATATAATATAATATAATATATTTTTTAAAAATATATATTATATATTATATTATATTATATATATTTTTATATTATATATATTTTTATATTATATATATTTATGATAATATATTCTATATAATATAAATATAATATATAAATATATTTTATATTTTAAAAATATTATATATAATATATATTTCTCTTCTCTGTGTGTGTATATATATATATATATACACATATATATGTGTATATATATATATGTGTGTGTGTGTGTGTATATATATATATATATATATATATATATATATATATGTCTTTCTCCCCACTGTCCTTTGTCTTTCCCTTCACTCTCAGTCCTTCTTTGACTGCCTGTCATAAGCAGTCTGCCTGCAAAGGAGAGTCCAGTGGTTTGTCCAAATATACCAGTAACTTGGTGGTTAAAAATGTTTCTTTCAAAGGCAAATTCTTAGAATCTGTGCTTGTCTGGAAACCCAAAACTACATATAGCTCCTTATCAGTAATATGGGGAGTATTTTGATATCTGCCTGATTACTTTGTCTAACCAACTGTCAAAAGATTAAGAAGAGAAGAGATTACTTAAATCATATTCAAAACCTCTAACATGTGGCATGCTGTTAAAGAATCTTGACAGATAAATAAGAATCAGTAAATAGAAAGTGAGACTCTTGGTAGACTTGACCTGAAAGTCATTTGGAGTTTATCCTGGTCATTGTGCCTTATGGTAGTTTTATTTATAGGTAGGCTACATGATTTTAGCTTACTTTTGCAAGTAATCCATATGAACTTTCTAATAAAATTCCTGAGTATAGTTGGCACACAATGTTACATTAGTTTCAGATGAACAATATAGTGATTTAACATCTCTATATGTTATGCTATGCTCACAATAAGTGTAGCTATTGTCACCATACAACACCATTACAATATCATTGACTGTATTCCCCATCCCACATCCCTATGCCTTTTATTCCCATGGCATATTCATCCATAACTGTAAACCGAAGCCTGTATCTCCCATTCCTCTTCACCATTTCGCCCATCTCTCCAACCCTGTTTTATCTGTCAACAATCGGTTTGTTTTCTATATTTATAGGCCTAATTCTGGGGGTGCCTGGGTGGTTTAGTCAGTTGAGCACCTGACTCTTGGTTTCAGCTCAGGTCAAGATCCCAGGGTAATGGGATCCAGCCTCCTGATGGGCTTCTCACTGAGCACGGAACCTGCTTAAGAGTCTCTCTCTGTCTCTGGCTCTGGCTCTGGCTCTGTCTCTCTCCTTCCCTCTCTCTCTCTGGCTCATGCTTTCTCTTTCTAAGAAAAGAAAATAAAAAATTAAAAAAAAGATTTACAGGTCTAATTCTCTTTTTTGTTTTTTTTTCATTTGTTTTGTTTTTTAAATTCCACATATGAATGAAATCATATGGTATTTGTCTTTCTCAGTCTGACTCATTTCACTTACCATAATATCTTATTGGTCCATCTCTTTTGTTAAAAATGGCAAGATTTCATCCCTTTTAAGGCTGTGTAATATTCTCTTAAATATATGTGGCATAAATATATATACATACACATGTATGTATTTAATACATACATATATACACCACAGCTTGGCCAATCAAGCATTGCAAGGGAGGCTGAAGCAGGCATTCTAGTGTTGTCAGTATTAGAAGGAAGATCTTTTTTGTTTTATTTTTTACTCTGTTTTTCAGTCAGCCTTGCAGTCATTAACATTGAATCTGTGTTCTTTCCATTCAGACTGGCTTCTCATATTTTATTCTTATTAAAATAAAGGCATATTTTTGATGCAGTATCTAGTGGAGATGCAGAAACTAGAATTATAATTGGAACACTAAACATTTATTGAAACAAGGTAGTACCAAATGTTACCATGGATAGAAATTGCATTTTCTGCAGCAGAGCAAAACAAAAGCTGTTTTTATTTGTGTGGGGGAAAAAAAAAGTTTCAAAGATATAAAGTGTAGAGTACAAAGAGACTTACTTAAAAATATGTCACAAATTTGATGTTTCCTGTAAGCAATCAAAAGGTAGTATCTGAAATCAGCCATTTGATATCAGAATCAAATATCTACCAAAACATTTTAAACATTTTTTAACAACATGAACTTGTTAGTTTGGAGAGTTATAAAACAATTTGAATTCTTGAAAAAAATGAAGGTCACAGAAAGAATAAATAAAGACTATTTCTGTCATGGAAATTTTGTTAGAGACTCATGAAATAAAAACTTTATAAAGATACTTTACAATAAATTGAATCTTCACTCAAACCGCCAATTTGTTACAGAATATAAAATTTAAAAAAAAAATATTCAAATTCTTTGAAGAACTTTGAAACCACATCAGAAATCAATTTATTCAAATTTTGAGAAATGTTAAGAACTTTTGTTTAGCTTTAGGTGACTGTTGCAATGGAAGAAATATTTTAAAATTATATTCAGTATATTTTGTGTCAAGAGGCTCTCAAATTTGCTAATAAGCATTTTCTCAAAATTCATTAACAACGTTGACCAATTACACAGACTTTTTAAAGTTATTTTTAGCACAAAATATCAACTAGATGTGGAAAAAACCTTTGTTGCTATCAATGGTCTGTACTCCAACTTTGTTAAGTATTAATCTGTACTAACTGACATTTTAAAACAAAAGACTGATTTTTCTCTTATTGATTTACTCCACTCTGCTAAATATTGAAAATATTTGTGCTCAGTTTTCTGAAGCAGACTCTGGAAAATGTCATGGATATAGTTGTTAAAACCATTCATTATTGTGCAATTTATGTGGTTGATGAAAATACAAGACGGTGAGTTTAATAACAGTTCTTTTCCAATGCTTACTGGTTGTGTAGTGGAAAAGTTTTACAGAGATTTACTTTTAACTAAAATTCAAAATTACCTTAAAAGGAATGCTTGATTTAAAAATTATCTAAAGTCAAAATACTGTCTCGTGGTTTTTATTCTTTCACAGATACTGCACTACAAATGAAGTTCGCTCTAGAGCTACAGTAGGAAAGAAAAAGTTTATTTTTGACCTAGACAGAAAGGTACAAGATTTTATTGAAAATGAATTTGAACACAATGAAATCAATAATGACGATTTTAAACATTTTCTTACATTAATCCAAACAGGGATTTTAATTCTTGACAGTTTTATGTAAATTGCCATAAAACTAAGAAAAATTTTAGAAAACATTTTTATACTGATAAATTTAAAGCTGTTTTCCAACTTATGCAACACACTTTGAATTTGACATTGGTAGCACTAAGTTCACTCTAGAGTTAGGTAATTTACTTATCTTAATGTAATTTTTGAAATTGATATGTTTTTGCTTAAAAATGAAATATTTTTTTCATCTTGTAGATGAGCAAGTTGTGTCAATGTTGAATCAAATATTAAATGAAAACGATCTTTTGGTCCTCAGTCTAGTCAGTGGAAATTTTAAGTTTGTTTGAGAAAATTTTGGTATGTGTGTCTTTTTCCTCCTGTATCTTTTATGAAAACTAAAAGCAAATAAATTATTATAGAATAAAATGTAGCATGTGAGTGAGATGAATTGTAAGTGTAAAATATTCCCTTATTTAGAAGATTTAGTATGAGAAAAAGCATGTGAACTACCCTCATTAATATTTCTTGTTGTTTACATATTAAAGCAATGCTTTGATACATTGTGATAAAATATATTAATAAATTAATTCTATTCATTTTATTTTTTAATATGACTACTGTACATTTATTTTATTTTATTTTTATTTTTTAATATGAAATTTATTGTCAAATTGGTTTCCATACAACACCCAGTGCTCATCCCAAAAGGTGCCCTCCTCAATACCCATCACCCACCCTCCCCTCCCTCCTACCCATCAACACTCAGTTTGTTCTCAGTTTTTAAGAGTCTCTTATGCTTTGGCTCTCTCCCTCTCTAACCTCTTTTTTTTTTTTTTCTTCCCCTCCCCCATAAACTTCTGTTAAGTTTCTCAGGATCCACATAAGATCTCATCTGATCTCTGAAGCTAAGCAGGGTCAGGCCTGGTTACTACTTGGATGGGAGACTACTGTAAATTTTAAATTACATACGTATCTCACATTATGTTTCTATTAGAAAACACTTATCTAGAGAGTTTAATATGCTTTGTTTCAAATACACTGTCTTAAAAGATGACTTCATGTTTTAAGCTTTTCACTGTGCCTTTTGTAGTTTAAAGTATCTAAAGATTTATTATCCAAATATTCTCAATTCATGCAACAGCTCATTAAATATATTCATCCAATGTTTCATATAAACAGTTATGCAAAAATATACTGATTTCAGTTACATCTTGTGTGCAGTTTTTCTCTGTATATTCACTATCCACTCTGCAAAATACTTCATAGTAAAAATATATCACTATCAAATGTTGGAGGAACTCCTGCTTTCCTGCTTTTCTATTATTAGTTTGTGATGAATTAAAAAAAACTCTGAAAACCCAAACATGTTCTATTTAAATATGTCATTTATGATCTCATAGTTCTTAATCTTACCCCTCATTGTTTATATTTGGACTGATACTTATCATATAATTCAAGTATTTAATATATTGAAAATATTGTGTTATCCTTCTGCTAAATCTCAAAATATCTCCAGGCAAACACCCAGTTCTTAATATGAAAATACAAGTAAATTACAAAACAGAAAGTAGGGACAATTAAAATGTTCTACATATAACTATAGGGTATTAGTATCTAATACTGTATGCATTCTGATATTGATCTTGGTTTTCCTAAGAAAGGAGATCTTAAAAAAAAAGAGTATGCACAGTTCCATAATGGCTACTTCCCTAAGGAGAAAACATCTGCAAAGGCAAGGAACATTCATCTAAATAAAGTGTGAACTGCACAGATGACTTAATGTGTCTTTCTTTTGTTGACCTGAGTTTGGCTATAATGGACTAAATTTTTCCTTTCACTAAAGCTGCTTCCAGGCACTTAAAGATTATCCAGTTGCTATAAACAGCTCCAATGACACGAGGAGGGAGAAAATAAATATCCCAAATGCAAAAATAATACTTTAAGTTATTATGCCTAATGTCCAAAATTCAGATGTCAAGTGGATAATTACAGCAAGACCACTGTGTGTAATAATAACTGTGTTCATCAGCTGCACTGAGAGTCTGAATGGTGATAGAATATCATAGTCCATCAAGGAACTTGAAGGATAAAAGCTTGCTGTATACGACTGATTGTTTTCAGTTTCTGACAGGAAAATCTTTATCTTCTAATTTAATGCAAGTTATTCAAATGATATTTCAAGTTTATGATCAAGATTCTGGAAAGCTTCCAAAAGGTAAAGAGCAAACATAATAAACAACTTACTATTATTATACTTTAATATAATAGTTTTCTTCTGGTTGCCTTTTTACTAAAAATTGCCTGATTGCTTGGATTAGCTTAATAAATAGTGGTTATTACTAGCCTATGTGTCACCTACAGTGTAAAAGTTATTTTCATTTGTCACTATCAAATTTACTAATAGACATTTTGGGAAATTAATGAAACAAAACCAATAAAATCTAATTGCACCTATTTGAAATAGATACAATAAAATGATGAAGACACAAGTTTTGTTTAAATCAATTATCCTGAGTGTATAGAACAGAATTTAATCTATGTGGTAAGAATGAATAAAGCTAAGATTAAAATAGGTTCGGCAATTTTAGGATTTTAATGCTAATCTGGAGGCAGCCTTGATAGGGTGGAGGAAATCATCTCCTAGCATTGTTGGGGTTGGGAATTTTGTAAGATTTTCCAAACCAGTTTAAACTTGGCCTAAAAAGTACCAGTAATATGCAAGAGTGAGAGATGCAAGGTACTAAAAATAAGATGACATTCAACTATCAGCTGATCTTTTAGATAAGAATAAAAGTATCCATCTGTTGCTTCTGTGAATTCTGTTAGCATAGTAACTAACGTCTTGATCAATGATGCAAATATAGTGAACACATGGAGTTCCTAATTCACACCAAGGAATGAGAGTCTCAGTTTTTTGCCATCAGCTTGCTGTACAAATTTGGACTAGGTATTTTCCTCCTGAGTTTATTCTATCAAAATTTTGAAGTAGTGTTGCATAAAATAGCAAATTCCTGATGTAAATACTTGTCAAGGCAGTGTTTACTATGATGATAAATAGAGAAGTTTTTTTCTTTTTTTTTAAGAGATTCATGTAAGAGGTAGCAAAATTGGTGCTGTCTTGTAGCTGATTGTAATTTCTGATATACTCTACTCAGAAAAGCAACTGGTTTTTCTCAAACCTGCTTACATCAAACACTTTAACTAACAACCCCTGGATAAAAAAAACAAAACAAAACAAAACAAAACAAACAAACAAAAAACCCACACAAACAAGAAAAACAAAGACAGAGAGGACAGGGACAAATATACCTGGAATCTGATCACTTCTCTGTCAGATCTTCTATTCTTTCTTAATTTAGCATAAGAAGGAAAACCATGTCCCAATTCACTGTACTGTAAATTTCATTTTTTTTTTAATGTTTACTTACTTTGAGAGAGAGAAAGACAGAGACAGAGTGCAAGCAGGGAAAGGGCAGAGAGACAGGGAGACACAGAATCTGAAGCAAGCTCCAGACTCTGAGCTGTTATCACACAGCCCCACCTGGGGCTCAAATTCAGGAACTTTGAGATCATGATCTGAGCCGAGGTCAGACGCTTAACTGACTGAGCCACCTAGGTGCCCCTGTACTGTAAATTTCAAATTAGCATGCATTCAATATTCAAGCTTAATTTGTTTGTTTATATATTTGAAAATGAGATCAGCAAATTTAACAAAACATTTTACAATTTTTTGGAAGGGAAATCCATTCATTCAACAATGTTTAAGCAAGCACCTACTATCTTTTGGACATTCTTTTAGCTACTTGTGAAATATCACACAATAAAATAAAGACTAATGTGCTTGTAAAAACTACATATTAGTAAAAAGCAAGGAGACTATAAAATATAATAAATACACAAATTTTCAACATAGAATATTTGGAGATGAAACTGATAAGGAATAAAAATAATGTAGAGAAAGGTAAGAAAGATGAGGAATGTCTGTGTGGGTGGGAATTAATGAGCTGAATTAAATACAGTAGAGAAGTTAGATTTTTTTTTTTAAGTTTATTTACTTATTTTGCGAGACAGAGACAGAGAGAGCCTGAGCAGGGGTGGGGGAGCAGAGAGAGGGAGAGGATCCCAAGAAGTCTCCTTACTGTCAGCATGGAGCCTAACGCGTGGCTCAAATTCACAAACCGTGACATGATGACCTGAGCCAAAATCGAGTCAGACACTTAACCAATTGGGCCACCCAGATGCCCCGTTAGATTATTTAAATGGTGAAGTTTGGGCAGAGATTTTAAAAATGTAAGAATGGTGGAAGAATGAGTTTGGACAAAAGAAAATTCAAGACAAGGGGAATGACTGGAGTTGTGCTCACCACCATGGATGCCATTAACCACATGTGGCAACTGAGCACTTGAAATATGGCTAGTGAAACTAAATATCTAAATTTTAAAATTTTATTTATTTATAATTATAAGTAAGTTAGAAAAATAGACACTTCAATTGATTATTCACAAATTTTTAATTATGTTTGGGATGATTTCACTATGTAAATCTATTTTGCAACTACAAATTTTATAAAATACATGTAGACTAAGCATCACTTTTGAAAATTTAGCATGTACATTGAGATGTGCTCTACATACCAGATTTAAAGACTTAATACAAAAATTAATGTACCCTATCTCAATAATTTTATATTGATTATGGGGTGAAATAATATTTTGGATATATGAGATTAGCTACATATGTTATTCAATTAATTTAATATATTATTATGTGGACCTTGTGCAGAGAATTAGATGCAAGGGAGATTATAAAATTACACTTTAGAGTAAAATAAGATGTTTATGTATGAGCTAGTGTTCAGAGCTTCTCAACATGGAGATAGATCTAGAGATACGGGTAGGTGGAGAAAACAGCCAGCCTTGGAGAACACTTAGAATTGGTGAGATGAATCAGAGTCTATAAGAGTACCATTAAAAAGTAAAACAGTTTGCGGTGCCTGGGTGGCTCAGTCGGTTAAGTGGCCAACTTCGGCTCAGTCAGGATCTCGCGGTCCGTGAGTTCTAGCCCCGCATCGGGCTCTGTGCTGACAGCTCGGAGCCCAGAGCCTGTTTCAGATTCTGTGTCTCCCTCTCTCTCTGACCCTCCCCCGTTCATGCTCTGTCTCTGTCTCAAAAATAAATAAACGTTAAAAAAAATAAAAAAAAAAAAAGAAAAACAGTTTAGTTAAGAAATTTATTATCCTAGTCTTCTTTCCCTCAGAGTTTTGTAAGAAAGCAACAGAAATATAGGGATTGGGAACATACATAAACCATGTATTTCTGTATACTCTCGTGGTAATTGGGTTCTAGGACTCTCCTGGAGTAGAATCTAAAAATGAACCAAAGATAGCTGATATTGCTGCCAACTTTCTGCCAACTGGAATAATGAAAAAAAAATATATGGTTTGAGATTTGCAGTACTGTTATAGTCAGAGATAAATTCAATACCATTAAAATGATGATGTACTTCTGGCTCAAGTTATTCTAATTTGAAACTGTATGATAACCATCTCATCTCAACCACCTCACAATGCAAAGGTTTTGACATCTCTGGAAATAAACATTTACGGTGAAACAAAGTATTAAGCTACAGGCTTCCCAGGTCATTTTTACACAATTTATGTAATACAATTTAAAAATAGAAAAACATATGAGGAACCAAGAGAATATACCTAAAAATTGAGAAAACACATTCGATAGAACCAGATGATTCAGGTATTTTAATTACCAGACGAGTCCTTAAAAACAAGTTTTATGGAGTTTAAGTAATTTTTAGGAATAAGTTTTCTATCTCTGTTCCTTAGTCACACCAAATGAAATTCCATGTTAACATTTTTCACTGTAAGAAGGCATACATAGCTCACTAAAATATTACAGTATTAGAGATTGAGATGGAAATAATACTGGAAGACTAAAAATACCACTGACAATAACAAAGAAGCAAAAATAAAATCCATGACCTCAAGTATCTCTAGTTTTTCAGAAAATTGTATTTAGAAACTTTTTGACAGAAAAAGAGAATTAAAAGAGAATTCCAATATTTATTTGTGTGGTAGCTCTCAGTTTTAAAGATAGTTTGTAAGCCCTACAGCAGCCTTACTTTACAACATTTTTCCTTTCCCTCCATCTCTCTTCCTTCCTTCCTCCCTCCCTTCCTCACCTCCTTCTTTCCTTTCTTTTTTCCTAAATCTCTTAATCCCCTGAAACTACTCCAGCAAATTTTACTAGAGAAAACGTATAAACATTCTAACTAAAATTCCAACATTTATAGAATTCCAGATTTTCTATGATTCTCACACTTCAGTTTGTCAGCTGTATTTTTTTTATTTAGTTTGGACATAATGATTCTGACTTAAAAATGTTTATTTCATTCTTCCCATTTCTTAAACTCCCTGGAAGAATGAAATCATAGAATTTACCTAACAAACAAGAATCTTTCCCTATCCCAAAGACTAGGACTCTTTTTCTAGGAGGCAATTGTTCCACTGGCTACACTTCAATGTTGTCTCAGTACCAGTGAAGACTTTTGTTAATATCCGTGGTAGAAATCATTTTGTATCCTCATCATATCCATCTCATGAATTAATACGTTTGTCATACCTGACTACTGAAATCTCACCTAATTAGTGTACCAAACAACCTTGCATACAATATGCCACATTATTATATATACAGAGATTGGTTGGACAATAAGAGATAATATTTATCAAATTTTTTATGTGCCTTGCCCTGTTCTAAGATTTTTATGAGCATCATCTCATTTAATTTTTCCAATAATCTTATAAAGTACACTTTCTTGATATCACTTCACACATGAAGAAACTGAGACACAGGACGGTCAAAGTTCATGTATACTTACATGATGGAGTCAGGAGATAAATTAGGGAAGCCTAGTGACTGCTTTGTCTAGTTGGTAAGACACTCAAACCTCGCTATGTGTCTTGCAGTTCAATATTTTTCATGCATGATAATTTTTATTTTTTACTTTTTTGGATAATTTTTATTGTAATATGAAAAACAGATATTCCTTAATGTTTCCTATGAGGAATGAGCAGGTAAGATGCCATGGAAAAAATTGAGAATGATGAAAAATAAGGCAAAGTAAAAGAATATAGATAGCATTTAAAAAAAAGAAATATAAAACAAATGAACAGGAAGAAGTGATAATAAGTTTACATTAACCAATTTAATCTATAATAGTAAAATTTTACTTGCATATCCCACATTTAATTGTTTTCTATATTTGCTTGATAAAAGAATTTGCTTGCTGTATTCAGGTACTAAATTGAAGCATTAAATTTACATTCTTCACATAAATCTCAAGGCAGTTTCATCTTACCTTATTGGCCTCTTCTTTCATCATTATTTCTGATTTCCTTCCATCTATTTTCACTTAGAAACTGCACATGTAAATTGCCGCCCTAGTTAATGAAAATTGGATTGGAGGCTATGTCAGATGGTGGTTTAAAACACGGGCTTTGAGATTAGAGAAATCCTTTGTAAAACACAGTCTGTTTTTAAAGCTAAGTAAGAGCCTCATTTTTGATTTGTAATCTTTAAAAAATTGAAATATATTAAACATTAATAATAAACTACATATATATAAACATATCAGTACACATCAATATTATGCACATATTAAGCGCACATTCAGTTTAAATGAAGAGGGTACAAGTGAATACCCACATATCAATCTATTTTAAGAAATAAGAGTTTGCTAATATATTTGAAAAACTATTTGTGCCTCTCTTCTATAGCTTCTCCTTCCCTTTCTTTCTCCTCAGGGTTAACTACTGAATTTTTTATTAACAATTTCATCACTTCGTTTAGAAAAATTAAGTTTAGCATATTCATATGATTCTATAAGATATTGTTTCATCATTTTAATTTTTACACAATACCGTAACATTATATTCTTTTACAATTAACCTTTTCCCTTCACTCTGTACTTTTAAGTTTCAGCCATGTGGATATGTTCACTTGTATTTCATTTACTTTTATTGTTGAGTAGAGCTCCTTTGTATGACTAGAGCAAGTGACAGAATCCATTGTTCATGGACACACTGAATTATTTTCACATTTTTGCTATATTGAAGAATGCTGTAATCGTCCTTCTCATTGTATGAGTATACTTCAATTTGCTTAGCCATTCTCCTGTTGATGTACATTGGCACTGTTTTCAGCTTGAGGATATTAGAAATCATGGTACTGTGAACATTCATGTAGGAGTTTTTTGGGGCTCCTATATATTCTTTTATTCTTGGGTAAATACCATAGGAGTGGGATGTTTGTGTCATATGTTAAAGCACATGTTTATAAGAAATGATTCAACTGTTTTTCAAGGCAACTACAAAGTCTGCATTTCTGGCACTGTGTCAGAGTTCTAATTGCTCTACCTCTTAGTCAACATTGGGTACTAAATCATTTGTATTGTAACCTTTCCAGGGATTGCATATTGGTATTGTGTTGTGGATATAAGTAGCATTTCTAAGTGACTAATGATGTTGGTCATCTTTTCATGTTCTTATTGACCATTCTTAGACATTCTTTACAAAGTGTCTATGCACATATTGTGCATATTTTGTGGAGTTGTCTTCTTAATATTGAATTTTAATGGTTTTTATATATTCTGAGGACAAGTATTTACCTGACATATGTTTGGTAAATATTTACTCCCACTTGTGGTTTGGATATTGATTGGGATTGTGGCTAACAATTAGATCAATTTATGAATAATTAATATGGAAATTGACCAGGCACCCTGCATTTCATATATTGCACTGTCTGGAAGCAGCTTTCCTAAAAGAGTACTAGGATGGCCTAAGGGACGTAGAGCTGATGTGCCAGCCTGCAGGCGTCTTGCAAGAATGAGGTGCCATCCTCCAGGATGTCGTATAGTATATACACTGAATCATAGACACTTGTGTGGTACTGTTCCTAACAGGAAAAATTATGAGTCCAGAAAACAAGGGGTAAAAGCTGCAGTGGCCTCTGATACGATCATTGTCAGTGACTCACTGGAAAAATTGTGCTTAATTGATACTGATAGGCTTCCGAGCTCTTTTTAAATCAGGGGTGATGATTGGAAATCTTGGCATGCCTTAAATTCTTGGCTGAATTTTATGAGCAAAATCCTCCTGCCAACCCACAGAGGAGATATAAATTTAGCTTTATAAATGAAATACATAAACCTTAGTTTTATTCAGCTACTGAGGTTTTTGGATACTTTCTTGCTATATTGTAACTTGCATTATGCTGCCTGATACACCTGTAATTGGTAGGTGCTTACAAATAAATAAATGAAGTGAATATGAATAAATGAATAATAATAATTGACATAGAGTGGAAAGTCTCCTCTCTGAGGACTTATATATACTTTGTTCAGGTGTGCCTATGGAAAACATCATATTCTTTCTTTCTTTCTTTCTTTCTTTCTTTCTTTCTTTCTTGCTTTCTTTCTTTCTTCTTTCTTCTTTCTTTCTCTTTCGAGAGAGAGCGTGTGAGTGAGGGAGGGGCAGAGAGAGATTGGGAGAAAGAGATAATCCAATGAGGGGAAGAGAGACAGAAAGAGAGTACAGAGTGCCAAGTGGGACTCGAGCTCACCCAATGCAGTGCTAGAGCTCACTTGATGCAGGACTCGAACTCACAACCATGAGAACATGACCTGAGCTGAAGTCAAAAGCTTACCCGACAGCCACCCAGGTGCCCCAAAACTTATATTCTTCACACAAATTTTAGTCTTTATAGTTTTTTTTTTTTAATTTTAGTATTATTTTTTCACTCAACATTACAAGGCTGAAGTTTTAAAACATCCAATACTCATGAGATATTTTTTCAATAATATATACTTTGTCTTTTTCTTATATAAATTATACCATACTTATGAATATAAAATGATATTGTATTTAAGCTAGCCATTCAGTCTTAAGATCTAGATTTATTTTATTTGGATAAGTTCTGTTACATATATTTATCATAACAAGTATTAATAGCCATAAAATATTCTGCATGTCTGTTTTTGAAAAGTTTTAAGCTCTTTTTCCCTATATGCAATGTGTTAAGGTCACTGTTTACTAAATAGCACTTTCTTGGACACAGTTTTTTGGTTTTTTTGTTTTTTTTAAATTTTTTTTTCAACGTTTTTAATTTATTTTTGGGACAGAGAGAGACAGAGCATGAATGGGGGAGGGGCAGAGAGAGAGGGAGACACAGAATCGGAAACAGGCTCCAGGCTCCGAGCCATCAGCCCAGAGCCTGACGCGGGGCTCGAACTCACGGACCCCGAGATCGTGACCTGGCTGAAGTCGGACGCTTAACCGACTGCGCCACCCAGGCGCCCCTGGACACAGTTTTAATACACTGTTTTCTCATAGCTTTGGTTCCTACTATAATTTTATTAGATATGTACAGCTAGAGCTGCTCATAGACTTTTAATCAAGAATGTTTTTTAAATCTTGCGTGTTCCATTTCATTTTTTATATTAATATATTCCTTTTTAAGTACATATATCTATCAAACACTCTACATTGGCTGAAGATTGTCCTTTTAAATCAATAATTATATGAACATTGAAACAAGCCTCTATGTTTGCAAAATTGAGAACAAAACCAAGAATTTTCTATTTGAAAAATTAGCAAATGAAACATTCAAGTCATTAAAGATCTCAGATTCAAATAATAAATGAATAAGTTTGATCTGTCATCACAGAAAGAATAGTAGAGAAATATTAATCCAATAGATTAAATAAATAGGAATTGAAGTTTTTTGACCAAAAAAGAGAATAAGGAGAATAAATGTTTTTTATGCAAAAGATGAATAAATGGAGGAAAATAACAAATTAGAAAATTATATAATATTACTATAGGAAGATATCAGAGCTTAGTTCCTCTGTTGATATAAACCAAAGATTAAATCTTTTGATCTGTGTTTAATTATCTTTACAAATATATTTAAGTTTAGATACTAAACCTTAACATACAGCTTCCATATTCACTTCAGCTATCTCGTCCTAATTTATCCAGTATTCCCTAGTGTCTAAATGTTGAGTTGTCCACATCTAATCCATACCCTAAGAAAATATTTCACTATTTTTTTAAGGTTGGCTCCACATGCAGGGCTTGAACACACACAAGCCTGAGATCAACATTCTGATATTAAGACCTGAGCTGAGATCAAGAGTTGGATGCTTAACCAACTGAACCACCCACACATACCAGATTTTACTATTTTAGAACATTAGGAACAATATACAACTTTCCCTAAAGCAGACAGCTATTATTTACTGGGTTATTTTCACATTCATAATTACCTAATATCAAGATGCATTATTTATACTATGTATATTATATACATGTGTGTTTGACAAGATGAAAAACACATTGAAATCTAATGAACAACACCATGGTAAGGCATAGAGGATAGAAAAAGGAAAAAAGCTCTTTTTTTTAAATGTTATTTATTTTTGAGAGGAGGAGGGGGCAGAGACAGAGGGAGACACAGTATCTGAAGTAAGCTCTAGGCTCTGAGCTGTCAGCACAGAGCCCAGTGCAGGGCTTGAACTCATATAACTGCGAGATCATGACCTGAGCCAATGTCGGACGTTCAACCAACTGAGCTACCCAGGCACCTCAAAGAAAAAAATCTTTTAATCAGTAATGTTTCTAGGAAAATAACATGAAATGAAAACTCAGGTATGAGATGAAATCTAAAACAGAGAAGCAATACCACTGATATGGCTAGACAATAGCCATATCTCTCTCTTGTCTAAGTTACTTCATCTTTAAAATGGAGGGGATGGAGATAACTAATTTTTATGAACATAATATAAGTTCCAAAAGAATTGGTGAGATAAACAGATACAATGTAGTCAAAATATATGAGCTAGAGAATAGAGATTTGGTGAGAAGTATTAGTAATGAAGTAAATGGGGGCATTGGATCAAAATAATCTTCGTGTCATCAAGTAACTAATTGTACAGTCAGAAGAGTTATCAAAGGTTAATAAACATAAACCTTTTACATTTTGTTAAATCTACATAAATTTTACAGATTTTTTAGATAGAAATTCTAATATGCTGTGATGAAGCAACAAGATTGCAAGGCACAAAGAACAATACAATAAAAGTTGACTGGATAATAATAGAGCCTAAGATTAGTCAAGGTTTACCAAAACAACTAGAAAGTTTTCTAGTTAAAAATGCTGCCATCGTCTAGGTGCCCTAGATGAAACTTAGAAATGAGAGGCTAGAATGCATCTCTGAGATGGAGTTTGGTTGCAGTGAGTTTATTAAGAAATTCTCTTGGAATTGACACCTGTATAAGAAAGATGGGGAAGGAAGTGGGATTGAGCAGGAGAAAGAAGTCAAGCCACATTGCAGACCCTACAACAGCTCAACTAACTCCATGGGAAGTTCTCCAGTTTACATATCTCTTCAGAGTTGTCCTGATATTTGGCTGGATGGCCCAAACTTTACATTGCAACATCAATTAAAAATAAGTATGGGCTGTGGAAAGAAGGCACAGCAATGGCCCGGCAGCTGTCCCTGAAGAGGATTTTAGTTAAAGATTGTCTTCTGATAACACACTCAACAGTGGGACAATAAGTTTGCTGAAGGGAGATCTGGAAAGCCCATTACAATGTCCTCCATGGGTCATGCTGGCCAGTACTCTGATCCACTTCATGTACACTCTGGGAGTAACTTCTCCAGGATTATAGTTGACCTCTACTTTTGGATGAACTTAGAAGAGGAAGATTCAAGTAGTATTCTACGTTGACCAGTGCAGCAGCTGGTCTTTGGATGCAGCTATCTTCATTGCTTCTCAGCACTATTATATATTTTAGATTCCCCTCACCCTCATCTAGCAGCCCTACTGGTCTTGGTGGTTTACCTTGTCATTTGATCCATAGGGTCTAAACACTGCTCTTCATTCATATCTTTCTCTGGTCAGAGTTACTATTCTTGTCTTTATTGTTACAGCTGGGCAAGGCATCTTTGATAGATGTTTTAAAAAATGCTTCAGTATTAAAATACAATAACCAAATTATGGAAATATCCCAAATTTCCATCAACTGACTAATGGATTTAGAAGAAGATGTGGTATAGGGATGCCTGGGTGGCTCAGTTGGTTAAGCATCAGACTCTTGGTTTCAGTTCAGGTCATGATCTCATGGTTTGTGAATTCAAGTCCCACATCAGGTTCTGCTCTGTCAGTGAGGAGCTTGCTTATGATTCTCTCTCTTTCCCTCTCTCTCTGCCCTTCCCTTGCTCACTTTCTCTATTTCAAGATAAATAAGTAAATTAAAAAAAAAAGATGTGGTATATATATGAAAGAAAAGAAAATTTCATATATATAAAAGAAAACAAAACCTTAAAAAAAGAAGATGTGGTATGTATATATATATATATATATATATATATATATGGTATATATATATACCATATACATATGGTACCATATACACACACACATATATATATATATATATATATATATATATATATATATATGTATAGTAGAATACTACTCAGTGTTAAAAAATGAAATCTTGCTATTTGTAGCAATGTGGATGGAACAGGAGGGTATTATGCTAAGTGAAATAAGTTGGTCAGAGAAAGACATGTATCATATGATTATGTATGTATACATACAATTAATAATAGGTTTTGATTGCCTATTGTGAGTCAAACACTATCATAGGCCATAGCAATGAACAAAAAAGAAAGAAAAGTATCTGTCTTCATGGAACTTGCTTCGTGAGGAAGCAGGCAGTTTAAAAATGTATAATTAATTGCATGGGTTGTGACGGTAAATTCTACGGAGAAAAGGGGTATGTAGAAGAATAGAAGAACATTTGAGGTGTATCTAATAAATATGTTCTAAGTGTGTGTGAAAGTGTAGAAGTTACAGTAATTTTTATTTTACTGATAAGAAAAAAGAGGCAAAAAAATTAAATAAATTACTGAAGTTCAAACAGGTAAGTGGTGAAGCCAGTATAGAAACCCAGCTAATTATGACTTTAACATCCTGGCTCTTAACACTATACAAGTACTATAAATGTTCATCAAGATGGGTTTGGAATAATCACAAAGGCTATAAGTTTTATTTAAGGGAAAGAGGACTATAATCTTTGAGTTTCTGGTGCTACTGAGGTTAATGGCAAACTCAGATAGATATCAATAAAGCTACAATTTTGTTACTGCTTTGTATTTTTTTTAAAGAGGTCTATTCCCTTTTATACAGTAAGATATATATATATATATATATATATATATATATATTTATAGAGTAAGATATATATATAGTATACTTATTTATAATGTATTGGATGCAAATAAGATATGTGTTTATGTATAAGATATGTATATATGTGATGTCTGTATCTGTATATCTCTGTATATATGTGAAAAGAGTTTAAAGGAGAAATATAAAATCCTCAAATGTATAGTGTAAGGAAATGTCACCATTGGTATATTGACACTGAAAAAGAGGGATCATGGGTTCTTATCAAAAAATAAGTACTAGAGATAAAGAGATTAACTATTTAAATTACTGATGACTCTCACATTGTAGTGCTTATTTCAAATACCGATTGAAACTAGTTTCCTACCTGTCATTTCTATTTGTAAGGAGTCAGTTTGTACTTTTGTTAGGTTTAGCTCTTTTATGTGGGAGAAAAACAAATAAAAGCCAAATTATTACAAATTAGGTTTCATGAGGATTTTTTAAATGATAGAATTTACAGATATTTTTCCTTATAGTCATTAAGTATTGATGAAAGAGAAAGCTATTACTAAACAACACCTCCACCCCACCCCCACGTTATTTGGCTTCATGTGCAAATTGAGTGAAAAATGAATTGCCAAATGTTTCTAACCAACATGTGCCCAAATCACAATGAAGACGGCCATCTAGCCAAAGAGGAAAAGGTACTATTATTTCCTACCATATTACATAAAATTCAACTTGCATATGTGTTGTTCTCAATACATACTGTTTGGTTATCTGGTTATCTCTTTTAGGCAGTGTCAGTTAGTGAATTTCAATCAGTAATTTAAACTTCTGTGGTTCTATATATTCTATCCTTTGTTACTGGATAAAATATGAGAAAACTGTTGTTTTCAATGTTCTTTCTTTAAATAAAGTATCTTTTGATTTGAAATAGGGTGAATAAAACTTGGGGCACCTGAGTGGCTCAGTTGGTTAAACGTCTGACTCTTGATGTCAGCCATGTCATGATCTTATGGTTCATGGGTTTGAACCCTGCATTGGGCTCCACACTGACAGTGCAGAACCTGCTTGGGATTCTCTTTCTCTAGACACCCACCCCCACCCCCGCTTGCATGCAAGCTCACACTCTCTCTCTCTAAAAATAAATAAATAAACTTAAAAAAGAATGAATAAAACTTTATAGCCTATGCCAAATATTTAAGTTTATAATACAATATCTGGCCAACATATTTGATATTACACAGTAAATATTTCTCCCCAGGTTTATTGACATATAATTGATGCACTGATACATAACACTGTGTAAGTTTAAGGTGTGAAACATGTTGATTTGGAAAACTTATGTATTGTAAAATGATTACCACTACAGTGTTAGCTAGAACTTCCATCACATGACATATTTAACATTTCAGTTTTGTGCCAAAACATTTAAGATTTACTTTGTTAACAACTTTCAAGAATATAATACAGTATTGGAATCTATAATCACAATGCTATGCATTAGAACTTATTAATCTTCTACTGGAAACTTGTACCCTATGCCCAGCATCTCCCCATTTTTCCCAACCCCCATTCCATGGTAACCACCATCCTATTTTGTTTCTCTGAGTTCAACTTTTTTAGATTCCACAGGTAAGTATTCATATACAGTATTTGTCTTTCTCTGATTTATTTCATTCAGCATAATGCCTTCAAGGTCCATTCATGTTACAAATGGCAGGATTTCCTTCTTTCCTATGGCTGAATGATAGTTCTCTGTGTGCATGTGTATGTGTCTGTGAGTGTGTATGATATATATCACATCTTTATCCATTCATTTGTTGATGGACACAAGTTGTACTTATTATGGTTATTGTGAATAATACTGCGATATATTGGGAGTGGAGATATCTGTTTGAGACCCTGTTTTCATTACTTTCAGATATATACCCAGACATGAGATTACTAAATCACATGGTAATTCTATTTTCAATTTTTTTGAGGAACCTCCATTCTGTTTTCAATAATGGATGTAACATTTTATATTGCCACCAGCAGTGCACAGGACTCCCTTTTGTCCACATCCCCACCAACTTTTATCTCATCCTTTTGATGATAGCCATCTTAACAGGTGTGAAGTGACATCTCATTATGACCTTGATTTGATTTCCCTAATCATTAGTGATAATTGAACTTTTTTTGTGTGTGTATGTGTTGGACATTTATATTTCTTCTGTGGAAAAAAAAAATGTCTATTCAGTCCCTCTGCCCATTGTTTAATTGTATTTTTGATATTGAGTTGTATGCGTTCTTTACATACTTTGATATTAATCTATCAGATATAGTTTGAAAATATTTTCTGCCATTCCATAAGATGTCTTTTCATTTTATTGACTGTTTATTTTTTGTTTTCTGTGCTGTACTTCTCTTATGCTGTGCTTTTTAGTTTGATATAGTCTCACTAATTGATTTTTGGTTTTGGTATTATATCTAAAAAATTTTTCCAGACAAATGTCAAGGAGCTATATCCATGTTTTCTTCTAGGAGTTTTATCAGGTCTTACATTTAAGTTTTTATTTCATTTTGACTTAATTTTTGTGAGTGCCATGAGATAGGGATCCAATTACATTTCCTCTTGTGGTTATCTGGTTTTCCCAATAGCATTTATTGAAAAAACTATCATTTCTCCATTGAGTATTCTTGGCTCCCTTGTCAAATATTATCTGATAATATATGTTGGGGGTTATTTCTGGGCTCTCTATTCTATTCTATTTACCTAAGCATCTATTTTTATGCCAGTACCATACTGTTTTGATTTGATTAGCCTTGATTAGCTATGATTAGCCTTGTCAGAAGCCTTGACATGAAGTGTGACACCTCCAGTGTGACTGCTTTGTCAGGATTGCTTTGGCTATTTGGGATCATTTGTGTAAACATGCAAATTTTAGGACTGTTTTTATTTTCCTATTTCCGTGACAAATGCCTTTGGAATTTTGATTGGATTGTGTTGAATCTATAAATTCTTTGGGGAGTATGGATATTTAATATTAATTCTTCCAATACATGAACACGTTTCCGTACAGCACATCAGAGTCTTGTAGCTTTCATTGTACAGATTGTTCACTTCCTTAGTTAAATTTATTGCTAAATATTCTATTGATTCGATGCTCTTATGAAGTAGAATCGTTGCTTAATTTCTTTTTTTCATATTTTGTTGTTAGTGTAGAGAAACAAAACTGATTTCTATATGTTGACTTTATATCTTACAGCGTTACTGAATTCATTGATTGGCTTCAACAATTTTTTTTTGTTGTTTTAAATCATTAAGATTTTCTATGTATAAGGTACATAATCAGCAAGCTGAGATAATTTTAATTTTTTATTTCAATTTTGGATGCCCTGTATTTCTTTATCTTGCTGTATTGTTCTAGTGGTACGATGTTGAATAAGAATGGTGATAATGGGCAAACTTGTCGTTTTCCTGACCTTAGAGGAATTTTTTTTTTTTTACTTTTGCCATTGAATATTCTGTTAGCTGCATGTTTGTCTTATATGATATTTGTTATATTGAGTTATATTCTTTCATTCTTAGATTACTGAGGGTTTTATCATGAAAGGATGTTACATTTTTTTCAAATGCTTTTTTTGCATCTATTGAGATGATCACGTGATTTTTGTCTTTCATTCTATGATGTGTTACATTTATTAATTTGCATATGTTTAACGATACTCATGCCCTAGGGATAAATTCCACTTGATTGTAATAAATAATCCTTTTAATGAACTATATATTTCCATTTGCTTCCTTTAAGATTTTCCTTTTGTCTGCTGTTTTCAGTAATTTTACTATTACTCTGTAGCTTACTTTTCTTTTGTAAAGTTTGAAAATTTTAGTTAACATATATTTGAATATTGCTATTTTCCTGCATTTCTTCTTTCTTTCTCTTTCAAGAGACTATGTATATTAGAATGTGTCCCAGTTCTGTCATGTGGTTTTCATGGCTTTTACTATATTTACCATTTTTAAAAACTGTTTGTCCCTACATCTAACGTATTATGCAGTCAGGGAAAATTAGGCAATTAAAATTTTATAGAGTCATGTTCCCCAAAACAATACTCAATGTTTTCTACTTTATCTATTTGCTTAATATTGGATAACTTTATCTCCCAAACTAAAATCCACATAAAATTAAGAGAACTTGCCACCTTGGAAGAACATTATCACATTATCAACAATAAGGATTGAAGACTTAATTGAAGGGATGGAATGTAGATTGAACTTTAAATGGTGACTATATTTTTGCAAAAAGTATTAACAGTGAGTAAGAAATATATATAAGCAATCTCAGAGATATGAAGCTACATTAATATTTTGAAAGCAGAAGGTAACAAGTAGTGAGAGAATGGTGAATGTTACTGAGAGTAAGGAAATTTGCAATTTTCTGTGTATTTTGTAGGGATTCATCAAATAATTTTGAAGGGAAAATAGCATACTTTATTTTTTTTTCTATGCACAATAGTTTAGGAATTTATTACTATAGTTTGTAAGTCAAGTAATAAAAGATTTAACTAGAGAAGTGAAATGAAAAACAAGGTCTTGGGGCACCTGGGTGCACAAATGGTTGTGTCTAGCTCTTGGTTTCAGCTCAGGTTATGATCTCACTATTGGTAAGATTGAGTCATGCATGGGGCTCTACACTGACAGCATGGGCCTGCTTGGGATTCTGTCTCAATGCCCCTCTGCCCATTTGCACATTTTCTCTCTCTCTCAAAATAAATAAACATCTAAAAACCAAAAAGAAAAGCAAGGTCTTATAATTTAAGAGAATGATGTTTAGTTAATGCAAGAAGAGGTAGCCCAATAGAGTAGTTTATGGATGATTCAGTGTTTTATGTCTAAGTTATTAGTAAGGGAGTGATATATTAAATAAAGAAAGAGAAATCAATTTGAGGGGAGAAGAAATTGAATTTTAATTTTGACATATGGAATTTCTGTCAGTCACTGGTGTGGGTAATTTCAACAAAGTTGTTGGAAAAGTAAGACTGAAGAATTTAGAACAAACCTCCATGGTGATACACTCATCACTGAAGCTGTGAATGGCTGTGTGCTCTTACTTTGGGTAGAAAAATTCGACTGACTTCATTTAGAACATCAGAAAAAGTACCAGAAAAGATGAATTAAAATTTTCAGAGAAAAAAGGCTGCAGAGAGAATAACAAGAAGATTGCCTTATTACTAATTTCATTAATACTGTAGACCCTTAATGAAGATGTTGTCATCAATTATTCCGGCACATGTAGTCAGTAATAATTTGAAAATATTTTTTGGTAGATTGATGCATTTATTAAATGTTTTTTATGATAAGTAGCTTCACAGAATTTTTCAAATTGAAAAATAAATCCAGTAAATTTATTAGATGACAACTAGTAATTTCACAGCATAGTCATTTCACTCTTAATCATAACATTATTCTCTGTTTAGACAAACTATTATTTTTAAAACACCAATATGGTTTAACTACTGCATAAACTATTTTTACTTGTCTATTTTATCCTTTCCATTTTTTGATAATGTCTGCTATATGAAGGACAAGTATGATGTCACATGATACATAATTTTTCTAACAAATCATTACCATTTAATGTCACCTTCCTTATATTGCCAAAAATCCAATTAGATTTATATCGCTTAAAGCATTTTCTTCATAGCTTTCTTTTAGTGTAGGAGTTTTTGGTGCTAGTGTTAAAAATTCAGGTCACGTTTTCTTCCAAAATGTAGTAATTACTGAATTTGGAATTTTGTTATTTGGGAATGCTATATTATAAACTGTATGTCTGATGTTACTAACTTTCAACAATTCTATAAGACATTTTTTCCCCAAAATAGAACTCAAAGAATTTTTCACTTAGCACTCAGATTGAATTGTTTCATGGGCTGAATTAAAGATGACATACTACTAAATAACCAAGAATTTGTGTTTCAAAGTTCAATTCTATTTCCTTCAAGTATAGAGAAAGGAAAATTCCTGTTTAAGTCTGTCCACGCTAATTTTTGTATGTCACATTAATCTGGACATAAATTATTTGTAAATTTTCAAAATTTAAAATATGTGATTTTTCTATAGCAAAACGCTGGAAACTTGAAAATTTCTCTGCCTTGTTGTGGGCAGTTACTATAACTCCTTTTTTTGGCTTTTTAAATATATTTTGTAATGCATATAATGCTTTCTGAGTTATTTTTTTGTAGGTAACATGAAAACTAATTCTGTATTGTTTAATGATTTCTCAGTTTCACACTATTTATCAATAACTGAGTTTAGCTCCCCTTGAAAAGATGTTGGGTAGTATTGCTGAAGAAAAATTTACTCCCACATGTGCTCTTTAAGTTGTTGGTTTTCCCCACAATATCCACAATGCTTAAGACATTCAGTAACTTTGCTACAACAATTCTTTTCATATGCATATTTTGCTGGTGTATAGAGGTTTAATTAAATTATGCTATTAGGTGAAATATTACATCTAAATTAAACTAGTTTGTGTATAAACCCAATAAACACCTGGTAAGGCAACAATCAGTGCAGATGTAATAAAGAGTAGCCTACCAGCATGTTAATGTTCTACAAATTGAGTTGAAAGCATTAAGTAATCTGTAAAATCAGTTTGGTAGAAATCAGTTAGAACTTGTACCTCATTTCTGATTTTGTCATTGATTCATTAAAATTGCTTGCTTCAATTTCCTTCAGAGAAAACAGCGTATCTAGTAGTATAATATGTTAGAAAAAGAATGGGGTTAAGAAATGAATTACATGAGGGCAGGGTGCTTGGTTAAGCATCTGACTGGCTCAGTTCATGATTTCACTGTTTGTGGGTTTGACTCTCCAGCCTGGCTCTGCGTTGACAGCTCAGAACCTGGAGCCTGGTTCAGATTCTGTCGCTCTCGCTCTCTTGCTCTCTCAAAATTAAGTAAACATTTAAAAAAAAAGAAAAGAAAGATATGAATTACTGGTGTCACAGATATTTCTAGTGGCAGCACCCAAATTAATGTCTCTTAGGTTCCCAAGGATGAGAACACCAGTTTCCTGTGGAGTTTCCTCTGCAGTGAACAGAGAAAAGGAAAAGGAGATGGTAATGAGGGGCATCCGCTTCCTTAACAATTTAGCTCAGATTGTTTAATGCCTCCTCACTAGGAAAATAAACTATTGCTTGAATGATAAACATCAACATGTGTATTTGGAGGTGGCAGGTGTGTTATTGTTTAGCGTTTCCATTTGCTACACCAATGAATATAGGAGGAGTGTATTAGTAAAAACATTTAATTTTTGCATTGCTAATGATACCCTGCCAGTCATCTTCTAGACATATAGAGAACCAAGTTCATTATTTCTTGCATGCCAAATACAAAGAAAAGAGAATTTAATTTTCCTAGATTTTTCTAATCCTTTTTGTTTGTTTTTTCATTTGGATATGCTGATGACTAGTTGGATAATATGCACTCTTTCAGCAGCACCTAACAGCTCACCTTGAGATAAATGCTTTCTATAAATTTTCAGGATTTAAATGAATGTGACTGCCTTCCTGTCGCTCTCATTTTCAGTGAATTGAGTTTGTTTATTTCACTCTCTCAGCAGAGGCATAATGTAACCTTTGAAATAATGGAACCTCCCCTACTGTCAGAGAATAGAAATAGGCACCCACTATTTCAGGGAAAACAACCAACCACCTTTCTTTTAAAAATGTATTTTAAAGTCTTTTCATTGCAATTTTATTAATATAACTGTATGATATCCCTGAATAAAAACACTTCGTTCTTTGTTTCAGAAGAAAGGCTAGTTACTGTAACATTGAATATGTTGAAATCAAAATTGTTTCCTTTTTTTGCATTTTACCATCTTTTGAAATATGCATAGGTAAAAATTACCATAAAAGAGAAAGTTTCAAATTCTACAGTATATTTACCCATATGTAACTGTACCTAATGAATAATTGATCTAATTCATGGCTGTAAAAACAAACACAAATATTAAAACTCAGATTTCATACAGACTATTATTAACCAGAAAAAAAAGAAGCCTGAGGAGATTTTTAACTTTCAACATTGATTATCTTAGATAAGAAGTATACAGATGCAAGAAAGCAGATGACCTTATCTGAACTATGTCTCAACTGCAGTCAATAGTAGATCAAAATTAATTTAAATATTGACCATAGCTAGAGACCCACTGGACTGAAAAAAACTAAGGGAATGTTGAGGATTCCAGAATTTACAGAAATTAACACACTCCTGTTGAGTCCCTTATAGGACTTCTAAGAATCCTTATTTGGTACATATCTGCATGGGAGACTTTCTACAAATTCTAGACTTGGAGCCTAGATATTCTGCAGTAATGGCAGTTACTGAATAGAAGAGGTCAGTGCACTTTTTCTCTAAAGTGGCTAATTGTTAACATCGATTAGTAAAGTAAATATTTTAGGTTTTGCAAGCCATACACGTTCTTTTTTTTGTGCAACCCATGAAAAATTTAAAATCCATTATTAGTAACCTGTGTAAAAAAAAAATAACAACAACCCACAAAAAAGGCCAATACGTTAGTTTGATGCCCCGTAATAGTTTGCCTACCTCTACTCTGCCGGAACACTGATGAGAAAATATAGACGAACTCTAAGATAGCAACGATGATTTTAGAATTATCACAAAGCTAGGTTCAGAAGAGTACTGTAAGATAATTCAAATTCTGGCTGATAATTGTCAGAAGGAAGCGAGAAGAGCAAGTGCATCCCTGCATTTGGATAATGTTGGCAAGATTAAATATTCTAGAACATCTAGAAAGCCTTGTGAGGGGAAATGGCAGGGGGCACGAAAGATAATTTTAAGGTCTTTATCTTTGACTTGGTTATAAAGAGAATTAAATCTCTTTTTTGAAAAGAATTGGTACCATTAGTTTAGGTACTAGCATGTGGGCCTAATGAGGGTTTATCACATCCAGAATTTCTGACTGATACTTTACAGGTTTATTATAAACCAAAGGGTGGGGTGCAATTTTAATAGAAGAAATGATTACATATGAATGGGTTTATTGAGGAAATTTTACTAAAAAGGGACTGGAGATGGACATCGAAAGATAATACTGCTTCAAACTCCAACTTCTATAATGAAGACTACTAGCAGTAGTTTCCAATAACCTGTATTTATATTGATCCTTTGCTGATGAATAAGACAGAGCAGCAAGGAATGAAGTGATAATTCAGGCAAAGGGCTAGTATGAGTAGAAGCAGAAGATGGAATTCACACACAAAAGAAATGGTGATGGGGAGTTTAACATCTCTGAGGAGTCCTGGGTAACTTTGTCTTCCACCTATCCAACTTGACAGGCAGGTGGACAATTAAAGGGAAGTAGTGGGAAAATAATCATTTTTTGCTTTTTTAAAAAAAATTTTAATTTTTTAAATTTATTTTTGAGACAAAGAGAGAGCACGAGCAGGGGAAGGGCAGAGAGAAGGGGAGACACAGAATCTGAAGCAGGCTCCAGGCTCTGAGCTGTCAGCACAGAGCCTGACGCAGGGCTCGAAGTCATGGAGTGTGAGATCAAGACCTGATCTGAAGTCAGATGCTCAAAAGACTGAGCCTCCCAGGCGTCCCAGGTTTTTTTTTTTTTTTTTTTTTTTTTTTTAATGTTTGCTCTTTCAAACGTCACTGAATTTTTTTAAATGTTAAGACAGTTTAGGGCACATAAGATACATTTCTTTCTGTTGTTCTTTTTTTTTTAAGTTTTTAATTAAATTCCAGTTAGCTAACATACAGTATAATATTAGTTTCAGGTGTATACTATAGTTATTCAACAATTCCATACACTACCCAGTGCTCCTGACAACAAGTATGTTCCTTAATGCCAACACCTACTTCACCCATCCCCCCCACACCTCCTCTCTGGTAACCATCAGTTTGTTGTCTAACATTTAGAGTCTGGTATTTGTCTTTTCTGGTGTATTTCATTAGCATTACACTCTCTAGCTTCATTCATGTTTTTGCAAGTGGAAAGATTTCATTCTTTGTCATAGTTGAAGAGTAGCCCATTGTATGTATATGCACCACTTCTTAATCCATTCATCAGTTGATAGACGTGGGCTATTTTCATCATTTGACTCTTATAGATAATTCTGCTGTAAACATCAGGTGCATGTATCCCTAAGAATTAGTATTTTTGTATTCTAAATACCTAGTAATGTGATTGCTGTGTTGTAAGGTAGTTCTAATTTCAACTTTTTGAGGACCCTCCATACTATTTTCCAGAGTGGTTGCAGCAATTGCATTCCCACCAACAGTGCAAGATGGTCACCTTTTCTCCACATCCTCGCCAACGCCTGTTGTTTCCTGTGTTTTTTTATTTTAGCTGTGCTGACAGGTGTGAGGTGATGTCCTGTTGTAGCTTTGATTTGCCTTTTTTTTTTTTTTTTAATTTTTAGGTTTATTTATTTATATTCAGAGAGACAGAGACAGCATGAGTAGGGGAAGAGTAGAGAACGAGAGAATCACAAGCAGTCTCCGTGCTGCCAGCACAGAGCCCAATGTGGGCCTTGAACTCTCAAAACATGAGATCATGACCTGAGTCAAAATCAAGGGTTGGACTTAACCAACTGAGCCACCCAGGGGCCCCGATTTGCTCTTTATGTTGCTCTTGGTGGGCTATTGACCTGCAACATTTGGGCTACTGCAGCTGAGAGATCATCACTGCTTGCTTGAGTATGAAAAGAACAAATAATATTGCAGTCAATATAGGCAAGATACCTCCTCGTTTCCAATAATAACCAGTGATAACTTGGCTCCCACCTCTGTTGCTTGGAACCAAGAAAAGAGTGCTCATTCTTTTGGGAACTGTAATGTGGACTCTACTTGTGCTCATTAGTCCCTCCAGACCCTTTTACTTATCCTAACTAACCCATCCATCTATACCCTGGGTTATGTCTTCTTTCTCCTTTTGCACTACAGCCCCAGCATTTCTTATTTATCCTTGTGAAGGAAGAACAATCTGGATCTTCCTCTATCTTACTGGAAGTTTGTTGTTCATGACATATACCTTAGTGTTGGGTTCTCAAGCTGTTCTAATCCCCAGAGCCTTTTATTTAAAATGTGTACTGTTTAGATCCTCAAAACTGAAAGTTTAACCAAAGTTCAAAACTGAGCTCTTCCCTTTTCTTTCACATCTTTCTATAAAAGCCAACATACACTGAAGGTTATACATATAGAAAGCCGTTGTTGCTCCTTAAGTGAATGTAGTGGGGCAAAAGACAAGAAGAATAAAGAATAAAAGTAGGAAACATTGCGTTGGAAACAACACAAATAATCTAATGTGAAAATATTTTCCCCATGCATGCATTAAATACTGAGTCACCTAGATTGATTCTCTTGTTAAGAACACCTAGAGAGATAGTAACAGCTGAACTTGGAATGGTTAATTGAGGCTATAAAGTAAAAATCTTCATTAAAAACTAATCTCCCCTTGTCTAAAAGGTAATTGGGAATGTTTAAAAGTTTCCCAAAGTGATCAAGATCTAGTGAGTTTCTTCTAATCACAGATCAATTTAAAAGAGAAAGTAGGCTGGATTGTCAGAATAGGAAATGTAGAAGTGGTATTACTACACATATTCACTGACCTGTGACAGTCCCATTTGGTGCCACCTACTCCAACATAAGTATCTACTTTCACTTTTAAAAACTGAACTAACAAAAATGATATTTTCCTTTGGCCATCTTAATTAAGGACAATGGCTGACATAATATCATAGAAAGCTAGAAGTAGGAATGCAATGTTAACAAATTCAAAGAAAGATATGAAGCTATTTGATGATCATAACAGCACTGTGTGAGACCTTTCTCATGATTATGGATGTTGCCCTTTCCAGTTTATAGGATGCAGAGTGGCAGAAACCGGTTGGGGGGCGGGTGGTGGGGGGATGTGTGTATGCTTTCAAGGAACTCACACTTCACTTACCGACACAGTAGTACAATACATTAAAATCAAATTTCTATTCTACCATACATTCCTCACTGTTATTCCTTCTAATTGTAATAACTATTCTTTCCATGTTCTCAAAGTGAAGCAATTATTTCTCAAAAACACTCAGAAAGAATTTCTCAAGGGAAGGCATCCCTGACCTCTCTCCAAATAGAATGGATATCTCCTTCATCTTGTGATCTCTGTATCTAATACAGTCTTTGATCATTAAGCTTCTGGCATTGTTCTGTAATTTACCTCTTTCTGTATCTCTCTAATACATATTAGGTTTCTTGACAGAATGAACTGCTTTTCTATTCATCCAAGTATTCCAAGTACTTGGCAATGTGTCTGTGTATCTAAATATGTAATCTATTATAATATTAGCTCCAGATATTTTTGACTAAGAAGAACATTGTTTTATAATTAATTTAAACATTCTTAAATAAATCAAATTATTTTATAATCAATCTACCTATGTAAGTTGCCATATCTACATCATTTTTCCTTGCCATATCTACATCATTTCAAGCAAACAAAAACCAATGAATATATTTTCAATGCAATTGGCCTAATTCTTTTTTTTAATTATTTTTTAGTTCAAATTCAAGTTAGTTAACATATAGTGTATTATTGGTTTCAAGAATAGAATTTAGTGATTCATCACTTACATATAACACCCAGTGCTCATCCCAACAAGTGCCCTCCTTAATGCCCATCACCCATTTAGCCCAACCCCCACCCACCTCCCCTTCAGCAACTCTCAGTATGTTTTCTGTATTAAAAAATCTCCCTTTGTTTTAATCTTATGTTTCTTTCCCTTACCCTATATCCATCTGTTTTGTTTCTTAAGTTCCACATATGAGTAAAGTCATACAATATTTGTCTTTCTCTGCCTGACTTATTTTGCTTAGTATAATACACTCTAGTTCCATCCACATTGTTGCAAATGCCAAGATTTCATTATTTTTGATTGTCAAGTAATATTCCATTGTGTGTGTGTGTGTGTGTGTGTGTGTGTGTGTGTGTGTATACAACTTCTTTATCCATTCATCTATCAATGGATATTTTGGTTCTTTCCATGATTTGGCTATAGTTCATAGCACTGCTGTGAATATTGGGATGCCTGTGCCCCTTCACATCAGCATTTTTGCATCAGCATTTTGCATCAGCATTTTTGCAATTTTGCATTTTGCATTTTTGTAGTGCAATTGCTGGGTTGTAGGGTTGTTTAATTTTTAACTCTTTGAGGGCCCCCCATATTGTTTTACAGAGCACCTGCAAAGTTTGTATTACCACCAACAGTGCAAAAGTGTTCCCCTTTCTCTGCATCCTCACCAACATCTGTTTTTTCCTGAGTTCTTAATTTTAGCCATTCTGACCAGTATGAGGTGGTATCTCTTTGTGGTCTTGATTTGTATTTCCCTGATAATGAATGATGTTGAGTATCATTTTATGTGTCTGTTAGTCGTCTGGATATCTTCTTTGGAAATGTCTATTCATGTCTTCTGCCCATTTTTTTACCAGATTATTTGTTTTTGGTTGTTGAGTTTGATAAGTCTTTATAGATTTTGGATACTAACCTTTTATTTGATATGCCAATTGCATATATCTTCTCCCATTACATCAGTTGCCTTTTAGTTTTGTTAATTGCTTCCTTCACTGTGCAGAGATTTTTATCTTCATGAAATTCCAATAGCTCATTTTAGCTTTTGGGCCCTTGCCTCCAGGAGACATGTCTAGATGAAGTTGCTGTGGATGAGGTCAAAGATGTTGCTGACTGTGTTCTCCTCTAGGATTTTGAAGATTTCCTGTCTGACATTTAGGTTTGCCATCCATTTTTAGTTTATTTTTGTGTATGGTGTAAGTAAGTGGTCCAGTTTCATTGTTCTGTGTGTCACTGTTCAGTTTTCCCAGCACCATTTGCTCTCTGTTTTTCCATTGGATACTCTTTGCTGCTTTGTTGAGATTAGATGGCCATACACTTGTGGGTCTATTTCTGGGTTCTCTATTCTAGTCCTTTGATCTATGAGTCGGTTTTTGTGCCAGTACCATACTGTACTGAAGATTACAGCTTTGTAATACAGCTTAAAGTCTGGAATTGTAATATCTTTAGCTTTGAATTTCTTTTTCAACACTACTTTGACTATTAGGGGTCTTTAATGGTTCCCTACAAATTTTAGAATTGTTTGTTCTAATTATGTGAAGAATGCTTATTTTGATAGGGATTGCATTGAGTGTGTAGATTGCTTTGAGTAGAATAGACATTTTTACAATATTTGTTCTTTCAATCCATGAGCATGGAATGTTTTTCATTTCTTTGTGTCTTCTTCAATTTCTTTGGTAAGCTTTCTGTAGTTTACAGCATATAGATCTTTTACCTTTTTGGTTAGATTTATTCCTAGGTATCTTATGATTTTGGTGCAATTGTAAATGGGATGGACTCCTTGATTTCTCTTTCTATTGCTTCATTATTGGTGTACAGAAATGCAACCTATTTCTGTACATTGAGTTTATATCCTACAACTTTGCTAATACTTTGCATGTGTCAGTTCTAGCAGTTTTTTGGTGGAGTCTTTTCCACATAGGTTATCATGTCATCTGTGATGAGTGAAAGTTTGACTTCTTTGCCAATTTGGATGCCTTTTATTTCTTATTGTTGTCTGATTGCTGATGCTAGGACTTCCAGCACTATGTTTAACAACAGTAGTGAGAGTGGACATCCCTATTGTGTTCCTGACCCTAGGGGGAAAGCTCTCCATTTTTCTCCATTGAGGATGATATTAGCTATAGATCTTTCATATATGGCTTTTATGATGTTGAGGTATGTTCCTTCTATCTCTACTTTCTTGAGTGTTTTTATTAAGAAAGCATGCTGTATTTTGTCAAATGCTTTTTTCTGCATCTATTGAGATGATTACATGGTTATACTGTATTTTATTAATTTCTTGTATTACTTTGATTGATTTGTGAATATTGAACCAGCCTGGAAGCCCCAGAATAAATCCCACTTCATCATGGTGAATAATTCTTATAAAGTATTGTGGAATTCAATTTGCTAGTATCTTTTTAAGAATTTTTGCATTCAGGGTCATCTTCTTTTTAGTGAGGTCTTTGTCTGTTTTTTTTTTTTTTTTAATGTTTATTTATTTTTGAGAGAGACAGAGACAGAATGAGAGTGGGTTAGGGTCAGAGAGAGAGGGAGTCACAGAATCCGAAGCAGGCTCCAGGCTCTGAGCTGTCAGCACAGCGCCTGACGTGGGGCTCGAACTCACAAGCTGTGAAATCATGACCTGAGCTGAAGTCAGACACTCAACCGACTGAGCCACCCAGTTGCCCCTCTTTGTCTGGTTTTGGAATCAAGGTAACTATGGCTTCACAGAATGAATTTGGAAGCTTTTCTTCCATTTCTATTTTTTTTTTGGAACAGTTTGAGAAGAATAAGTATTAAATCTTTTTTAAATGGCTGGTAGAATTCACCTGGGAAGCCATCTGGCCCAAGACTTGTTTCTTGGGAGATTTTTTATTAGTGATTCAATTTCTTTGCTGGTTTAGGTGTGTTCAAATTTTATGTTTCTTCCTGTTTCAGTTTTGGTAGTTTGTATGTTTCTAGGAATTTGTCCAGTTATTCCAGATGCCTAGTTTGTTGGCATAAAATTTTTATAGTATTCTCTTAATAATTGTTTGTATTTCTGTGGTGTTGGTTGCGATCTCCCCTCTCTCATTTGTGGTTTTATATATTTGGGTCCTTTTTCTTTTTGTAAGTTTAGTTAGGGGTTTATCAATTTTGTTTATTTTTTCAAAGAACCAGTTCTTAGTTTCATTGATGTGTTCTACTGTTTTGTTTGTTTGCTTGTTTCTGTATTATTTCTGTTCTAATCTTTATCATTTCCCTTAGGCTGAATTTAGGCTTTATTTGCTGTTCTTTTTCTAGCTCTTTAGGTATAAGGTTAGACTGTGTATTTAGGACCTTTCTTACCTCTTGACAGAGGCCTCACTTACAATATTCTTTCCTCTGGGGACTGCCTTTACTGCATCCCAAAGAGTTTGGACTGTCACTTTTTCATTTTCATTGGCTTCTATGTATTTTTTAATTTATTCTTTAATTTCCTGGTAAACCCATTCATTCTTTAGTAAGATGTTCTTAACCTCCATGTATATAGGGCTTTCTAAAATTTTTCTTGTGGTTGACTTCAGGTCTCATAGTGTTGTGATCTGAAAATATGCATGGTATGATCTTGATGATTTTGTACCTCTTGAGGGCTGATTTGTGACCCAGAATGTGATGTGTTCTGGAGAATGTTCCACGTACACTGGAGAAGAATGTGTAGTCTGTTTTAGGGTGAAATGTTTTTAATATAACTGTTAAGTCCATGGGGTCCAGTGTGTCATTCAAAGCCATTGTTTCCTTGTTGATTTTCTGCTTAGATGATCTGCCCATTGCTGTAAGTGGGTTTTTAAACTTACTAATTGTTATTGTATTATAATGAGTTTCTTTATGTTGTGATTAATTGACTTACATATTTGGGGTGGTTCAGGTTGGGGACATAAATATTTACAATTGTTAGATCTTCTTGATGGATAGACTTCTTATTTATGAATATTATGTCCTTCTTCATCTCTTGTTACAGCAATTTGCCTAATTCTAGGTACAACATATGCTTGCAAGGATTTAACTACATTAATTTTAAAATACATATTTTTAAAAGGCAATTTTAAAAAGTAAGTTTTAGGAGGCTTTGTCATACTTGAATCTGGGTAAGACTGAAATTAAAAGGGAGGGCTTTCTTTAGATTTGTGAATTCCTTAGCCTGTTGAATAATATTGAATTATATATGTATATTAATTATGAAATACACATTTTTGGTTACCTCAGTACACTTTGTTTTCCAAATTTCCTGTGTTACACACTTAACTCTTAAGATCTTGCTTTCCCCCAATTAATTTCTTTTTTGCCTTTTAATTTCCTACAATTTTAGAAATACATAATTTGACCAATCTATTTTATAATATTTTTAGTGAAATTCCTAGGTTAAAAAAATGGATGTAAGAACCATATGCTTCACCTTTATTATGAAAATATTTAGAATTGATATTGTTTCTTCTTACATTTGAAATATTTTATATTTAGGGCTTTTTTTCTAATGTGACTTTTAATTTACTCTTTTAATGTTCTTTTTCCATTTACACATTTCTTAGGATGTATCATATAGAATAGATGCCCCATACATCTTACTGTTTTTCTTTTTTTTTTAATCGTTATTTTCTAGAACAAAATCATTCTTTTCTTATTTTTTTCAATATATGAAATTTATTGTCAAATTGGTTTCCATACAACACCCAGTGCTCATCCCAAAAGGTGCCCTCCTCAATACCCATCACCCACCCTCCCCTTCCTCCCACCCCCCATCAACCCTCAGTTTGTTATCAGTTTTTAAGACTTTCTTATGCTTTGTCTCTCTCCCACTCTAACCTCTTTTTTTTTTTTTTTCCTTCCCCTCCTCCATGGGTTTCTGTTACGTTTCTCAGGATCCACATAAGAGTGAAAACATATGGTATCTCTCTTTCTCTGTATGGCTTATTTCACTTAGCATCACACTCTCCAGTTCCATCCACGTTGCTACAAAGGGCCATATTTTGTTCTTTCTCATTGCCATGTAGTACTCCATTGTGTATATAAACCACAATTTCTTTATCCATTCATCAGTTGATGGACATTTAGGCTCTTTCCACAATTTGGGTATTGTTGAGAGTGTGCTATAAATATTGGGGTACAAGTGCCCCTATGCATCAGTACTCCTGTATCCCTTTGGTAAATTCCTAGCAGTGCTATTGCTGGGTCATAGGGTAGGTCTATTTTTAATTTTCTGAGGAACCTCCACACTGCTTTCCAGAGCGGCTGCACCAATTTGCATTCCCACCAACAGTGCAAGAGGGTTCCCATTTCTCCACATCCTCTCCAGCATCTATAGTCTCCTGATTTGTTAATTTGGCCACTCTGACTGGCATGAGGTGATATCTGAGTGTGGTTTTGATTTGTATTTCCCTGATGAGGAGTGACGTTGAGCATCTTTTCATGTGCCTGTTGGCCATCCAGATGTCTTCTTTAGAGAAGTGTCTTTTCATGTTTTCTGCCCATTTCTTCACTGGGTTATTTGTTTTTCGGGTGTGGAGTTTGGTGAGCTCTTTATAGATTTTGGATACTAGCCCTTTGTCCGAGATGTCATTTGCAAATATCTTTTCCCATTCCGTTGGTTGCCTTTTAGTTTTGTTGGTTGTTTCCTTTGCTGTGCAGAAGCTTTTTATCTTCATAAGGTCCCAGTAATTCATTTTTGCTTTTAATTCCCTTGCTTTGGGGATGTGTCGAGTAAGCGATTGCTACGGCTGAGGTCAGAAAGGTCTTTTCCTGCTTTTTCCTGTAGGGTTTTGATGGTTTCCTGTCTCACATTCAAGTCCTTTATCCATTTTGAGTTTATTTTTGTGAATGGTGTGAGAAAGTGGTCTAATTTCAACCTTCTGCATGTTGCTGTCCAGTTCTCCCAGCACCATTGGTTAAAGAGACTGTCTTTTATCCATTGGGTGTTCTTTCCTGCTTTGTCAAAGATTAGTTGGCCATACGTTTGTGGGTCTAGTTCTGGGGTTTCTATTGTATTCCTTTGGTCTATGTGCCTGTTTTTGTGCCAATACCATGCTGTCTTGATGATGACAGCTTTGTACTAGAGGCTAAAGTCTGGGATTGTGATGCCTCCCTCTTTGGTCTTCTTCTTCAAAATTACTTTGGCTATTTGGGGCCTTTTGTGGTTCCATATGAATTTTAGAATTGCTTGTTCTAGTTTCGAGAAGAATGCTGGTACAATTTTGATTGGGATTGCATTGAATGTGTAGATAGCTTTGGGCAGTATTGACATTTTGACAATATTTATTCTTCCAATCCATGAGCAGGGAATGTCTTTCCATTTCTTTATATCTTCTTCAATTACCTTCATAAGCTTTCTATAGTTTTCAGCATACAGATCTTTTACATCTTTGGTTAGATTTATTCCTAGGTATTTTATGCTTCTTGGTGCAATTGTGAATGGGATCAGTTTCTTTATTTGTCTTTCTGTTGCTTCATTGTTAGTGTATAAGAATGCAACTGATTTCTGCACATTGATTTTGTATCCTGCAACTTTGCTGAATTCATGTATCAGTTCTAGCAGACTTTTGGTGGAGTCTATCGGATTTTCCATGTATAATATCAGTCATCTGCAAAAAGCGAAAGCTTGACTTCATCTTTGCCAATTTTGATGCCTTTGATTTCCTTTTGTTGTCTGATTGCTGATGCTAGAACTTCCAACACTATGTTAAACAACAGCGGTGAGAGTGGGCATCCCTGTTGTGTTCCTGATCTCAGGGAAAAAGCTCTCAGTGTTTCCCCATTGAGGATGATGTTAGCTGTGGGCTTTTCATAAATGGCTTTTATGATCTTTAAGTATGTTCCTTCTATCCCGACTTTCTCAAGGGTTTTTGTTAAGAAAGGGTGCTGGATTTTGTCAAAGGCCTTTTCTGCATTGATCGACAGGATCATATGGTTCTTATCTTTTCTTTTATTAATGTGATGTATCACGTTGATTGATTTGCGAGTGTTGAACCAGCCCTGCATCCCAGGATTGAATCCCATTTGATCATGGTGAATAATTATTTTTATATGCTGTTGAATTCGATTTGCTAGTATCTTATTGAGAATTTTTGCATCCATATTCATCAGGGATATTGGCCTGTAGTTCTCTTTTTTTACTGGGTCTCTGTCTGGTTTAGGAATCAAAGTAATACTGGCTTCATAGAATGAGTCTGGAAGTTTTTCTTCCCTTTCTATTTCTTGGAATAGCTTGAGAAGGATAGGTATTATCTCTGCTTTAAACGTCTGGTAGAACTCCCCTGGGAAGCCATCTGGTCCTGGACTCTTATTTGTTGGGAGATTTTTGATAACCGATTCAATTTCTTCTCTGGTTATGGTTCTGTTCAAGCTTTCTATTTCCTCCTGATTGAGTTTTGGAAGAGTGTGGGTGTTTAGGAATTTGTCCATTTCTTCCAGGTTGTCCAGTTTTTTGGCATATAGTTTTTCATAGTATTCCCTGATAATTGCTTGTATATCTGAGGGATTGGTTGTAATAATTCCATTTTCATTCATGATTTTATCTATTTGGGTCATCTCCCTTTTCTTTTTGAGAAGCCTGGCTAGAGGTTTGTCAATTTTGTTTATTTTTTCAAAAAACCAACTCTTGGTTTCGTTGATCTGCTCTACATTTTTTTAGATTCTATATTGTTTATTTCTGCTCTGATCTTTATTATTTCTCTTTTTCTGCTGGGTTTAGGCTGCCTTTGCTGTTCTGCTTCTATTTTCTTTAGGTATGCTGTTAGATTTTGTATTTGGGATTTTTCTTGTTTCTTGAGATAGGCCTGGACTGCAATGTATTTTCCTCTCAGACTGCTTTCGCTGCATCCCAAAGCATTTGGATTGTTGTATTTTCATTTTCGTTTGTTTCCATATATTTTTTAATTTCTTCTCTAATTGCCTGGTTTACCCACTCATTCGTTAGTAGGGTATTATTCAACCTCCATGCTTTTGGAGGTTTTCCAGACTTTTTCCTGGGGTTGATTTCAGCTTCATAGCATTGTGGTCTGAAAGTGTGCATGGTATGATCTCAATTCTTGTATACTTATGAAGGGCTGTTTTGTGACCCAGTATGTGATCTATCTTGGAGAATGTTCCATGTGCACTCGAGAAGAAAGTATATTCTGTTGCTTTGGGATGCAGAGTTCTAAATATATCTGTCAAGTCCATCTGATTCAATGTATCATTCAGGGCCCTTGTTTCTTTATTGACTGTGTGTCTAGATGATCTATCCATTTCTGTAAGTGGAGTGTTAAAGTCCCCTGCAATTACCACATTCTTATCAATAAGGTTGCTTATGTTTGTGAGTAATTGTTTTATATATTTGGGGGCTCCGGTATTTGGCACATAGACATTTATAATTGTTACCTCTTCCTGATGGATAGACCCTGTGATTATTATATAATGCCCTTCTTCGTCTCTTGTTACAGCCTTTAATTTAAAGTCTAGTTTGTCTGACATAAGTATGGCTACTCCAGCTTTCTTTTGGCTTCCAGTAGCATGATAAATAGTTCTCCATCCCCTCACTCTCAATCTAAAGATGTCCTCAGATCTAAAATGAGTCTCTTGTAGACAGCAAATAGATGCGTCTTGTTTTTTTATCCATTCTGATACCCTATGTCTTTTGGTTGGCGCATTTAATCCATTTACATTCAGTGTTATTATAGAAAGATACGGGTTTAGAGTCATTGTGATGTCTGTATGTTTTATGCTTGTAGGGATGTCTCTGGTACTTTGTCTCACGGGATCCCCCTTAGGATCTCTTGTAGGGCTGGTTTAGTGGTGATGAATTCCTTCAGGAATAGAATACAACTTAATATATAAACTATATCTTTAGAACTTAATACTTAGTAATATTTATTGATATTTTTGGAAAAGGTTTACAATAGCTTTTCCAAAGTTTTATCATAGTTAAATTTATATTTTTTCTTAGATTAAACCAAACAAATATAAAATTTTCTATTAATTTGGCTAAGCTCACTAAATTGCTACCTAACTTCTATAATATACCACTAGATGTATAAATCATCGATGTACAGAAATGATTACTCTTATTTTGTAGGCATCTTATCTCTGCTAGTGTAATAGAAAGTCTTATCTTATGTCAAGTTATCTTAATCTTCTTGATTATTTATGCCATTGAGTTCAATAACCAAACAGGTACCATTTTTACTTAAATAGCACAGGATTTTTTATATCTTGTGCTAATGATTTAGAGCCAAATCTACATATTTGGATTGGAATTTTTATCACTTCCTATAGTAGATTTCCATTAATGAAGTGGACCAACTGCAGTTAGATGAATACAGTAACATAAAGCATATATATGGTAATGTTAAATGGCAGGCATATAGCTGAATCCTGGGAGGCAGTTTGTTACTTTATATACACTTTTCTACTACAAAAAAGATCTAAGTGACAGATTTAATTTAAAACCAATATTCTTTCTGAACATTTATTGTTCATTGGCCCACCTCATGGGCCAATCATTTCAAATGATTGACAATGAGTTTTTAAAATGGTTTGTGCCCCTGTTGTAACCAAAACTGTGATGTATTGAGACTATGGGGATATCTCAAATTCCAGTTTTTCCTTACACACGTTCTTTCTACCTTCCCCAAGACATATAGTTTTAAAATGGGAAAGCCACATGTCCAATGAATGTGTTGACTTACATCCTTAAACCATAGTAATGCTACCTCCAAGAGAAAGGGACATTAGAGAGAGAGAGAGAAAGAAAATATGTCACCCAGTGAACTTTTTTTTTTTTAATGCTTATTTATTTTTGACAGAGAGAGAGACAGAACATGAGCGGGGGAGGTGCAGAGAGAGGGGGAGACACAGAATCAGAAGCAGGCTCCAGGCTCTGGGCTATCAGCACAGAGCCCGATGCTGGGCTCAATCTCAGGAACTTCCAGATCATGACCTGAGCCAAAGTCAGATGCTTAATGACTGAGCCACCTAGGCACCCCTTCCAGTGAATTTCTATGACATGATTTTCTCAAAACTCCTTGGAAGACTGATATGCTGTCAGATTCCACCTGCCAGAACTTCACTAAGCAGTGCATGTGGTCTTAGAGAGAACTGGGAACTAGACAAGATCCTTTTTTACTATTAATGTAAAATAAACATCCACTGAGTGACATAAAACAATCAGTTTAAACAATAATATACAATCAATTTATTATACTTAAATTGTGTGTCTCAGGAACTCAAGCAGGGCCAAATGGGATGACTTATCTCTGCTACATATATTTGGGGTCTCAACTGAAAGGATTTGATTAGCTGGGAATGATGTAATCATTTGGGAGTTTAAATTATCTGGACTTTATTGTTTTGTAGATGGGTTGTGAAGATATGGAAGCTGGTTTCACTTGAGTCTGTCGAGCAGCATGACAACACATGGCCTCTTCATGTGACTTGGGGGTCTCACATTGTGGAAGCTACGTTCTGAAAGGAAGCATCCTAAATGCAAGTGTTCCAGGAGAAATCAGGCAGACTGCAAAGTGTTTTTGACCTTTTCTCAGAAGTGCCAGGTGTGCTCTACTAAACTGATCAAAGCAGGCATTAGACTTCCCAAATTCAGAGGAGAAAATATAAATCTCACCTCTCATTAGGAAGAGTGTCAGATGTATGATTTATTTTTCTTAACTGACATGGAGAGTTGAGGGTCAGTTGAGAAAGAAAAGATTAGGTATGGTTAAGCCAGGAACCTGAGTAAAACCCAGTGTCCATATTACAAAACACATAGCACGGTTGAGTAGATTCATCCAAAATTTCTATAAAACAAAATAAAAGATAAAAATAAAATGTATAAATTCAAACTTAAGGTAAAGCATATAAATAATTAATGAATAACAAAATTAGGGGAGAGAAATGTACAGATGATGAATACAAGAGAATTTAGGAACCAAGATCCTGGTAAGTTTTTCTAGAAATGAATATGTGCCTGTCTCATATAAAAAAAAATTAATGTTCTCACCTTAAAGACAATTATGGTACAAATACATTAATAATACATTTGTGGAGATTTATATATTTTAAAGTCCTTAGTGAGACTCAGTTGCCAAAATATGGGGGGAGGTGTGTTAGATTTGTTGCGAATACAATATTCTAACATTAAATAAGAAAGTTAAATGTGTAGGTGAATGTTATTTATTACTTATGGGAAAATATTTATGTAGCAGACTCATTAGATATTAGAGAATGACCGGAGATTATGTTTCATTCAGAAGTAATGAGTACCTATTAATTACAAGGCACTACAAAATATCTAGTAGATATAAGAAGATGGTTAAATACAACCACATCTGACCACACACACTTAGTTTACACATACACAGTTTGCAACTTAATAAACTTAACAGTAAGAGTGTATATACACAAATAAAATCTTTGATAACCATAATTATCAATCTATATGCTGTTCATTAAACACACAAATGAGTAGGTAGATAAATTCAAATAGCATATAGCCTAATCATGATGGAGCACTAGCTATTGATAGTATAAGTGTTGATAGGTTTTGATCATGGGATTTAGAAACAGAAGTTGGATCAAAGTGTTAAGTCGCTTTAAAAGTAAACTTTCAGGGCACCTGGGTGGCTCAGTCGGTTAAGCATCTGACTTTGACTCAGGTTATGATCTCACAGTTTGTGGGTTTGAGCCCTGTGTCTGGCTCTGTGATGACAGCTCAGAACCTGGAGCCTGCTTCAGACTCTGTGTTTCCCTCTGTCTCTGTTCCTCCCCTGCTCATGCTCTGTCTCTCTCACTCAAAAATAAAGATTAAAAAAATTAAAAATAAATAAATAAAAAGTAAACTTTCTATACAAACTTCAGAATTATTTAGGATTCAGCAGGTCTATTTTTGAGTGGTACTCTATCTTTACAAAATAACAATATAGTTTAGTACAATAATCAAAGATCAATTAGATATCTTCTTTTTCCTTACACATTCATTTGGCTAACATAAAGTGGAGAGCTATAAAAATATCTAAGGTTTTCATATATTTTGTTTATAAAAATCATAGTGAAAGAGGAAGACACTTCCAGAATGATGGAGAAAAAAAAAAAACTCTAAAAATCTGATCTTCATATTAGAGTAACAAGAACACTGGCAAAAATTGCTAAAACAACCTTTTCAAATTCTGGAAATTAATCAATGATAGAAACAGTGGAGGAGTGTTCATTCAATGAAACAGCTGAATCTCAATAAGGATAGTAAACTTTGTGACATTTTACTTTGTCCAATCCTCATAAGTCTCTTTCTAGTCCTGCAGTAGATTTAAAAGTCAGCAGTCTTATGACCCCAGCAGCTCTGAAAGTCAGAAGACCAGAACATCCTGGAGGATAGAATCAATTTATAGCTCACCAAAAAGCCCCTTTCTCAAGAATTGTCACCATTTCACATGTCTGTAGGCTCTCTGGACAAGCCTGATTCACACAGCTAATATATATTTTACCTTAACCAAAACTCCTTCAGTACTAAAAAACCTATTTTCAGGGTGTTTGTCAAAAAATCAGGGCAATTGTTTAACATCACAACTGCCTGAGGTAGCAATTTACCCAGTGGGGCAAATGAAAGGCTGGCTGGAAAGCATGAAAAGAAAATGTGGCACAAAAGGTGTCAGTAAGAGGCTTTGAAATTCTTCAATTTTCAAAGGAGTATTCCTGGGAATCTGAAAGGCCATGCACATGTATAAAGCTTTGTGAATGCTCAGGAAAGGTGTGAAAAGACCTTAATCTCCCAACTCTCTCTGACCTTGAGACATTGTGTAATGAGAAAGTGAAGGCTAAGGCAGAGTTGTATACTGAAGGGACATTGAAGGTGTCCTGCAACACACATACAAAGCCTTTCAGCAAGGTGTGGATGGTATATTGATAAATTGCCTTTAAGAAACTTCTTATCCATACAGCATCTGACCACTAAGTTAATCGATCAGAAGCTGTACTAGCCTCACACACAAAGAAAATATAATTTAGGGAATTAGATCAGGAAAGTCACTCAACAGAGAAAAAGCACCATGACAAGCTGCAACAATAAAAAGCAAGAACAACAAACCCAGGAGAATAGATCTATGATTTCCAGGTTTGCTGTATTTTAATATTTCAGATTGCCTGTGTATATAATTTTTAAAATGTGTAATATGGAAAGAAAAAGAAAATATTGCCTTGTATGTGTGGAGGAAACAAACAAACAAAAATAAACAGACAATAGAAATTGTCCCTGAGGACCTATATATGGGACTTAGAAGACAAAGATTTGGGGCGCCTGGGTGGCTCAGTCGGTTGAGCTTCCGACTTCGGCCCAGGTCATGATCTCACCTCCGTGAGTTCAAGCCCCGTGTCGGGCTCTGTGCTGACAGCTCGGAGCCTGGAGCCTATTTCAGATTTTGTATCTCCCTCTCTCTCTGACCCTCCGGCATTCATGCTCTGTCTCTCTGTCTCAAAAATAAGTAAACGTTAAAAAAAAAATAAAAAAAAAGAAGACAAAGATTTTACATCAGTAATTATAAATATCTTCATCAAAGGCAAACATTTCTGAAGATCTAAAGTAAAGTCTCACAAAATAAAGCGAATCAATAAAGATAAAGAAATTATTTAAAAAAACAAATAGAAATTCTAGAATTAAAAACTATAATAACGGAAATGAAAATTTCACATAGAGATTCAGAGCCAAATTTTAATTGGTAGAAGGAAAATGTTAACAGACTTGAAGATAGGTCAATTAAAAGTACCCTGTCTAAAATAAATAAAGGAAAATTAAGAAAAATAAACAGAAACTCAGAGATACATGAGGCACTATCAACTGTACTTATCAAAAATCAGAGTAAAAAAAATGCAAAGGAGTACTTGAAGAAATAGTGGTCAAAACTAACCAAAATTGAAGAAAAACATTAATTTACACATCTGAACATCAGGTACACTACACTCTGAGAAAGTCATTAGTGTATCATCATAAACAAACTCAAAAATATCAAAAACAAAATGAGAATCTTGAAAGCAGCAAGAGAAAGCGTCATAAATAAGGGAATCTCAACTCTGCACAGTGAACATTGACTCTTTATCACAACCACAAATGTCAAAAAGCAGTAGGATAACATATTCAAATTGATGAAAAACTAGAGGTGAAGAATTGTATATCCAGCAAACTTCCATTAAATATAACGGAATCTTGCAGGATACAAGAGCAATATACAAAATAACATGTATTTATATTCCATCTGAAAATAATTGCATTTACAATATTTTAAAATCTACTTAGACATACATTTAGCAAAATGTGCAATATTTTGTACACTGAAAACTACTAAACATTAGTTAAAGAAATTCAAGATCTAAATAAATGGAATTATATCCCATGTTCATGGAGTGGAAAAATTAATATTGTTAAGATGACAACATTCCCCAAATTAATGTATAGATTCAATGCAATCCCTTTCAAAATTATGGTGAACTTATTTGCAGAAATTGATGGTTGATCAAAAAAGAGATGACAAGAAGAGGGATAAAATACTAATGATAACCACCAACAACAAAACATATAACATGGCTAAATATGATATCTCCTTAAAGTTTCATGTCGTGGTCAGAGATCCTATAAATTTCCACACTAAGACTGATGACTGGAATTAATCAAAGAGCATATAACATATCAAGGATGAGGATAAATATATGTGTACATAGGGTTTTTCATTAAATAATATTTCATGGTATCTCCTCTAAAAATGTACTTCTATACAAGTATATCTTGCCTGTCATTGTGGATTTTGACAATTTAAGGTATTGAAAGCTTTATATAGAAATCTCTATGTCTTAAAACCTTTACTGTTGTCACTTTAGTCTTACATTGAAGGTACACACACATTGAGGGGATCAAGAAAATGCTATGTGGGATGTGTCCTAGAGTCAAATGCGTTCGAAGAAGGGTGATACCATTAATGATTTCTGTGATTTTCAAATGACAGCATACTAATTATATATAATGCAACCATATAGTATTACGTAGCTTTATTCTAGTGTATAAAGAATAGATTAATGAATTATTCACATACTTTAAGTATGCTATATTTATGTTACAAATAGTTAGCACACTTAGTTTTTTGAATCATAATTTACATCAGCTACCCACCCACCCCCAACACACACAAGATAACACTATGTTTGGAAAAAAAAAAAAATCATTGAAGTCCATTTAGAATTGAATCATTCCACATCTTTACAAAAAGTAATATCTGGAAAAAATCTTCAATATAATTTGAAAAGATAAGATTTTTCAAAACGTTTGCTCCTCAATATTACGTTTTATACCTTTAGCAGTTATCAGATTACTAACGGAAAAACCATAATCTAGGCTTTTGAGGCATCAAACTTCCTAATGATTTACTTTAAAGGTATTGAGTTTACTGAATTATTATGAAATTACTCCACATGGGGAGCTGTGGATGAGCTCTGTGCTCCATTTCTAGTTTGATGACTTCTTCTATACTTAATGTTTTAGGCTACAACTGCCAAGGTTAAAGCCCTAAAGGAGTGTAATTTTCTTTTTTTCGGTGATAGGGGTCCGGCTCTGGTACGAAATAAAAGAAAGCTGTGGCTTTAGTGACGAAAATGAATTTTCACACAAAACAACCTGGCTTGAAAAGAAACTTGTTCAAGTTTGTGAAAGCTGTTTTAATGCTGAAAAATAAATTTACATGGCTGAGTAATTAAAGCCATGCCATATTAACATGATATGGGCATTTTAAATTTTGCAAATACTGTTCACCCTAACTTTGCAATTATCATTCACCCAAAAGTGCTACTCTGAGAAGTAATGCAATGAGTTTTGGCAATAGAAATGTGAGAGTTTTGTCTTTCTCTCTTTTTCTGATGTAGACTGGTGCTGGAAAACTGCCCTCTTTCTGGTTACCAGATAAACAGAATATAGAACTAAAACTTTATCTCTATTAAGTCCCCTGCAGTATTAGCATCAATTTAGGGATTCTGTTAAGTAAGACCTTGATAATATTGCACTGTGACAAGAGGTAATCGCTTGTATTAATTTGGTGAATACTTTTTTTTTTTTTTACATTTACACAGATCAGTGGGAAAAAACACATTTTTCACAGATTTACTTATTCATAGATCTCAAATCCCTCATGTAAAATATTTAATTTTGAACATGGGACATATCTGTGTGCTTTTCAAAGAATGAATTTCAGTTAACACTTGGAATGAAGGAAAAGCATGCTGTACAATCCAACGTAGTTGTAGAATGCTGACACACAGAACAAGTGATAAACTAAATGGGTTTTAATACTTTTGTTTTGCTAAATTACATATCTGAAGTCTCTTCTTACATATTCCAAAATGGTGATTAGAAAGAAAGTTTGCTCTGAGTAAACAACTGGGAAATAAAAACGAGAGATGAAGTTTTAGATAAACGAAGAGGCTTCCACAAGTCTTCTTAATAGTTTGATAGTAATACTCACTTCCTTATACAATAAGAGCATAGCACACTGGTGCTTTCATAATTTGACTTCTTCCCACCAATCCTGCCTCATCCTTGTCATGCTCTCTTCCACCTTTGTTGACCTAGCTCCAATCATGCAGAATAATTTGTCATTCCTCCTGCTTCTATGAATTTATTGATGCTATTTTTTTCCCTCTGCCTCAGAAGATGCTTCTTGATCCCATCTCACTGGAGGTCTATTCTTCAAGATTCTGTGAAATTTCACTTTTTTGAAGAATATTTCCACTCTTAAAGGCAGAGCAAAGCTTTCCCTCTGATACTTCCAGACCACCCTATACAGTCCTCTAATAAAACAGTTTGCACAGTGTATTATACTTTTTTTTTTTTTAATACCTACAATTCAGTTTAGAGTCTTGAAAAGCAGGAACCATATTGTTTTTAGTTAAGAATCCTCTGAACAATTTTTAGCACTTAACAAGTTCCCGGTAAAGTTTGTAGAATTAAAATAATAGCACATAAGCAAGCATTGTTTTTAAGCATGGCCTTTTAAATAACACATGTAAGTCCAGAATCAAAGGTGGCTATCCAGAATTACAAGGCAGGAATGGCAGAACTTGAGTTTTCCATTGTACAGATATAAGGACGAGATGAGAAATGATGGTTTCCTCATCTTTTGGGGAAATTGAATCTCCATTTCTTGTGAGTGTTTATGTTCTTGTTCTTCTTCCTCATTCGTTTCTACTTTTTTTCCATTCTTCCCCCTTAGTGCTGTCTGATACCAACCCCTCCCTGTCAGGTACACACATCATTAGTCCATGGGAAATACTGGCCATAAAGAAGAAAAGTGTGATCAATTCAGGTTTTCCCTTGCCATTTATTTTTAACTCCCATGCTTTTAAATGACTGTTTCCTTTCCTTCTTGCTCATATGTCTCTTTCATGTGTTCTTCATACCTTTAAAATAGCCTAGACAGAATAAGGCTAAATTTTAAATTTTTAACTCACTATTTTAGGTTAAAATATTGTCAGAATTATTAAAATATGCATCATGTGGCTACAGAAGGTGTCGGGGAAAATCTATATAGAAATAAAATACAATATGCTGATGCTTTTGCTACAATGTGAAATAAAAAAACAGAGAAATCTATTTTCAGATTCTGTGTGCAAGAATATACACATTTTGTCTGGAAGAAAATAAAAATTCTGTATATCCACTTCACACAATGTCTGCGTAGAATATTTCCTTTCATGTGGTGTCGATTCTTATAAAGTTATTAACAACATGTTTTTAAATGGTTACTATGTGCCATGTTCTACCTTATATGATTTGCTAGGTTGGATTTGCAGATGTCAAGGTGTGATTAAAGGTAACGCATTTAGTGTGGGAAAGGTGTGAGAAGCATACAGAGTTAGGGCAAGGAGCAGATAAAGATTTTATTTTTCCTGATTGCTGTATGGATCAGACAGTGTGAAGGAGAGAGGAAAGGAGGAAGCTTCGGTATGAAGTAAGGCCTGCAGCCCAGGTCTAAGAAGGTTTACCCAGGCCCATTGGAGTCTTCTTGTCATAGTCTCCAGTAAAGGAGTCTTGTTCCTCTCAGGAGTGAGGTTACTTTGGTTTCAACACCCACAGTTCTTTTATTTTTTTCTTTTTATATTTAAGTTTCTAATTTGAGTATAGTTGATCCACACTGTTGCATTATTTCAGGTGTAGAAAGGAGTGATTGGACAAGTTTATAAGCGATGCTATGCTCACCACGAGTGTAGTCACCATCTGTCTCCATGTGACTATATTTCTTATAGCTGTTCTTCTAAAAAAATTTTTTTATGTTTATTCATTTTTGAAAGACAGAGAGAGATAGAGCACAAGCAGGGGTGGGGTGAAGAGAGAGGGGGACACAGAATCCGAAGCAGGCTCCAGGCTCCGAGCTGTCAGCACAGAGCCTGACACGGGGCCCGAACTCAGGAGCCGTGAGATCATGACCTGAGCCAAAGTCCCGACTGAGCCACCCAGGCACCCCTCTTATAGCTGTTCTTACACATTGTCTGGAGCAACTCTTAGGTAGCATGGCCTCACACAGACACCATGTGCATTTAGAGGGGCAGCAGGTGGGGGCCTTTGGTCAATTATTCTCCTTGCAGAGCAGAACTGTCTTTTATTTCCTAGAATAAGAGCTTTCTGACGTAGGAAGCACTGCAATCTTCATTTTACAAAAAATGAAACGGAAGCTCAGAGAGGCTAAGTGATTTTCCCCTAGTTTCACAGATAAGTAAGAGGAAGGGGTGGAATTCACATTCCTCTCACCTTTGAGTCAGAACTCTTTACACCTCCTTTCAAATTGTTTGGAAGATAGTAACAGAAATGACATCAGCATCATTACACTGAACCCCAAATTTTGGTACTAAATTATAGTCATAAAACTATATTTAGTTAAATAGTTTACATAGTTTTAGCTATAGCATCTGCAATATATCTCAGAATATTAAAATAATGGAAGTCTCAAAAGAAAAATTTGACAGCTACTGAACAAGAATTTGGGGTTATTATTTTCTAAAGAAATGAAATGAAGCAGGTGTAGGGTTTTCTACATAATTTTTAAAAATAGACTCCTTGCTTTAGTCTCTGCCCACCTCCCTCCTTTCTAACCTTTTACAAGGATATGGTACAGTCCCTCTAGGGGAACACTTCAGTAACATGTGGTGACTAAGAATATAGTGGAGAAAAAACATTGTTCCCACAGTTGAAAGATTGTAGCAGCATTAGGAATGTCTTTTCAGAGAGTAGCTGTCCAGTCCTCCTTAATTTGCTTCCTTAACACTCTTCAGTCCAGCCAATTACCGATTACATTGGAAAAAAAAAAAAAAAAACTAATATAGCTGACTAAAATATTTAAAAGAATTTTAATAATTATTTACGTGTGAATTTTTTGTATATGTGTGCATAGATATTACATTCATTATGCATTAAAACAGAGTTTGTGTAGTCGATATGAGAGTTAACTGGCAAGTGTAACCTCTTTTTAAGTAACTTCTTAAGTAACATGATGTATTGTAGAAGATAGACTAACAATAATAATGGCTAATGTGTAGTAGTTTTACCATGTTCAACACTACTTTTAAATCATTACAAATATTAATTAAGTTAATGCTAACTACTATCCTGTGAAGTATATGGTATTTCCCCTATTTTACAGAAAGAGAAACCAAGAGGCTCAGAAACCATATCATATGCCTAGATTATAGTATGTATTAGAGTCAGGATTTGAACCCAGATATACAACCAGAGAAGAAAGGGCTTTTTGAATAATGGGAAAACACTCCCAAACAATACTCATTTCAACATATTCATTCCCACTGTTTTAACTAATTCTTTAAATCTATCTCATATAGTGAAGACAAAGCAAAGGAAATTCAATTTTTCTGCAGACTGTGGGAAGCCTCCCTAGTAAAGTAGCACCTTCTGCAGTTTCTACTGCTTAGATTTTATTTTATTTTTTCCCATTAACAATTAGGAACACAAATAACAAGGGCAGTGGAAACATACTGGCTGAACTCATGGGAGTTGAGCCAGGAAGTGTTTTCTTAAATCACTGAAGTTTAGCAAGTAGTAGACAAAGAAAAGGACAGCTCCTTCAGTCAGAGCACTAGTGCTGATCCAGGAGGAGGCCTGTCCAGCATGTTTTACTGTGGAAGGCAGAAATGAGAAATGAAAGACTGACAGAAGAAAGGCAAGGACATAAGAAGTAAAAGGGGCCAGGAAATTCTCTATCTTCCTGTCCTTTCTGGGGATGGGCCATTAAAACAATGAGAAACACAATCAACATAAAAGCATAGTAATTGTGCAAAATTAAATAGAAAAAAAATGTCAGCTGTACAAATACTACAATGCAATATTTAGAACTCTTATTTAGTGAATATAGTTGAGCACTTAGTAGGTTCTGACTGCTTGGGATTTCATCTGATTATTTTAACAAAGCCATTTGATAATACTTTTTCCATTATGTGTTTTTTTTTTTAATTTTTTTTTCAACGTTTTTTATTTATTTTTTTTTTGGGGGACAGAGAGAGACAGAGCATGAACGGGGGAGGGGCAGAGAGAGGGAGACACAGAATCGGAAACAGGCTCCAGGCTCCGAGCCATCAGCCCAGAGCCTGACGCGGGGCTCGAACTCACAGACCGCGAGATCGTGACCTGGCTGAAGTCGGAGGCTTAACCGACTGCGCCACCCAGGTGCTCCTCCATTATGTGTTTTCTCATTCATAGATAAGGGAAATAAGGCTTAGAGAATTTATTTTATTTGGTCAAGATTAAATATCTACTCACTTATCAAATTGGAATTATAATCTTTATCCTCCAACTTGAATCTTATGGAGACTCAAGTTTCCACTGGGCTAAATTTTCTCAGAAACTTAAATACAGTGAAGTTTCCAAAAGATAAGAACTAGTTCAGTATTCTCTTCTTATTAGATAGATACTGATTCAGTGGAGCCTTATCTAATTTACACCTTGAGTTTGTGTGACCAGCTGCAGTTCTCAGATGAACAATTTTCATGACCTAAGCCCACTTATATGAGGAACTTTCCATGGAAACTTTAGCTCTGAGTTTGGAAAGTGATGCCCTCCTGAAATATTCTGTACAAATTGTTTGCTGCCTGTTGCCTTGGGCTGTCAGAATAATTTACAACCCGTGTGACACCTGTACTCTTTATTTTACTGGTAATTTTTTCTAATTTATCATAGCGTCATTCCTGAAACTTGTCTAGCTTCTTTTGAGAAAAGCATAAAAAGAACAAACCAATGATATTTTTATTTAAAACTGAGACAATCAACTTGGTCTGGAACAAAAGGGGCTAAATAAATCTATAAGGTGCAGGGAATATAATCTCAAGGATAAAATCAAAAGTCTCTTCGGGGATGACATCATGTTCAAACTATTACATTGTGATGATGGGAAAGCACTTGTTCCTAGGAGTCTTAAGTATTTTCAGTTGTCTCTCCAGTGCTACAATACAATATTAAGGTCCTGTAGGTCGGCAATTAATATAATCATGTTGTTGCCTCTGGCTCTGCTATTTTCAGTGTCACTCTGTCATGCATTTTTCCAGCACTCTTGGTCGGCATTTCATATCTGACAGGTTTTCAGCCGGTGCAAGACAGTGAGCACTCAGTTTGTGTGGCAGAAATGAAGTGATCTTTCTTAACTTGTTTCAAAGTACCCATCCCAGAATTTTTCTGGGTCAAATTAGTCACGTAGCAGGTTATTCCTAAAGCTAATTGATACCATGTATTTATAGAGTGACTTACCATTTTCAAAACTGACTGATATTTTTTTTTCATCCTCATAGCAACTTTATAGGAGTGGCGAATGGAAGTATTATTTGCAGGATTTTTGCAGAGAAGGGAATAGAAGTGGCATAAAGTTAATTGGCAAAAAGCCACATGATTCTTAGGTGGCAATGTTATGACTCGAATCAGATGTTTTTCTTGCCTCTGTATTATAATTTCTCATAGTAGTTTTTGAGATTTATATATCATTCTGCCTGCCCTCAGCAGGCTTCAGTGAACATGTAAATACCTTTGATTCATTTCTCTTTTCTCTGATAATGACTCCTGACACACTTGCTGTGTCAATGGGCTACCGTGCATCGCCTCAATCCCATGACTGGATTTGTACTAATAAGTCCTCACTTTTCCTTAGATTATTTTAAATGCTTAATCAAACATCCTAGCCAGGCTGGTATTTTATATATTCTTAAGAGTCGCTCTCAAGTTTTAAAATTGAAATTTGTTAAATTACTATATACTTCTGAAACTGTAAATATATTTTCACTCCCTAATTAAAGTTAATACCAATGCAAAATTTCTAATTTAAAAAAGCAATTAATCCTGAGAATAGAAACTATAACCTAGATCATGGTTTCTCCTTTATTTAGTATATTAGAAAGCATAAAGTTTTTAGTCATAAATAAAAAAAAACTCAATAATCTGGTTTCCAATCTGGATTAATTTCCCTTAGTGAAAGGTCTAAATTGTAACTCTTCTTTTATAGTGAAATGCAGTTTTTTTTTTCAAAATGCATTTTCAATACCCTCTTATATACTATAATTGGAATTAAACTAACAAAGCACTAGAGTTCTGAAGCTGAATAGCCTCAAAGAATAGATAAGAATGAGTCGAAATTAGCTCATCAATTGCTTGTATGTAAATGATTTCTGGAGTGTTTGGACACCTGAAAACAGGTCGTTACATTCTTTTCAGTTATTTCGATATTCTCTGGGCAAGTATTAATTTTCCTTTCAACTCCTTCATTATAGATAAGTAAAAGCTCAGGACATTTTATAACAATTTAGTAAATGCCCTAAATGAATTACTATGAAGTGTGAATTAGTGAAATTCAAATTAATGAAAGTTTTCCATTGTAACTAAAGATACATATCTGCCTAGCTTTACCTTCCCCATCTGAATTTACAGCATTAGGTTTTAGGACTTTGTGGTTTCATTACAATACCTTTGCAGACATTATCCAAATTACACACACACACACACACACACACACACACACACACACACACATATACACACACTTCTTATACAATTAATACCCCTGCAACCATGTAAACATAATAATATGATTTCCAGAAGGGCTTACAAAATTTAGAAAGGTATTTCTAACAATATGATCATTTAGGGGTAATATGACATAGTGGGCCAAGCACAGGCTTTGATTCAAGTGATCTAGGTTTAAGTCCCAAGTTATCCCTTGGACTATTCACTCAATCTCTTTGAACCTCTGTGCTTTCATCTGGAAAACTTTAGTTCCAATATATGCACAAGCAATGCAATATTAAAACCAATGTTTAAACTTTGATGACTGGCTAAAAATATAAATTTAAAACACTTTGAAACTGTAAATTCCCACACAGCATCACTCTATTGGGGGCTTTTAGCTTGCTTATGAACCATAGGCTTCAAGAAAGTGCTTCAAATAGTCTAGCTCCATTGGAAGCCAGCACCCCCAATACACAGCAACAAACTAGATCAGAAAGAAGCCCTGCATATCCAGTTGGCTTCTTTCCTGGTGGCAGCTGAGTGACAGGGAGCCATAAGCTAAGATCTGTGAACTTTGGATTCCTCAGCTGTAAAATGAGGACAATCATACTAATCTCACATGCTAATGATTCAAAATGAAATGAGTTGTGCTTGCTAAACTGCTAGTAAATCTCTAAATTTCTATACAAGCCAAAGCTATTGTAACGATTGTCTTTTCACTTTGTTTTCGTTAAATCAGATTCTTCAGTGGCTAAGGGACTTGAGCCCTCTGTCTTTGGAAACCATGATTTTATTCACTTCTGTAAACTGGTCCACACCTGTGGGGAAAAGGAAGCTAAGGAAAATTACCTCAGGTTTAAGGAAGCACGGACTCAGTCCAGGTGGAGTAAAAGCTGCACAGAAAAGCACGGCTGCAGAGACGTAACCATCACTGGTGAAGAGAAGAGGAGTTCATTATATTAGGACTGGCATATTTGACTGCCTGGCGGGTTTCTCCTGATGGGGCTCTGACACTGTTTAACATACGAATGTGGGCACATGATGAAGTGTGGTATGCAAACTGGACATTCTGTCACAGAAGTTTAAATCTTACAGTCCCTGGTAAGCGTTCCCTCACCCTTCTTTTTCCTTTTTATTTATTTTTGCTTCACTTTCTATTGTGAAATATAAAAATGTAAGGAAAATGGCCTAAACATAAATGTAACGCTAAGTAAATTATTTAAAAAAAGAACACCGTAAATTTCATATATTAAAATAAATAAATAAATAAATAAATAAATAAATAAAAAGAACACCCATGTAAACCATCATATAAGTGAAAAATAACATGTAGCCAGCAACTCAGAAGCCCTCTTATCAGTCAGCATTCTCCAGAGAAACTAAAGCAACACGAAATAGATACATGGAGATAGGAATCTCCCTCTCTCTCTCTCTCCTCTCTCTCTCTCTCTTACTGCCTCACTTTGTCTCTCCTGTGTGTGTGGGTGTGTGTGTACCTGTGCGCACACATGTGTGTGTACTCCTTCCTCTGCATTTGTACATATGCACATATGTACACAGACAGAGAGGAACAGTGAGAGAGAGGGAGGGAGAAAGATTGAAATTGAGATTTGTTTTAGTAATTGGTTCATGCAACTGTAAGAGTCATCAAGTTTGAATATTGTGGGGTTGGCCAACAGGGTGAAAATTCTGGTAAGAGTTGATGGTGCAAACTTCAGTCCAAAATGCATACGGCAGGCTAAAATTCTGAAAACTCAGATAGGATTTCTATGTTACAATGTCGAGGCAGAAATCTTTCTTCTCCAGGAAGCCTCGGTTTTGTTTTTAAGGCCTTCAACTGGTTGATATCCACTCTCATTACGGAAGGTAATCTGCTTTACTTAAAGTCACCTGATTGTAAATATTGATCACATCTACAAAATACCATCACAACAACATTTGGAGTAGTGTTTGACCAAACAACTGGGCATCTTAGCTCAGTCAAGTTGACGCATAAAATTAGACATCAAACATAATCCTCCTTATAAATAACAAATCCTTCCCTCCCTGTTCAAAGAAATCACTGTGCTGGCATTTCTTCCTCAGTTCAAGAAGCGATCGCTTGCTTTCCTTTGTTATAGTTTTACTATCTAAGTACAAACCTCTAAACACTATGATTTAGGTGCAACTGTTTTTAAATTGAATGTGAATGGAATAGTACAGAATGTTTTCAATGTATCTGCTTTTTTGTTTTGTTTTGTTTTTTAACAAATATGGGGGTTTATTGCAGGACATTTGTACAGTAGATACATGGAAAGGAAATGCCTACCTGTCATTTTGAGAATACCCATGATCTGAATTTCAAAAACACCAGGAACAAGATTTTGTCATTATGATGCTTTCTTTGGTTTCCTTCGTTTTCTTCCCTTTTTCAATTTCAGCAACATATTTCTCAATTTCCTCAGGATTTAAAATTTTGAGGGGTTGATCTCCTCTTAGGACAGCCAGTTCAGTGTTTTTGCCGCCAGACAGAACCAGTTCTAGGAGAACCTTGATAACCAGCTTAAAGGTCAGCTCCTCTGTCTCTATGGCTTTGTGGGTGTAATTCTTCTGTGGAAATCCTCTCGCCTATGGCACCCCAGCCTATAGCAGTGACTTTCCAGGCGCAGTACGTCCCCCGAAGGGTCAGTCTGATAGAGTCTGGGGATGCCGTCTAAGTCAAAACTCACAATCAGGGCAGAGATACCAAAGAGCCTGCACCCTTTGCCCTGCGCTGCCTCAGACTGGCAAAGTAGCCAGCGATGTTCTCCACGTTGACCAGGTTGTCCATGCTAACTTAACGGCTCTGGCACTCTGCCCGGGCCCTGTCGATGACTGTCTTCGCATCGGAGGCGAGCCTTGAAGATGCCATGCAGACGTTGTAACCCAGTGCCCGCTGTCTCCATTGTTTGGCTTTTTTTTTTTTTTTTTTTTTTTTTTGGCTAACATCGTTTGTAGGATTAATAATGGAACAGTGCTATATCTGATTTAAAATGTATCATCTTACAATGCACTTTTTATTTGTCCTGTTTTATGATTCTTTCCTTCCCCTTTCTTGCATTCTCTTGATTTGATTATTTTTACTATTCTTTCAATTTTTCCACTTAGTTTGAAAGTTATACACTCTTTTACTATGAATTGGTCATAGGCTGAAGGTTATACTATGCAAGCTTGACTGATCAAAGTTAATGCTTTTTGGATATTTTACTCCCTTCCATGCATTCATAAACATGATAGTAGTTTAACTATTAGATCTAAAATGAAAACTATCTTTGGTAGGTTTCTACAGAAGCAGATCTTAACATTAGGTTTCATCTGTTGGTAATGTATTAAAGAAGGGCTTTAGGAGAAACAGCAAAGATGTTTTGGACATAGCAAGGAAACTGAAAGGGGAAAGTCTCACCTGGTAACTCTGGAGTTAAGTAAGCAGTGCCTCAGCTTTACTTTGACCCGTGGAAAGGACATAGGTTTTTATGCGCTAGTGATGAAGAATTTTTGGCTAAGAATTTCAGGGACTCAAGAGTGGAGGCTAACAGACATGGAGGGGAAAAGGATCTGGGGGAACAGAATGGAGGACAAACACTGTTGGTTTTACGCATTTCCTCAATTAAAATGCTATCTTCCTATTTTTATTCTAATCCTTTTAAAACCTTATAGTGCATTACCATTACAGACAGTTAGCCAATGCTCACTTATATTTATATATATGACTTTTTTAAATGAAGAGTTTTTTTTGTTTGTTTGCTTGTTTGTTTTAGAGTAGTTCACTGCCTTCCTCATTATCAACATCTCCACCAGAATGGTACTTTTTTTTTTTTTTTTGATTGGTGAACCTACATTGACATCTCATCTAAACATCCAAAGTCCATTATGACATTATAGCTTGTTCTTGTTGTTGTACATTCTGTGGATTTGGACAAAAGTATAATGAGATATATCCTCCATTATGGTCTCAAATAGATGATTTCCACTGACCCAAAAAACCTCTGTGCTACAGAAGTTCATCACTTACGAGAGGCTATTTCTAGTTTTTCTGATCAGTTTCATTGATCTATTTGTGTATTATTTTGCCAACAGCACATTGTCATGATTACTGTAGCTTTAAGACAAGTCTTGGAGGTGGGTAGGGCCAATCTTCCAACTTTGTTCATCTCCAATATTGTGTTGAATATTCTGGGTCTTTTGCCTCAGAGTTAGTCAATATCCACAGAATAACTTGCTGGGATTTTGATGGGGACCGCATTGAATCTAGAGATCAGTTGGGAAAAACTGACATTTTGACAGTATTGAGCCTTCATATTATTGAACATGGAGTATCTCTCCATTTATTTAGGTTTTTGGTTTTTTTTTTGGCATTCATAAGAGTTTTGTAGTTTTCATCATGCATATTTTGTATACATTTTGTTAGATTTGTACCTAAGTATTTGAATTTTGGGGGATGCTAATGTCCTTGCTAATGCAAGGTGTGATGTTAAAAAACAGTAGTGACCAGAGGCATCCTTGCTTTGTTTCTGATCTTAGTGAGAAAGCTTCAAGTTTCTAACCACTAGTTATGATGTTAGCTACATGCTTTTTAGATATTCTTTTTCAGTGTGAGGAAGTTCGTTGCTATTCCTACTTTACTGACGTTTTTTATTGTGAATGGGTGTTATGTTTGGCAAATGCCTTTTCTGCATCTATTGATATGATTATGTGAGTTTTGTTTTTCAGCCTGTTGGTGTGATGAATCCATTAAAGGATTTTCAAATGTTGAACAAGCCTTACAAACTTGTCATAAATCCCACTTGGGTCATGTTGTATAATTCTTCATATACATTGTTAGATTCAACTCACTGCTATTTTCTTAAGGATATTTGCATCTATTTTCAGGAGTAATATTGATTTGATTTTTTTTAATATCTTTGATTTTGGTATTAAGTTAATGTTGGCTTCATAGAATGAGTTAGGAAATAGTCCTTCTTCTTCTATCCTGTGAAAGAAATAGTAGAAAATTCGTATATTTTTTTTCCCTTGAATCCTTGATAAAATTTAATACTGAACTTATTTGGGCCTAGTACCTTCTGTTTTGGAAGGTTATTAATTATTGAGTCAATATATTTAAGATATAGGCCTATTCCAGGTGATTGTTTCTTTTTCTTTTTTTTATTCTTTTGATGTTTATTTATTTTTGACAGAGAGACGGAATGTGAGTGGGGGAAGGGCAGAGAGAGAGAGGGAGACAAAACATGAAGCAGTTTCCAGGCTCTGAGCTATCAGCACAGAGCCTGACACAGGGCTCGAACTCACAACCCTGGAGATCATGACCTGAGCTGAAGACAGAAGCTTAACTGACTGAGCCACCCAGGCACTCCCCAGTTGTCTATTTCTTATAAGAGTTTTGGCAGATTGTACTTTTTAAAGAATTTGTCCATTTATGTAGGTTATTACATCTGTGGATATAGAGTATTTGTGGGTATAATATTCGTAGTATTCCTTGATCATCCTCTTAATGTCCATGGGACCTGTAGTAATGGCCTCTCTTTCATTTATGATCTTAACAATTTGTGTACTTTTTTTTCTTTGTTAGTCTGGCCAGAGGCTTGTCAATTTTATTGATCATTTCAAAGAAGTGGGTTTTAGTTTCACTGATTTTTCTCTATTGATTTCCTGTTTAAATTTCAGTGATTCTATTGTGATTATTTTCTTCTGCTTACTTTGGATTTAGCTTGCTTTTCTTTTTCTAGTTTCTTAAGGGGAATTTAGATACTGATTTTATATCTTTTTTTTTTTTTCTGATATATGTTTTCAGTGTTGTAAACTTCCCTCTAACTACTGCTTTCACTGAATCCCAAATAAATTAATAAGTTGTACTTTCAATTTTCATTTTGTTCAAAATATTTTAAAATTTCTCTTTTGATTGCTTCGTTGACCCATGTCTTACTTTAGTATCACGTTATTTATTCTCCACATATTTGGGGACTTTCCATTTTTCTGTTACTGTTTTCTAGTTAAATTCCACTGTGGTCTGAGAGCAGACATTGTATGATTCCAATTATTTTAAGTTTGTTGAAGTATGTCTTATGGCCCAGAATCTGAGTTCTTGGTGAAAGTATACTTGCTTATTTCTGTTGCTCTCCATTCCTTTCTGCATCTCCAAACTGACAACTGAGATGATTTTTCTTCTTCCTGAAGAAAGCTCAAAATATTCATTTTATGACAGGTTTGCTGACGGTGGATCTTACCAGAATTTGTTTATCTAGAAATGCCATTTTTTCACATCCATTCTTGAATACTATTTTTTGCTGTGTTTAAAACTTGTGGTTGGCAATTATCTCAACCTATGTATTTAAAATATTATCTTCCTGCTGTCTTGCTTCCATTCTGCTATTAGAAGTCATCTAATAGCCTAATGGTTGTTAAATGTGGCTAACTTAAATGCAATCTGTTTTTTTTTCAATATATGAAATTTATTGTCAAATTGGTTTCCATACAACACCCAGTGCTCATCCCAAAGGTGCACTCCTCAATACCCTTCACCCACCCTCCCCTCCCTCCCACCTCCCATCAGCCCTCAGATTGTTCTCAGTTTTGAACAGTCTCTTATGTTTTGGCTCTCTCTCACTCTAATCTCTTTTTTTTTTTTTCCTTCCCCTCCCCCATGGGTTCCTGTTAAGTTTCTCAGGATCTAAATAAGAGTGAACACATATGGTATCTGTCTTTCTCTGTATGACTAATTTCACTTAGCATAACACTCTCCAGTACCATCCACGTTGCTACAAAGGGCCATATTTCATTCTTTCTCATTGCCACGTAGTACTCCATTGTGTATACAAACCACAATTTCTTTATCCATTCATCAGTTGATGGACATTTAGGCTCTTTCCACAATTTGGCTATTGTTGAGAGTGCTACTATAAACATTGGGGTACAAGTGCCCCTATGCATCAGCACTCCTATATCCCTTGGGTAAATTCCTAGCAGTGCTATCGCTGGGTCATAGGGTAGGTCTATTTTTAATTTTTTGAGGAAACTCCACACAGTTATCCAGAGCAGCTGCACCAGTTTGCATTCCCACCAACAGTGCAAGAGGGTTCCCGTTTCTTCACATCCTCTCCAGCATCTATAGTCTCCTGATTTGTTCATTTTGGCCACTCTGACTGGCGTGAGGTGATATCTGAGTGCGGTTTTGATTTGTATTTCCCTGATGAGGAGCGACATTGAGCATCTTTTCATGTGCCTGTTGGCCATCCAGATGTCTTCTTTAGACATGTGTCTATTCATGTTTTCTGCCCATTTCTTCACTGGATTATTTGTTTTTCGGGTGTGGAGTTTGGTGAGCTCTTTATAGATTTTGGATACTAGCCCTTTGTCCGATATGTCATTTGCAAATATCTTCTCCCATTCTGTTGGTTGCCTTTTAGTTTTGTTGGTTGTTTCCTTTGCTGTACAGAAGCTTTTTATCTTCATGAGGTCCCAATAGTTCATTTTTGCTTTTAATTCCCTTGCTTTGGGGATGTGTCAAGTAAGAAATTGCTACAGCTGAGGTCAGAGAGGCCTTTTCCTGTTTTATCCTCTAGGGTTTTGATGGTTTCCTGTCTCACATTCAGGTCCTTTATCCATTTTGAGTTTATTTTTGTGAATGGTGTGAGAAAGTGATCTACTTTCAACCTTCTGCATGTTGCTGTCCAGTTCTCCAGCACCATTTGTGAAAGAGACTGTCTTTTTCCATTGGATATTCTTTCCTGCTTTGTCAGAGATTAATTGGCTATACTTCTGTGGGTACAATTCTGGAGTCTCTATTCTATTCCATTGGTCTATGTGTCTATTTTTGTGCCAATACCATGCTGTCTTGATGATAACAGCTTTCGAGTAGAGGCGAAAGTCTGGGATTGTGATGCCTCCCTCTTTGGTCTTTTTCTTCCATATTACTTTGATTATTTGGGGTCTTTTGTGGTTCCATACACATTTTAGGATCGCTTGTTCTAGCTTTGAGAAGAATGCTGGTGCAATTTTGATTGGGATTGCATTGAATGTGTAGATAGCTTTGGGTAGTATTGACATTTTGACAATGTTTTATCTTCCAATCCATGAGCAGGGAATGTCTTTCCATTTCTTTATATCTTCTTCAATTTCCTTCATATGCTTTCTATAGTTTTCAGCATACAGATCTTTTACATCTTTGGTTAGATTTATTCCTAGGTATTTTATGCTTGGTGCATTTGTGAATGGGATCAGTTTCTTTATTTGTCTTTCTGTTGCTTCATTATTAGTTTATAAGAATGCAACTGATTTCTGTACATTGATTTTGTATCCTGCAACTTTGCTGAATTCATGTATCAGTCCTAGCACACTTTTGGTGGAGTCTATTGGATTTTCCATGTACAATATCATGTCATCTGCAAAAAGCGAAAGCTTCACTTCATCTTTGCCAATTTTGATGCCTCTGATTTCCTTTTGTTATCTCATTGCTGATGCTAGAACTTCCAACACTGTGTTAAACAACAGCAGTGAGAGTGGGCATCCCTGTCGTGTTCCTGATCTCAAGGAAAATGCTCTCAGTTTTTCCCCATTGAGGATGATATTAATTGTGGGATTTTCATAAATGGCTTTTATGATGTGTAAGTATGTTCCTTCTATCCCAACTTTCTCAAGGGGTTTTATTAAGAAGGGATGCTGAATTTTGTCAAATGCTTTTTCTGCATCGATTGACAGGATCATATGGTTCTTATCTTTTCTTTTATTAATGTGATGTATCACATTGATTGATTTGTGAATGTTGAACCAGCCCTGCATCCCAGGAATGAATTCCACTTGATCATGGTGAATAATTCTGTTTATATGCTGTTGAATTCTATTTGCTAGTATTTTATTGAGAATTTTTGCATCCATATTCATCAGGGATATTGGCCTGTAGTTCTCTTTTTTTACTGGGTCTCTGTCTGGTTTAGGAATCAAAGTAATACTGGCTTCATAGAATGAGTCTGGAAGTTTTTCTTCCCTTTCTATTTCTTGGAATAGCTTGAGAAGGATAGGTATTATCTCTGCTTTAAACGTCTGGTAGAACTCCCCTGGGAAGTCATCTGGTCCGGGATTCTTATTTGTTGGGAGATTTTTGATGACTGATTCAATTTCTTTGCTGGTTATGGGTCTGTTCAAGCTTTCTATTTCCTCCAGTTTGAGTTCTGGAAGTGTGTGGGTGTTTAGTAATTTGTCCATTTCTTCCAGGTTGTCCAGTTTGTTGGCATATAATTTTTCATAGCATTCCCTGATAATTGCTTGTATTTCTGAGGGATAATAATTCCATTATAATATTCCATGTAATAATTCCATTTTCATTCATGATCTTCTCTATTTGGGTCATCTCCTTTTTCTTTTGGAGAAGCCTGGCTAGAGGTTTATCAATTTTGTTTGTTTTTTCGAAAAACCAACTCTTGGTTTCATTGATCTGCTCTACTAGTTTTTTAGATTCTATATTGTTTATTTCTGCCCTCAACTTTATTAATTCTCTTCTTCTGCTGGGTTTGTGGTGTCTTTTCTGTTCTGCTTCTATTTCCTTTAGGTGTGCTGTTAGATTTTGTATTTGGGATTTTTCTTGTTTCTTGAGATACGCCTGGACTGCAATGTATTTTCCTCTCAGGACTGCCTTCCCTGCATCCCAAAGCGTTTGGACTGTTGTATTTTCATTTACATTTATTTTCATACATTTTTTAATTTCTTCTCTAATTGCCTGAATGACCCATTCATTCTTTAGTAGGGTGTTCTTTAACCTTCATACTTCTGGAGGTTTTCCAGACTTTTTCCTGTGGTTGATTTCAAGTTTCATAGCATTGTGGTCTGAAAGTATGCTTGGTATGATCTCAACTCTTTTATACTTATGAAGGGTTGTTTTGTGACCCAGTATGTGATCTATCTTGGAGAATGTTCCATGTGCACTCGAGAAGAAAGCATTTTCTGTTGCTTTGGGATGCAGAATTCTAAATATATCTGTCATGTCTATCTGATCCAATGTATCATTCAGGACCCTTGTTTCTTTATTGATCCTGTGTCTAGATGACCTGTCTATTGTTGTGAGTAGAGTATTAAAGTCCCCTGCAATTACTACATTCTTATCAATAAGGTTGCTTATGTTTGTGATTAATTGTTTTATATATATGTGGGCTCCGTATTCGGTACATAGACATTTACAATTGTTAGCTCTTCCTGATGGATAGACCCTGTAATTATTATATAATGCCCTTCTTCATCTCTTGTTACAGCCTTTAATTTAAAGTCTAGTTTGTCTGATATCAGTATGGCACTCCAGCTTTCTTTAGACTTCCAGTAGCATGATAGATAGTTCTCCATCCCCTCACTTTCTATCTGAAGGTGTCCTCAGGTCTAAAATGAGTCTCTTGTAGACAGCAAATAGATGGGTCTTGTTTTTTTATCCATTCTATACCCTATGTCTTTTGGTTGGCACATTTAATCCATTTACATTCAGTGTTATTATAGAAAGATATGGGTTTAGAGTCATTGTGATGTCTGTATGTTTTATGCTTGTAGGGATGTCTCTGGTACTTTGTCTCACAGGATTCCCCTTAGGATCTCTTGTAGGACTGGTTTAGTGGTGACGAATTCCTTCAGTTTTTGTTTGTTTGGGAAGACCTTTATCTCTCCTTCTATTCTAAATGACAGACTTGCTGGATAAAGGATTCTCGGCTGCATATTTTTTCTGTTCATCACATTGTAGATCTCCTGCCATTCCTTTCTGACCTTCCAAGTTTCAGTAGAGAGATGGGTCACGAGTCTTATAGGTCTCCCTTTATATGTTAGAGCACGTTTATCTCTAGCTGCTTTCAGAATTTTCTCTTTATCCTTGTATTTTGCCAGTTTCACTATGATATGTCGTGCAGAAGATCGATTCAAGTTACGTCTGAAGGGAGTTCTCTGTGCCTCTTGGATTTCAATGCCTTTTTCCTTCCCCAGATCCAGGAAGTTCTCAGCTATTATTTCTTCAAGTACCGCTTCAGCACCTTTCCCTCTCTCTTCCTCCTCTGGAATACCAATTATGCGTAGATTATTTCTATTTAGTGCATCACTTAGTTCTCTAGTTTTCCCCTCATACTCCTGGATTTTTTTTATCTCTTTTTCTCAGCTTCCTTTTTTCCATAATTTTATCTTCTAGTTCACCTATTCTCTCCTCTGCCTCTTCAATCCGATCTGTGGTCATCTCCATATTATTTTGCAGCACATTTTTAGCATTTTTTTAGCTCCTCCTGGCTGTTCCTTAGTCCCTTGATTTCTGTAGTGATAGATTCTCTGCTGTCCTGTATACTGTTTTCAAGCCCAGCGATTAATTTTATGACTATTATTCTAAATTCACTTTCTGTTTTATTGTTTAAATCCTTTTTGATCAATTCATTAGTTGTCATCATTTCCTGGAGTTTCTTTTGAGGGGAATTCTTCCGGTTAGTCATTTTGGATAGTCCCTGGAATGGTGAGGAACTGCGGGGCACTCCCCTGTGTTGTCTTGAATAACTTGCATTGGTGGGCGGCCATAGTCAGATCTGTTGTCTGCCCTCAGCCCACCACTGGGGCCACAGTCATACTGGTGTGTACCTTCTCTTCCCCTCTCCTAGGGGCGGGATTCACTGTGGGGTGGTGTGGCTCCTCTGGGCTACTTGCACACTGCCAGGCTTGTGGTGCTGGGGATCTAGGGTATTAGCTTGGTTGGATCAGCAAGTTACACAGGGGTGGGAGGGGCAGGCTCAGTTCACTTTTCCTTTGGTGATCTGCTTCAGGAGGGGCCCTGCGGCACCAGGAGTGGGTCAGACCCACCGCCAGAGAGATGGATCAGCAGAAGCAGAGCCTTGGGTGTTTGTGCAGTGCAAGCAAGTTCCCTGACAGGAACTGGTTCCCTTTGGGATTTTGGCTGGGGGATAGATGCGGGAGATGGCCTTGGCAAGCGCCTTTGTTCCCCGCCAAGCTGAGCTCTGTCTTCCGGGGCTCCACAGCTCTCCCTCCCGTTGTCTTCCAGGCCTCCTGCTCTCTGAGCAGAGCTGTTAACTTATAACCTTCCAGATGTTAAGTCCTGCTTGCTGTCCGAACACATTCCATCCAGCCCCTCCACTTTTGCAAGCCAGACTCGGGGGCTCTGCTTTGCCGGAGGGCTGCCCTTCTACCCAGGCTCCCTCCCACCAGTCCATTGAGCGCACACCGCTTCTCCGCCTTTCCTACCCCCTTCCGTGGGCCTCTCATCTGTGCTTGGCTCCAGAGAAATCGTTCTGCTAGCCTTCTGGCAGTTTTCTGGGTTATTTAGGCAGGTGTAGGTGGAATCTAAGTGATCAGCAGGACACGGTGAGCCCAGCGTGCTCCTACGCTGCCATCATCCTTTCTTCAAGCCAAATGTAATCTGTTTTAAATTTCTCTTTGTGTATGATTTCTTTAGGTTCATATAATGCTTTTGTATATAGATTTTACTTACTGCTTTGGTATTCATTTGGCTTCTTGAATCTACAGATGCTGTATTTTATCAATTAGAGGAAACTCCCATGAATTAAAAAAAAAATTGGTTCTTCCACATTTTTTTCCATTTCTGCTGACTCCAAATAAATATGTGTTATATTTTCTCACTAGATTTTCCATGTTTCTTCCTTCGTCACAATTTTTCAATCGTTTTGTTCCTGTGTGTTTAAATCTGGAATTTTTTTTTTATTCGAACACTGCTATTAATCGTACTTATTGAGTTCTTAGTCTTGATTAGTGTATATTCTATTTTTACAATTTGTAGTTGGCTTTTTTGCAAATATGCAATGTATGTTTATATTTTCTAGTGTCTTGGTGACATTTTTAAATTCAACTTATCTCCCCAATAGAAAGAATGTCCTTTACTACAAAGTATTTTAGTGAGCTCCTATCAGCTGTTGATAATTTCTCTTGGTTCTCAGACACAATGATTTACTTTATTTTATGCCTAGATTATTTTAAATGTGTATTAGGCGCTGTATTTTAGAAGTTTTTGTGACACATTTTGAGAACAAGAAAAATAATACGTTTCTTCAGGAGAATTTTCTTTTGCACTAAAGCCATATGATGGAATGAGTAATCTAAAATCACTGTAAGCCAATTTCACAACTTGAAATTTCCTGAACTATCAAAGTGTTTTGAAGTCAGGATTCTGTGTCTGCAAGACCTACTTCAATTCTGCTTTAAGTTTACTTCAGGGAGCAGCTGTGCAGTTTATATAATTACGTATAAGTAGAGGATTGTTTACCAGATTATCTTGGACTTCAACTTTTGCGTTTCATCTCAAGGCTCTCAAAATTGTTTCTCCGTCTTAGCCCATAGCAAAAGCAGCTTTATTTTATTATTGTTATTATGTTGTATTTCCTGTTTATTTTTCTATGAGATGTCCATTGTTAGCTATTTTGTTTATAATTTTTAAGAAGGTTTATATTTTTGTTTTAATGGTTACTATTATACTTACAGCTTCTTTAAACTCTTGGTCCTCTGTTTATTATTTTTTGTTTTGTTTTAAGTTTAGTTGACACACAATGTTACATTAGTTTCAGGTGTACAAGTAGTGATTGGAGAGGTTTATACATTATGCTGTATTCACAAGTGTAGGTACCATCTCACCCCATACATTACTATTACAATATAATTGACTATATTCCTTATGCTGTGCCTTAATCCTGTGACTTATTTATGCCATAACTGGAAGCCTGTATTTCCCACCCACTTTCACCCATTTGCCCAACCTCTTACACCTCTGGCAACCCTAAGTTTGTTCTCTGTAGTTATAGCTCTGATTCTCCTTTTTGTTTGTTCATTTTTTTTTTTTTTATTTTTTGATTCTACATGAGTAAAATCACATGGTATTTTTTTCTTTCTCAGTCTGACTTATTTCACTTAGCATAGTACCCTTCATGCACATTCTTACCTTTTTTATGATATTCGTCTATCAATGGGCACTTACATTGCTTCCATACCCTAGCCATTATAAATAGTGCTGCAGTTAAGATAAGAGTGCATATCTTTTTGAATTAGTATTCTTGTGTTCTTTGGATAAATAATAGTGGAATTATTAGATCCTATGGCATTTATATTTTTTTAATTTTTTGAGAAATTTCCATAATATTTTTCACAGTGGCTATATTAATTTAGCAAAAACCACATTAAAAGCCAGCTTTAGCTTGGGACACCGGGGTGGCTCAGTTGGTTAAGCATCTGACTTTGCCTCAGGTCATGATCTCATGGTTTGTGGTTTCAAACCCCATGTCAGGCTCTGTGCTGACAGCTCAGAACCTGGAGCTTTCTTCAAATTCTCTGTCTCACTCTCTCTCTCTGCCCCTCCCCCTCTTGCACTCTGTTTCTCTCAGACTCAAAAATAAATAAACACTATTTTTTTTTTAAAAGCTGGCTTAAGCTCCTGAATTTTGTCTTTTTCTGGATTTTGATATATACATATAAAAATGTATGTGTGTGTAAATTTGTATATTCATGTATACACATAATTTTATATTTAAATGTATATATTTTTTATATATTTATGCTCACATATATAAATCTTAGTAGCATTCTCAATTTTCCAGTATGAAGATTATTCTGAATTACTGTATTTCCATTACTGAGTTTTATACTTACAGACACTTATTAATAATGCTCAGAAGGTTTGGCAAATGTCTTTGGAAGTGGCACCGCAGACAGTGTTCTAAAGCATTTTTTTTCCCACTGAAATCACTCAAGAACTTTATGCAACTAAATTGTCTATATACATGCTTTATGGTTATAATCTCTGTCACCATTAAATGGAACTTACATTTTTGGAAGTAATTGCTACATAGATCTAAAAGTGTCATCTTAATAATTTTAGGGTGTTAAAATAATGCATAAATTATTCAATGCATAAGTGAATGCCAACATCACCGCTGGCATGAGAACACGACTTTGGACTCTATTTTCCAATGGTAAAATAAAAAGATAGAAATAAAGTATTTTGAAAATAAAAAAAAAAAAAGATTTAAACAAGGGGAATGCAAATTGGTAAGTTATTGAAAGCTCATCTCTCTACCTTGCACACCTGGCGGGCATCTGGTATATAAAGAATGTCATGGATAAACAAACGGAGTATAGAATTTTATAATGTTTTCAAAATTATAAGTTCCAGGCACCGGGGTAGCTCAGTTGGTTAAGTGTCGGATTCTTGATTTCAGCTCTGGTCATGATCTCAGAATTCATAAGATCGGGCCCTGTGAAAAGTTCCATGTGCTGACAGCATGGAGCATTTTTGGGATTCTGTCCCTCCCTCTCTCTCTGCCCCTACCCAGCTTGCTTTCTCTCTCTCTCTCTCTCCCTCAAAGTAGATGAATGAACCTAAAAAATTCATAAGGTCAAATATGAATTCATTATCACAGAAATGGAAGAAAACATATAACATGTTTATAAAGTCAAAATATTTCCTGCTAATTTACTGAGAAATAGAAATTATATGCTTTCTAATAAGCACAGAAAAATAAACATCATTATTAGTATCCATAACAATAAACATGAACTAAAAGGACCTTGTTCAAAGGTTATTTTAAGGTAGTACATGATATATTTATGAAAAATGATACATTTTAGCTAATCAGTTTATAATTCTATAATCATATAATTCAAGTTCTGGTCCTGGTTGTAACTTTACTGTGGATACTATTTAAATCTATTTCCTATTTTTCCTGATGCTTAAAGGCAATTTAATGAAATAATGATATATAAAGTATAAGTCATTTTATGATAAATAAAATTACCATGTTTTAACAACCAATGAAGAGCGGTGCCTGGGTGGTTCAGTCAGTTAAGCATCCAACTCTTGATTTTGGCTAAGGTTATGATCGCAGGGTCATGAAATTGAGCCCCACATCGGGGTCCATGCTGGACATGGAACCTGCTTGAGAGTCTCTCTCTCTCTCTCTCTCTCTCTCTCTCTCTCTTTCTCTCTCTCAAAAGCTAAGTAAATATCAATGAATAAATTAATCCATTCTCCTTATCAATGTCCTATGTCATTCCCAAATACCTTCCTCTGAAGTAGCTTGAGCTTGCTGTGTATCTCATCATTTCATCAACTATACATTTAAAATATATTTTCACAACATACATGTATTTACAAACAATATATATTATAGCTTTCTATGTTTTTAAAAATATGCAATTGATACTGCCACGTTATACTTCAACCTTATTTTCTCCTTCATATCAGTTGTTTTTAAAATCCAATCATGCTAGGGGCCCCTGGGTGGCTCAGTCAGTTAAGCATCCGACTTCAGCTCAGGTCACGATCTCACGGTCCGTGAGTTTGAGCCCCGCGTGGGGCTCTGGGCTGATGGCTCAGAGCCTGGAGCCTGCTTCCGATTCTGTGTCTCCCTCTCTCTCTGCCCCTCCCCCGTTCATGCTCTGTCTCTCTCTGTCTCAAAAATAAATAAACGTTAAAAAAAAAATTAAAATCTAATCATGCTAATGTCAGTTTCCAGCAAACTAGATAGCTATCAGTGAAAACAATTGCTATTTTCACTGTCAATGAAAATAACTAATAATGATAGATAAAACAAAATGAATAAAAGAAAACAACAACACTAAAACTTCAAGTGTGTATATTCTGGCAAGATATTTAGAAATCCTGACTTAAACAAAAAATAATAATAAAGCAAGAATCTAGACCTTTAATCAGAATACTGAAACCATTTTTCATTTGTAACGCATTTGCCTAACCCTAGTGAGCACGATGATAACTTTTAGGCATGAAAGACCAAAGAAGATAGGAATATTAAACTTTGATCCCAGTTAGGGTAGTTAGCAAGTCCAGCTGGGAAGCATCTGCATGAAGTTGATTGAGTCCTCAAAGGACTATACATTCCGCTGAGAATTATTTTATTTTATTTTATTTTATTTTTAAATTTTTTTTTTTAACGTTTATTTATTTTTGAGACAGAGAGAGACAGAGCATGACGGGGGAGGGTCAGAGAGAGGGAGACACAGAATCTGAAACAGGCTCCAGGCTCTGAGCTGTCAGCCCAGAGCCCAACGCGGGTCTCGAACTCACGGACTGCGAGATTATGATCTGAGCTGAAGTCGGCTGCTTAACCCACTGAGCCACCCAGGCGCCCCCATGCTGAGAATAATTTTAAATTAAATTACCACTTAACCGTTTACTATGAAGAAGGACAATGATAGTTGCACTTCTAGAGCTGTGGTTAAGAGGGCAGATATAATCTCTCTCTCTCTCTATATATAGTTTTCTAAAAATTTACACTCATCATACAATATACATATTAGTAGTGTCAATCCATAGTTCCTTGATATTATGAACACCTGAAAAATATCTAAAGCCAAAATTCTATTTCAAAATAGAATCAACAGTAGAATGCTTGCAAATAGTAAGCACAAGCTAAATTTAATATTTTTAGGAAATATCACCTTTTCCAAAGCTTAATAAATGTCACCAACACCCCCAATAAATATGAAATAATCTTCCCAAAATCACATGAAAATAAAAAAAATACTATAAAATGTCAGACAGCAGTATCAAATCACCAAGATCTCAGCTATTTGAATTATAAGACATAAAATAAAAATTATTAGTTAAATATTTAATGAAATGTAAGTAGTGATTAAAATGTAAGTGAGGAGGAAGAGAGTATAAAACATTAATAAATAAATTTACAAATTATAAAATAAAATAGAACTATACATTTCTTAAATAATTAAAAATTAATGGATTTAGGGGTGCTTGGGTGGCTCAGTTGGTTAACTGACTGGCTGGTGGTTTCACCTCAGGTCATGATCTCACAGTTCCTGAGTTCGAGCCTGACATTGGACTCTGGGTTGATGGTGTGGAGCCTGCTTAGAATTCTCTCTCCCTCTCTCTCTGTCCTTTCCTGCATGTGTTCTCTTTCTCTCTCTCAAAATAAATAAATAAAACTTAAAAAAAAAACAAAACTAATGGATTTAAATGAGAGTTTTGATATAATTGAAAGGAGAATTAAACTATAAAACCACAAAATGGAAACAGACAATAATTTATAATTTCTAAAATACATGTAATCAGAGTTATGGAGTAAAGAAGAGAATGGAAAAGAAATATTCCATGAGATAACAGCTGAGAATTTTCCAAAACTAAGAAAAGCCAAAAATTCTTTTCTTTTTTTTTTAATTTTTAATGTTTATTTTTGAGAGAGACAGAGAGAGAGAGACAGAGTGCTAGCAGGGGAGGGGCAGAGAGAGGGAGACACAGAATTTGAAGCAGGCTCCAGGCTCTGAGCTGTCAGCACAGAGCCCGACATGGGGACTGAACTCATGAACCATGAGATCATGACCTGAGCCAATGTCAGACACTTAATGGACTGAGCCACCCAGGTCTCCCAAGCCAATGATTCTTTAATTGCAGAAGTCCAATGAATTAATTCAACTAAGATAAATAAAAGTAATAATAATAATTCTACTTCATTCAGAATTGTGAAACTCAAAACAACAAAGAATAGACAATGTTCATTTAAAATAGCTCAACAGAAAATAGATTAAATTTTTTTTAGTGACTTTTTTTTAAAGGGTTAATGTCAAAACAAAAATTGCACCAAAGTTGGATAGGTAAGGAAGACTTTATTCACTGTTATTTCAAAAAGAGAGAGAGATCAGAATGAAGTATGAATTTAACTCTGATGAACCAAAAGAAACACTGCTGTTTTGTAAGAGTTGGGGTGAAAGGAGGAACATGGACCATCTGTGTTTGCTAAGTGACTGTACGCAAAGTAAACTTCCTCATATTTCCATGATAGGAGGTAGTGTTACAATGTGGAGTAACTTGCCAGCTGAAATCAGATTCCTATCCTTTCACAGAAACCTAGAGGTTATCCTTGATGATTATATTTTAAAGTGATAGTTCCCAAGTCCTTAAGAAATACACTCCTGGGTGGTAAAATTGGCAGGTGGCCTTCAAACAGTTTTATATCTCAAAGGAGGTAGGTGAAGAATTTACTATAAGTTTTCTAAAGTAAATTCTTTTTAAAAAGGCAAGTGAGGGGCTATAGTTAGGAAGAAGCCCATCTAAAATTTAGCTGAGAGCAACCTGAAAGCAATCTTTGTCATACATTTATATTCTGGATTAATGTGAAAAACAAAACCTTAATGTTTTTGAAAGTTAAAAAAGAGAATCTTTATGATGCTGTGGAATGGAAGGAATTTTTAAGAAGATGTAAGAGCACAAACCACTTTAAACAAAAAATTAAGAAATTGATAAATCAAAATACATTAAGAAATTCTGTTCATCAGCAGTCACCATAAAGAAAGTCAAATTACACACTACCAACAGAGAATAGAATTCCACCATATATAACCTGTCAAGAATTTTCACCCAGCTATGAAGGATTTCAAATACCTGTAGAATAAACTCAAATAGATCAAAGTAAAATGGCAAAAAGACATAAACCTTCCCAGAAGAATAAATAGGAATTACAATAAATATGGAAAAAGATGCTCAACCTTAATAGCTATCCCAGAAATGTAATTAAAACTAAAATGAGGCAGTATGGACCTAATAAGAGAATTTTAAAAAGTAAAAACTTTTGTAGTCTCTAATATTAGCATGAATATGTACTCCACTGCTGTTGGATATAATCCCTGTAGGAGACAGTTTGACATTAGTTTCTAATGTTAAAGGTACTCATGCTCTAAGATCCAGCAGTTCTCCTCAGAATGAATATCCTAAGGATACCTTTCATATGTGCACCAGCAGAGTTTTACATGAATTACTGGCAGAGCCATTTATGAACACAGTAAATTTTTAATGATATATCCTATGGAGAGTAGGGACAATAAATAAATAAATAACACCAAAAACAATTCCCTAAAGAATACAAGTGTGTTAGATTAAATATATGTGTGTATTATGTGTGTGTGTATATATATATATATATATCAAAAATATATTAAAAACTTATACAATATATATTATAATCCAAAATATATAAATGTATAAAGAACTTATAAAACTAAACTCCCCCATAAAAATAAATTAATTAAAAAATGGGCAGAAGACATGAATAGACATTTTTCCAAAGAAGACATACAGATGTCCAATGGACACATGAAAAGATGATCAACATCACTCATCATCAGGAAAATACAAATCAAAACTATAATGAGATATCACCTCACATCCATAAGAATGACTAAAATTAACAACACGGTGTTCATTAGGATTTGGAGAAAGGATGTGGAGAAATGCACTCCCTGTTGGTGAGAATATAAACTGGTGCAGCCATTCTGGAAAACAGTGGTAAAGAAGTGTTGAATCACTAAATTATACACCTGAAACTAATATTATGTTAACTAACTGGAATTTAAATAAAAACACATATATGCAGATGTTACATATCTATATATCCATATCTGTACATGTATAGATATGGATATATAACATCCACAGTGAGTTTCAGAAATTTTAAATATTTATCAAAAATTATAAGTCAAACACATCAACTCAGAATTCATATTGACAATAGAAAACCATATGGATTAGGAAAATATATGTCACATTTACTCCCATCTTTGTATCTTTCCTACTAACATCTTTCTATTCTAAATTTTTTTGAATGTTTATTTATTTTTGGGAGAAAGAGAGACAGAACATGAGCAGGGGAGGGGTAGAGAGAGAGGGAGACACAGAATCCTAAGCAGGCTCCAGGCTCTGAGCTGTCAGCACAGAGCCTGACGCGGGGTTCGAACTCACGAGACATGAGATCACAACCTTTGCCAAATCAGCGCTCAACCGACTGAGCCAGCCAAGTGCCCCTAACATCTTTCCTATTCTAAAGTGATGCTGAAAGATGACTTGAAAGAAGAGAAAAACTGACATTAATTGATCACAGAAGAACTATTTATATAATTTAGGTAAATCAGAGTCCTTCGAAATTCAGTGAAAAGAAGGAATAAAAATAACTGAGTTTTGAAGAAAGTAGATTAATAATTAATCACTACAGTCTTGGGGCGCCTGGGTGGCGCAGTCGGTTAAGCGTCTGACTTCAGCCAGGTCACGATCTCGCGGTCTGTGAGTTCGAGCCCCGCGTCGGGCTCTGGGCTGATGGCTCAGAGCCTGGAGCCTGTTTCAGATTCTGTGTCTCCCTCTCTCTGCCCCTCCCCCGTTCATGCTCTGTCTCTCTCTGTCCCAAAAATGAATGGAGAACATTGAAAAAAAAAAAAAAAAAAATTAAAAAAAAAAAAATAATAATTAATCACTACAGTCTAAATTGAATGAGAAAGTCATGGGCTGTCCAAAATAAAAGAAAATATATAGATGGTAGTTCTAAAACTTTGTGGATATATCACAGAGGCTGCTAAAATAGATATTAGCTCAATGTTTTCAATTGTGTTAATATGGGGGCGCCTGGGTGGTTCAGTCGGTTAAGCGGCCGACTTCGGCCCAGGTCATGATCTCGCGGTCCGTGAGTTCGAGCCCCGCGTCGGGCTCTGTGCTGACAGCTCAGAGCCTGGAGCCTGTTTCAGATTCTGTGTCTCCCTCTCTCTGACCCTCCCCTGTTCATGCTCTGTCTCTCTCTGTCTCAAAAATAAATAAAACGTTAAAAAAAATTGTGTTAATATGTAATATTTATATGGGTATTGGAAATCAGGAGACTTGGATAGTAGATGTAAATCTACTTCAGGAAATGTATTTCAGTCCCCATTGCAATCAGCCTGTGGAGTGAGGGGGGTTCTAGGGATGCAAGATCTAGGGCAGAGGGAAAACCAGATAATTTCTTTCCATGGGTGGGTAGGAATTACTTTACATTTCCTGGGGTAAGATAATGGGGACATAATAGGACCTCAAACAAGATGGAAAACGAATGACCCCACTGCTGTAGAGTGACATAGCCGCACACTTAGAGCATCCACAATAGCACTGAGTTTGATGAGATTCTCTGAGTCTTTCAATGACTTGGGCCACAAAAAATAAACAAAACAAAACAAAACAAAAATCACAAACCAACCAACAAATAAAATGTACAGCAGTGATAATTAGGAAAGAAGAGACTAGTTGGCTTGCAGATCATTTCCAGAGGTAAGAAACGAAGAAAGAAAAAAGAGATAGATTGAGAGACAGAGAGAGGAAAGGAAAAGAAAGAAGATAGGAAGGGAGATAAGGAAGGAAGGAAGGAAGGAAGGAAGGAAGGAAGGAAGGAAGGAAAGCAGAAAGAGAAAAAGGAGGAAGGTAAAGAAAGAAAAGAAGGAAGAGAGGAAAACATTCATAAGATCTCTATTGTGGCGGTTTAAGAGAGTATGTAATCTACCTCAAGGAAATTAGAATATAAGGGGTTGGGGGAGGCATCCCATGATTTTACTAATGAACATACAGTGCCAGATAAGAAGATGGTGCTAATGATAATAGGACATAATGAGTGAATCTCACGTTCCAGTTGATAAGGCACATAATGATTGTTCTCAACTTAATTCTTTAAACAATTATAAGATACATATAAGAAGTGCTACTGCCATTTTAAAGATGAGATAATTGAAGTAAAAATTATATTATTTGTCCAAGTCCACACAGTCATACCAGCTGGAGATGGAATTGGAAACTGTGTTGCACGACTATGGAAGGTGAACTTGTAAGCATAATACAATAAAAGTAACTATGAAATTAAGAACTACTCTTACCTTTTTTGGGATGCTGGAGTCAGGGAAACGTGGGATATAATGTGTGCAATGGACATGGATGGTAGGACAGCTAAGAGTTTGTTCCATTAGTAGACATGAGTCTAGTATTTAAATGCATGCCAATATCAAAATTGGCAAAGATGAAGTCAAGCTTTCGCTTTTTGCAGATGACATGATATTATACATGGAAAATCCGATAGACTCCACCAAAAGTCTGCTAGAACTGATACATGAATTCAGCAAAGTTGCAGGATACAAAATCAATGTGCAGAAATCAGTTGCATTCTTATACACTAACAATGAAGCAACAGAAAGACAAATGAAGAAACTGATCCCATTCACAATTGCACCAAGAAGCATAAAATACCTAGGAATAAATCTAACCAAAGATGTAAAAGATCTGTATGCTGAAAACTATAGAAAGCTTATGCAGGTAATTGAAGAAGATATAAAGAAATGGAAAGACATTCCCTGCTCATGGATTGGAAGAATAAATATTGTCAAAATGTCAATACTACCCAAAGCTATCTACACATTCAATGCAATCCCAATCAAAATTGCACCAGCATTCTTCTCGAAACTAGAACAAGCAATCCTAAAATTCATATGGAACCACAAAAGGCCCCGAATAGCCAAAGTAATTTTGAAGAAGAAGACCAAAGCAGGACGCATCACAATCCCAGACTTTAGCCTCTACTACAAAGCTGTCATCATCAAGACAGCATGGTATTGGCATAAAAACAGACACATAGACCAATGGAAGAGAATAGAAACCCCAGAACTAGACCCACAAACGTATGGCCAACTCATCTTTGACAAAGCAGGAAAGAACATCCAATGGAAAAAAGACAGCCTCTTTAACAAATGGTGCTGGGAGAACTGGACAGCAACATGCAGAAGGTTGAAACTAGACCACTTTCTCACACCATTCACAAAAATAAACTCAAAATGGATAAAGGACCTGAATGTGAGACAGGAAACCATCAAAACCTTAGAGGAGAAAGCAGGAAAAGACCTCTCTGACCTCAGCCGTAGCAATCTCTTACTCGGCACATCCCCAAAAGCAAGGGAATTAAAAGCAAAAGTGAATTACTGGGACCTTATGAAGATAAAAAGCTTCTGCACAGCAAAGGAAACAACCAACAAAACTAAAAGGCAACCAACGGAATGGGAAAAGATATTTGCAAATGACACATCGGACAAAGGGCTAGTATCCAAAATCTATAAAGAGCTCATCAAACTCCACACCCGAAAAACAAATAACCCAGTGAAGAAATGGGCAGAAAACATGAATAGACACTTCTCTAAAGAAGACATCCGGATGGCCAACAGGCACATGAAAAGATGTTCAACGTTGCTCCTTATCAGGGAAATACAAATCAAAACCACACTCAGATACCACCTCACGCCAGTCAGAGTGGCCAAAATGAAGAAATCAGGAGACTATAGATGCTGGAGAGGATGTGGAGAAACAGGAACCCTCTTGCACTGTTGGTGGGAATGCAAATTGGTGCAGCCGCTCTGGAAAGCAGTGTGGAGGTTCCTCAGAAAATTAAAAATAGACCTACCCTATGACCCAGCAATAGCACTGCTAGGAATTTATCCAAGGGATACAGGAGTACTGATGCATAGGGGCACTTGTACCCCAATGTTTATAGCAGCACTCTCAACAATAGCCAAATTATGGAAAGAGCCTAAATGTCCATCAACTGATGAATGGATAAAGAAATTGTGGTTTATATACACAAAGGAATACTACGTGGCAATGAGAAAAAATGAAATATGGCCTTTTGTAGCAACATGGATGGAACTGGAGAGTGTGATGCTAAGTGAAATAAGCCATACAGAGAAAGACAGATACCATATGGTTTCACTCTTATGTGGATCCTGAGAAACGTAACAGAAACCCATGGGGGAGGGGAAGGAAAAAAAAAAAAAAAAAGAGGTTAGAGTGGGGAGAGCCAAAGCATAAGAGACTGTTAAAAACTGAGAACAAACTGAGGGTTGATGGGGGGTGGGAGGGAGGGGAGGGTGGGTGATGGGTATTGAGGAGGGCACCTTTTGGGATGAGCACTGGGTGTTGTATGGAAACCAATTTGACAGTAAATTTCATATATTAAAAAATAAAATAAAATAAAATAAAAAAAATAAATAAAATAAAATAAATGCATGCCAATAGAAGCTTCTGTAGTACATAGTGAATAAATATTATCAAACAATATGGTTATCATAATTTTGTAAGCATAGATATTAACACCTTAATTAAAATACGTATTTGATAAAAGCATAAAGCCCTGTGTACTTTCTAGATGTCACACTCTGAATCTCAACAGTTTCCTTATGCTCATAGCCCGCTTCTCTGGACTGCTAATGTAAGAAGCTTGTGTGAGGTGCATGTTGGAAAAGAGAGAGGCTTTGTTTTTTTTTTGTTTTTGTTTTTGTTTTTTTTCAGACTCTTAAATTTCTCTGACCTTTTGAATGGATTTCTTCCTTTTTCTAATGAATCAATGAAATCTTATCAGGATTCTCAAAGTCTATTAAGTGAAGCAATTAATTTTGCATTATCACACTACACAATATATTATTAGCAGTCATTTCCCACAAACAACCTGGCAGTATGAATGAGAGAATTTCACTGTAAACCTCCATTCCCTCTATCCAATAGCATTTCTGCCTGACTCAGCAGAATAGACACAAATTTTCTAGTAAATGTTCTTGAATGGGGAGTAGTCACTCCATAAAAATGTCAGCATTCCAAATTTCTGTGACATTGCTGATCACCATTTTTCAGTTGCTAGAAGGTTTATTACAATCTTTTTATCTTTAAGAAAATCCAATAATGCAAACAATTATCATACAGCTTATTTCACTAGAGAATCGCTTAAGAGGTAGTCTGTCTATAGATGATCAATTATAAGTAGTTACATAAAGTTTTTTAAAAGTTATAACTTGGTGGCACAAAGAAAATATTTAACTTCTTTTTTTTTTTTTAATTTTTTTTTGTTTTTTAATGTTTATTTATTTTTGAGACAGAGAGAGACAGAGCATGAACGGGGCAGGGTCAGAGAGAGGGAGACACAGAATCTGAAACGGACTCCAAGCTCTGAGCTGTCAGCCCAGAGCCCGACGCGGGGCTTGAACTCATGGACCGCGAGATCATGACCTGAGCTGAAGTCGGCCGCTTAACCGACTGAGCCACCCAGGCGCCCCTAACTTCTTTTTTTTTTTTTTTTTTTACTTCCTTACCTCCAAGGGAATCTTCACTTACCTTTGTCAGATTCAGCTCTTGTTTAAAACATTTTAATTTTTTAAATGTTTATTTATTTTTGACAGACAGAGAGAGACAGAGGAGCAGGGGAGGGGCAGAGAGAGCGCGAGACACAAAATCCGAAGCAGGCTCCAGGCTCCAAACTCACAAGCCATGAGATCATGACCTGAGCCGTAGTCGGAGGTTTAACCGACTGCCCACCCAGGCCCCCCCAAAACATTTTAAATCTGAGAAGGGATACTAATCAATTTCAACACCTTCTTGAGAAGAGAAGTGTCAAAAAAATCCATACAGAAATTATTCTCACTTTAAGAGCAACTCCTATTGCTAGTATCTTCCATAGTAGCTACTACTACTAAATCAAAATGAATTGACCCTAGACAGTTTTAAAAGCATGTACATACAATATGTCATATGTTCTACAAAGTGCATGAGATTCCCAGTGTGGGATTCTTCCAGCTCTTTATGTGAGGACAAGTACAGAAGGAAGGAAAGGAAAAGGATGATGTAGAGAGATAAGAAATTCAAGAAGAAAATAATAAGATAGCTTGGGGTTCTCTGGAAAATGTAGGGGTTAAAAAAAAACCATAAATGAGGTAAGTGTCTCTAAGGATTTCTCATTCCTTTTTTTTTTTAGAAGTTTACACTCCTGTGCTTAAAAAAAAAATCTATGAAGACATTTTGAAAACTTTAATTACAATTTTGTATCATTTTTTCTATCGCAGGGCAGACTAAACAAATTATTTATTCATGATGATCTGCTTTTCACCTTCTGTAATCTGAAAAGCATGCTCATCAGTTGTTAAGAAAGGGAATATTTAGAATCTTGCGCGAAGAGCTTATTCTTCAATGTGGTGTACACGTCAGCACCTGTGTGTGATCTTGAAACAAAATGGAAATTTCTTACAACAGACAAATCTTACACCTAACAGAAAGATATGAGAAGGTAGAGGACTTCAATTATTGGAGTTTCAAGATGAATGAGAAGTGTGACTGCTCTTGAGTGCCCTGGAGGTGGATGATAATATTTCAAACACAAGGATATCAATGAAAAAGAGAAGGAAAGATGGAAACCATTAAAAGACTGCTTGAGGTAGCATCTATAGCTCACCATGGAAATGAAAGATGAAAAAATATAACAGAGAACTCTAGGACAGTGAACTTGTCACACACACAAAAAAGTACAGAAGATATACTTACTTTCTAACAGTTATAGTAGAAAAAAGAACTGGGGATAAGAGACATTTTGCAAAAGGGAATAAGAGGTCTTATATATTTGCTAGGTACAGAGGAAAAAGAGATCAGGGAAATATTAAAACTCTGGAGACAGATTAATAATATTTGTGAACCAAACATTTCCTATAACCAGAAGCTATCACTTTATAACTTTCAAATTAATTTTAAAATATACCCTTTATAACAAATTTTTTTCAAGCATCAGATTTATATCTTAAAAAAATGATACCGTATGTCCTTACATTTCCTCCCTTCCAAAATATCTCACTGAAATAATGTCAATTATGTACAAAGAGGAATAAATATATACCAGAACTGATAACTGAAGGTGACTTGGGTTATTGGGGACCAACAGCAGATATATTTGTTAAGAACACAGTGGGAGAGATAGAAGAGGAAAGAAGATAAGCCAAAATAAAAAAAAAAAAAAACATTGCAACTAAAATATATACTTAATAAGGCAGCCTCAAAAGTTAGTCTTTTTTGTTTGTTTTTTAAATAGGCTTCAATAGCCCAAGGCAGGGCTTGAACTCATGACCCAGAGAGCAAGATATAAGCTGAGATCAAAGCTGGATGTTTAACCAACAGAGCCACCCAGGTACCTCAAAAGTTAGTCTTTTCTTTTTGGCAGATCCCTAAGAATGATTAAGGTTTAAATCAGAGTATAGACAGCAGGCATAGACCGTAGTTTAATAATGAGTTTAAATAATTTGTGCACTACATATGGAATAGAGGTCCACATTTGTTAGTTTCTCATCCCTGTGTATGTAGAGAAATTTTAAGTATTACAAAGTAACCTAGGCTCAAAATTAGTATCTGGTCTCTAAGAAATTGAGGGGTGCCTGGGTGACTCAGTCAGTTAATAGTGTCTGAATTTGGCTCAGGTCATGATCTGGCAGTTGTGAGTTTGAGCCTTTCATAGGGCTTTATGTTGACAGCGTGGAGCCTGGAGCCTGCTTGAGTTCTGTGTCTCCCTCTCTCTCTGCCCCTTCCCCACTCACACCATCTCAAAAATAAACATTAAAAATTAAAAAAAAAAAAAAAAAAGAAATTGAATCATCTTTTAAGGGAATGCAAAAAATATATCCTAGACTTTTTAAAGAAATACATTTTTCAGGAATAGAATAAAAGTAATTCTGAAACATGAATTTAAAATAAATTTCTAGGGGCGCCCGGGTGGCTCAGTCGGTTAAGTGTCCAACTTCGGCTCAGGTCATGATCTCACGGTCTGTGGGTTCGAGCCCCACGTCGGGCTCTGTGCTGACAGCTCAGAGCCTGGAGCCTGTTTCAGATTCTGTGTCTCCCTCTTTCTCTGACCCTCCCCTGTTCATGCTCTCTCTCTCTTTGTCTCAAAAATAAACAAATGTTAAAAAAAAATAAAATAAATTTATAGTGTAGAGAACAGAAAAAAGATGCAAAGGTGAGAATAATCAGAAAAATAACAGAGGGGATCAGTCCAGAATACCTTATATTTAAAAAACAAACATTCTCTGAAAAAGGAATGGAGAAAATGGTTGCAGAAGAGGGATACAAGCAGAGAAATTATACATAAAAAATAATAATAAAAACTTTTAAGAAGTGAATAGATTTATCTGCAGAGGTATGTGACTGCTGAGTGTGAAGCAGAATGGAAAAATGTCCATACCTGGTAATATTCTTATGGAACTTCCATAATTCATAAAGTTTTCAAAATCAAAGATTCATTTACTTAACAAATAAATCCTTGAACTGGTATCAGATTTCATTAGTAGCACTGGATGCTATAGAAGATGTAAAGCAGCAAGACTCCAGTATCCACCTTTTGGGCTGTGTGTCCTTATTTAACATCTCTGTGCTTTAATAAGAAACTAGAATACATTGGAGTTTGAACTTTCAAAGGCAAGTTTTAGTGACAAGGATTATACCCCCCCAATCCAATTAATACTATTTTATATTGAAATTAAGAAACAGTGAGGATCATTTAAAAAAATAAGTCTCACCTTGATTTAAAAACATTAAAACAAAATTTATATGTGACTTAAGAGAATATGATTTCTAACAAAAAGCAAAGCTAATCATACAGAAATGATAAAAATATTAAATATAACTACGTCAACTACCTGCAAAATATAATGGAAAAGAAACAAAACATTCTTCTTATTAAAATGAGATTTTTTAAATTAATATTTTTATTTTGAGAAAGAGCACGCATGGGAGAGGAGCAGAGAGAAAGAAGGAGAGACAGAATCCCAAGCAGGCTCTGTGCGGTCAGCATACTCATGAACTGTGAGATCATGACCTGAGCTCAGATCAAGAGTGGGATGCTTAACCGACTGAGCCACCCAGTTGCCCCTAAAGTGAGATAATTTTTTTTAAAGGAAAAGTAAGTGCCAATTGTGGTTCTATATCATACTGGAGGCATAGTACAACTCCTTGGAAAGTATTGGGCAGGAGTCAATGGGGGTAAGAGAGGGAAAAGAAAAGAAATACTGGTTTTATGTAAATCTATACATTTAAACCAGTATGATTGAAAATTTTCCAGATACAGCAAATCTGCATCACGACTGTGATCAGGCTCATGCCTTTATGCTCAGATTGCTTTGTTTCTTTTTTTTTTAAGAATAACTTTTTTTTTTAAGTTTATTTACTTATTTTGAGAGAGAGAGGAAGAGAGAGAGAGAGAGAGAGCGCACAAGCAGGGGAGAGGCAGAGAGACAGGGAGAGAAAGAATCTAAGCAGGAGTCACACTGTCAGAGCAGAGCCTGATGAGGGGTTTAAAACTCAGGAACCTTGAGATCATGACCTGAGCTGATATCAAGAGTCTGACGCCTAATGGACTGAGCCACCCTGGGCACCCCTAATTTGCTTCATTTTGATTAAATTTCTTCCATGAAGAAACTGCTGTTGGATATAAAGTGAAATGAAAAGCCACTCTCCTGCTACTCTGGGTAAATTTGTCTCTGGAAGTAGTCTAGGTTGTTAAAATGATTTTACTTCTGCTGTAAGATCCCAGGAAGATTGTGCATTAACAAAATCAGCGTTGAACAGTCAACATTTACATTTAACATAATAACCATCTTATGAGCAGTTTTTTGTTTTATATTTGAGTTGGTACTTTAAGTACCAACAACAGATGGCTCAATTTCATTTATAAACCTAAAGTAAATATTCCATACCTTGACATTATAAATGTAACAATATAGCAAGTAAAATTTAAGTAGTAGGAGAGAGAAGGTCAGGTCTAGGGAAGGAACATAAGTTTCCTAGTCTTACAAGAAGAAAAAAGGTATGGCTTCTATGTGATATTTAAAGAAATAGAAATTTAAATACAATTGTAGAAATGAAAACAGCAGATAAAAAAAGTAAAAAAAAAAACATCTACTTTAAAAAACTTGGAAGAATTATAGAGGAGGAAAATTTTGGATTCCATATGAGGGTTGAGTACCATAGTTTCAAATGGAGAGCTAGAATACATTGTACTTAAAAGTGACTAACTAAAAAATGGCAAGTAACAATTTGTTTGTTTGTTTGTTTTTGTTTTTTTGTTTACCGGTGCAAAAGTGCAAACCAAGAAGTTTTATAAGTGATCATTTTGGGGCAAGCTTAGACCTAACCACTGAGTAGCCCAGAGCAAGGAGACACAAAACTACATTTAAATATTTTACATTTATTAAATTTAGATAAACTGTTAAATGAAATATAATCAATTCTTCTATGCTAACTAATATGGTTTCATAAAAAAAAGGATGGAAGAAGAAACTCAGCAATTAAAAGGCAATGAGTTCAGTTATTACTATGTCTGTCATATGCTGTTGATAAAATCGTGATAATTTTGTTGCAATAAAATGGAGGCACACATAATTCACAAAGTATTATATATATTTTCTAAAATTTCATCCAATGATTTGAGCAAAATCACTTTAAGCAAGATTTTAATATAACTACTGTTTTAATGTGGGTGAAGGCAAATTAAACAACTTTTTTTTGAATCTTTGTAGTTTTCACATAGTATTTAAAAAAAATATTTCAGTTTAGAGAAATTTTCTTTCTGCTGAGGTAGCAACAACTGATATTAATTATATTTTAATGAAAAACTTAGAAGCCAAAATAAAATGTCCAATCATTTTAGAACATTGGAACAGAATCTGTCCTAGATGCTCTATGTGTCCACCTGAATCCCCCTTTCTGCTCTTTGTACCTACCCAGTAACAACTCACAGATGTCTCCTTTTCTAGTGAATTTCTCATGACCAAATGACAGTTACCTTACCTGGGTGGACACACTGACTTCTCCACCTTCACCCTCGGCCAACTGTTGTAGTTGTACAAAAGGCCAGTCCCTTGTCACAAGCTGGAGCTAAATCTGTGGTACTATCTCTGCCACTGAGATCACCTTCTTGCTACTTTTTCGTCTGCTGACTCAGTTTCCCTCACTGCCCGCCTCTGGAAAACAACATTCAATATAGCACTTGAACAAGAATACCCACCTGAGGCTGCTTTTAGGAAATGCAACTTAAGTCAGGGTCCAATATGTTAAATTATCCCCACCAGATAAATTACAAATATTTCAATTTTATGTACAATACCATTTTTGCATCATATATCACAATTTTCATTGTTTCTTAAAGCAACATATAGATCCTTAAAGGAAAGTAAAAATAATCATTTTTACACACCACAGCTGTTACAGCCGGTCCTAAGGGATACAAATGCAAGAGTCTTATAAACTGTTTCAGATTGGAGTCGCTTGTTACTAGCAATGGTTGATAATAGTGTCCTAAATGGTGAGTACCTCTGCAGCAACTAAATGGAACATGAAAGATGTTTAAAAAGGATGCCCAGTGTAAGACATTGAAACGTACTTATAGTTAAATTCCCTGAACAAAACACCACGGGAGAAGGCATTTTTTCAATAAATAGGTGATTTTTAGAATTTTGATATAATAAGTGAGATAATGAGGAATATGTGAAAAGAAGAAATTCACATGGAATGACAGAATGCGAACAGAATGCACATATGATGCTTTACTATAACATTTTAGAATAAAAAAATGACTAAATTCAATGGACATGTGTAAGTTTTAAAAAAAAATTTAGCTATTTTTCAGAAGTTTTTGACTTACATTGTATTTTCAGGAGACCATGAAACAGCAGTACATTGAGACTTAGGAGACCTAGTATCCTGTCCTCATTTTCTTATCTACTTCCATGATCTGAGGCAAATCAACATGTCAAAGAAAACAAGGAAGAACATACTACCTGATTTACCACCTCCAGGCCCATCTCTTCTATGTTAGCAGGTGGGTGACTATATCATTGGAAATGTATCAGAGTTGACAAAAATGCATCGAATTGTCTATATAATTAAAAGCAAAAATAATTGCATATGTGTTGTTAAGAAACACAAAAAATGCCAACAATTTTTTTTTTTTTTAATTAGTAATATACCCCTCTGGTCCACACATTTATCCTTGTCACCTTGGTTTCAATCACATGAAGGTGATTTTAAAGCCACTGTCAAATCTGTATGTCCACAGAACCACAGTATATTCAAAGATCTGCCATATGTCAAGAGATACGCTATCATAAATTATCTCATAAATTTATTACATCAAATTACTTTTCACTTATTTTCAGTTCTTTCCAAAACAGGTTAGAAACAAATTCTTCTTGCATATAGTTTCTTGCATGTGTCTCTGATTTTCTCTCACTGGTTATGGTTTCCTTCAAAGTTCTTAACAAAAGCATGGAAAACTCCTTTATAAAGAGATTTGAGTGTACAGTGAATGAAATAGTGAAATACTTGAGCCCTTACAGGATATTTAAAATAATCAAGTATGCTCCAGGAATGAGATTTGAATGAATGAATCTTAGTATACATTTGATTGAAGAAAAACAGGCATATAATTTGCAGGTCTGTCACCGGCCTAAACTTCAGTGCATTTAACACAAGAGATTCTCTGCTATAAGTGTGTTTCAATGAGGGTAGTTCATGAGTGGGGGAAAAAACTGGCTTGCATTACAAATGTTTAAGAAAAGGAATTGTTGCCCTTTGAAACCATTTAAATAGATAGGGAGTTAGTCATATTTTAATTTGTTTGATGACAATAAAACAGTGATATTTATTACTTTTAAAGCTCACAATGCCCAGTGTTATTTTAAATTGTTCTCTCACATTGAGATTATTGCTTTAAGAGGTGCATAATTTCTGTCTAGCTACTTTCTCATAAATCAGTACAATATGCAATTTTCTGCGAAAGGAGGAATGCTTTCTAAGGCTCTGAACGTCTATGAAAGAGTAACTTAAATACTAAGATGATACTTTCATTACTGCATCTAAAAGAATATTGTTTATCATGAATTAAAAATCCTGGGATATATGTTGAATAAGTCATTCTTGACTTTTTCTAAAGCCTAGAATTTAGTTTATGTACCCTTGTGACTTTTGTATTGGCGATTCTGAAACAACCGTTGATTTTCTAGTCCACATTGTTTTAGAAAATTCTCATGTTTTTCTAAAAGACAGTCACGCCAACCACATACAGCATGTTGATTTCAGCCACTCAGATAGATTTCCCTTCACTTTGATACACACTCTGAAAGCCGCCAAAATTAGTATTGATTATGCCTATAAAATACACTTTAAATCAGACCATTCTCAAGCATACATTATAACATAATGGAAATTCATCAAGCTGCTTTAGCATGACATAGTACACATTGGATTTTGTGGCACAACTACTCTGACATTTGTGTTGGTTAAATCTTTTACATTTATTATCCACTTGAACCTTAAATAAAAACCCTAAGGGTATTACTTTTCATATCTTGCATGGGAGGAAAGAGTGTCCCAGAGAAGTTAAGCATTAATTATCATACCTAAATTTACATATCTGAAATTTGCAGGAAAATAAGTACAAATTAAAATTGTGTATTTCTTCCATTATACCACACTGCACTATGTTCTTTGTCTTAATGAAAATATATAGTCATAAATACTTCACCTAATATACCATGAGTTCTTTAGTGGAGCCAGAATACAACGTATTTTAAGCCCCACCCCCCCCCCCCCCCCCCCAATTAGTGGTTGCCATCTTCTTTAGTGTATACAGCTGAAAAACTTCTGGAATGTTTTACAGGCAATAACTGCTTGAGGTTGTTTTGTAACTTTGAGCTCAGATTGTCCCTGTCTATAACTGAATTCAATTTTCCACTGGTTTAAATGAAGTATACCAGATTATGGAGTACTATTCTCCAGTAGCATATGACTACAGGACATGTCCAAATTGATATACAATGAACAACTCAAACCTTAATAACCTTGAAAATCCTGGACACTTACTGCATTTTCTTCCCCTTCAATAATCTTTCTCTGTGTGAAATGCAAAGCTGGAACCGACAGTATAGTCCACAAGGCAGTACCCATTCCATATGATTAGTATTCATACCTTAGTAGTTACGGAATATTTTGAATATCACCTTTCAGGATTTGTTCTATTAATGAAATAACTATCCAGTTTGAAGCATACATTTCAAAATCTTTGTTTTTTTTATCCGTTTCAAATGAATTTCCAATTCTCCTAGTATTCCGTGTAAATAAATCAGGATTCTGACCTTGTCTTTTCACTTTCAGAGTTTTTCCCCAATATTCATTTTTTAATTGTTGGATAACAATAGACTCTTAATTAATGTTCTTCTCTCTCTTTTTTTCTGTTACTTGGTCTTACAAGTTAGTTTTGACAGACCTTTCCTGATAAATCTTTCATAACTATTCATGATTATTCAAAATATTTCATTTAATATTTTTATCATGGCCTTCCATGACTTCTATAATCTAGCCCCTACATGTCTTTCCATTATTATTCTTCATTATTATATCTATATAATTATCTCCGCATTGAATGAATGAACTATCCTCTTTGCAATAAGCCTTGCTTGCTTTTCTGCTTACCTACATGTGTCTGTATTCATGATGTGTCTTATTAAGTGCTGTATTTTTCACCTAAATCTCCATGTATTCAAATTCTACCTAACCTTGAATACAAAGCTTAAATACTACTGAATTAGTGACATCCTTCTTTGTTCTCCCTCTTCATGGTAGTTTCATTTGTCTCTGAATTTCTATGATCTCTGTATATACATCCTTTGAGGAACTTATTACCTCTGCAATTGCAGTGCTGTTTTGGTTATCTATGCTATAGCCTAGATCTATTTTTCAATGAAGGAGATCCTCCATTAGACTCTTTAAGCACTGAGTCCTAACCCAGGTCATTTTTTTTTTTTACAACTTTTATTTAAATTCTAGTTAGTTATCATACAGTATAACATTAGTTTCTGATATATTGATTAAACACTTTCACAAAATACCCAGTGTTCATCGCAGCATTTAATCCCCATCACATATTTAACTCATGGCCCCATCCAACTCCCCTCTTGTAAATATCAGTTTGTTCTCTATAGTTAATAGCCTACTTTTTACTTTGCCTCTCTTTTTGTCCCCCTTTGCTCATTCATTTTGTTTCTTGAATTCCACATATGAGTGAAATCATATGGTATTTGTTTTTTTCTGACTGACTTATTTTACTGAGCATAACACTCCCTCATTCCATCCATGCTATTGTAAATGGCAAGGCTGTGTTATTTTTATGGCTGAATAATATTCCATTATATATATACACTGCCTCTTCTTTGTCCATTCATCAGCCAATGGACATTTGCCCTGTTTCCATAATTTGGCTATTGTAGATAATGCTTCTATAAACATTGGGGTGCATGTATCCCTTTGAATTAGTATTTTTGTATTCTTTGGGTAAATACCTAGTATTGCAATTGCTGGATTATAAGGTAGTTCTTTTTCTAACTTTTGAGGAAACTCCATACTGTTTTCCAGAGTGGCTGCACCAGTTTGCATTCCCACCAACAGCACAAGAGGGTTCCTTTTGCTGCACATCCTCACAAACATCTGTTGTTTCTTGTGTGTGTGTGTGTGTGTGTGTGTGTGTGTGTGTGTGTGTTTAGCCATGCAGAAAGATGTGAGGGAATATCTTATTGTCATTTTGATTTGAATTCCCTTGATGATCAATGATGTTAAGCATCTTCTCATGTGTCTGTTGGTCATCTAGATGTCTTCTTTGGGAACATGTCTACTCATGTCTTCTGTCCATTTTTAAATTGGGTTTTGGGTTTGGACTTGTGTAAATTCTTTGCATATTTTACATATTAACCCTTTCTCAAATATGTCATTTGCAAATATCTTCTCCATTTTGTAGGATGCTTTTTTGCTTTGTTGACTGTTCACTGTGCAGAAGCTTTTATTTTGATGAAGTCCTAATTGTTGCTGTTGTTGTTGTTGTTGTTATTGTTGTTTTTGGTTCCCTTGCCTCAGGACACATATTAGAAGGCAGTTGCTACAGCCAATGTCAAAGATGTTACTGCCTGTATTCTCCTCTAGGGTCTTAATAGTTTTGGGTATAACATTTAGGTCATTAATCCATTTTGAATTTATTTCTGTGTTTGGTGTAAGAAAGACATCAAGTTTCATTCTTTTGCACGTGGTTCTCCAGTTTCCCAACACCATTTGTTGAAGAACTGTCTTTTTGTCATTGGATATTCTTTCCTGCTTTGTCAAGGATTAATTGACCACATACTTGTGGGTCCATTTCTGGGTTTTCTATTCTGTTCTGTTGATTTATCTGGCTATTTATTTGTGCCAATACCATACTGTTTTGATAACTACAGCTTTGAAATATGACTTTAAGTCTGGAATTGTGGTGTCTTCAGCTTTGCTTGTCTTTTTCAAGGTAGCTTTGGCTATTAGGGATTTTTGTGATTCCATACAAATTTTAGGATCCTTTGTTCTAGCTCTATGAAAAACCCTAGTGGTATTTTGGTAGAGTTTGCATTAAATATATAGATTGCTTTGGGTAGTATAGACCTTTTTAACAATATTTTTTCTTGCAATCTATAAGCATGGGATATTTTCCCATTTATTTGTGTCATCTTCAATTTCTTTCATCAGCGTTTTATATTTTATGGAGTATAAGTCTTTCACCTCTTTGGTTAAGTTTATTCCTAGGTATCTTATTGTGTTTGGTGCAACTGTAAATTTTTTTTAAGTTTATTTATTTATTTTTTATAGAGAAGAGAGAGAGAGTGCAGTGGAGAAGCAGGGAGAGAGGGAGAGAGAGAATCTCAAGCAGGCTCCACGCTGTTAATGCAGAACCCGATGTGGGGCTCCATCTCACAAACCATTAGATCATGACCTGAGCCAAAATCAAGAGTCAGACACTTAACTGAGTCTCCCAGACACCTCAAAGTGCAATTGTAAACTTGACTGATTCCTTAATTTATCTTTCTGCTGCTTTATTATTGGTGTATAGAAATGCAACAGATTTCTGTACATTGGCTTTGTATCCTGTGACTTTACAGAATATTTTTATCAGTTCTAGCAGTTTTGGGGTAGAGTTTTTTGGGTTTTCTATATAAAGTATCATATATGCAAATCATGAAAGTTTTACTGCTTTGTTGCCAATTTGGATGCATTTTATTTCTTTTTGTTTTCTGATTGCTGTGGCTAGGACTTCCAGTTACTATGTTGAATAAAAGTGGTGTGACTGGACATCCCTGTCTTGTTCCTGAACACAGGGGAAAATTTCTCAGTTCTTCCCCATGGTGGATGATACTAATTGCAGGTTTTTCATATATGGCCTTTATTTTGTTAAGATATATTCCCTTAACCCTACTTTGTTGAAGGTTTTTATCATGATAGATATACCTTGTCAAACACTTTTTTAGCATCTATTGAAGAGATCCTATGATTTTTATCCTTTCTTTTATTAATGTGGTATATGATGTTGATTGATTTGCAAATAGTGAGCCACTCTTGCAACAGAGAAATAAATCCCACTTGATGTGGTAAATGATTTTTTTAATGTATTGTTGGACTTGGTTTGCTACTATTTCAATGAGATTTTTTGCATCCATGTTAGTCTGGGATATTCATCTGTATTTCTCTTTCTTGATTGTGTCTTTATATGTTTTGGGCATCAGAATAATGTTGGCCTCCAAGAATGAATTTGGAGGTTTTCTCTCCTTTCCTATTTTTTTGGAATAGTTTGAGAAGCATAGGTGGTAACTCTTCTTCAGGTGTTTGGTAGAATTTGCCTGTGAAGCTATCAGCCCTGGACTTTGTCGGTAGGTTTTTGAGTTTTTTTCCTGATTCAATTTCTTTGCTGGTTGTTGGTCTGTTCAAATTTTCTATTCCTTCCTGTTTCATTTTTGGTAGGTTATAGGTTTCTGGGAATTTGTCCATTTCTTCCAGGTTGCCCAATTTTGTTCGCATATAGTTTTTCATAATATTCTCTTATAATTATATTTCTGTGGGATTGGTTGTTATTTCTCCTCTCTCATTTGTGATTTTATTTATTTGAGTCTTTTCCTTTTTTTTTCAAAAATTCCGGTTAGAAATTTATAAATTTTATTAGTTTCCAAAGAACCAACTCCTGGTCGCATCAATTGGTTCTATTGTTAATTTAGTTTCTATATCATTTATTTCTGCTCTGATCTTTATTATTTCCTTCTGTTGCTGGATTTAGGCTTTGTTTCTTGTTCTTTATCTAGCTGATTTGTGTGTCAAGTTATTTATTTGAGATTTTTCCTTGCTTCTTGATGTAGGCCTATATTTCTATGTGCTTACCTCTTAGGACCACTTTTGCTGCAACTCAAAGATTTTGGATTATTGTGTTTCATTTTCATTTCTCTCTCTCTCTCTCTATATATATATATGTAGATATATGTCTTCTTTGATTTCTTTGTTGACCCAATCATTATTTTAGTAGCATATTGTTTAACCTCCATATATTTGTAGACTTTCCAATTATTTTTTTTCGTTGATTTCTAGTTTCATAACATTGTCAGAATAGATGCATGGTATGATTTTAACTATGCTGTATATGTCGAGGCCTGTTTTGTAACCTAATATGTGATCTCTTATGGGAAATGTTCCACATACACTTGGAAAGAATGTGTATTCTGCTTTTTTATGATGGGATATTCTGAATACAAATGTTATGTCCATCTGATCTGGTTTTTCATTCAAAGCCATTGTTTCCTTGTTTATTTTCTATTCAGATGATCTGTCCATTGATGTAAATGGGGTCTTCAACTAGTTGCTTTATTTTTGCTATTGTTTTATATATTTGTGTTCCTTCATATTGGGGGCATAAATATTATAACAGTTTGATCTTGTTGGATTGTCTCCTTTATGCCCTTCTTTTTCTCTTTTTACATTCTTTTTTTAAACTCTAGTCTGTCAAATATAAGTGTTGTAACTCTGGCTTTCCTTTCACATCCATTTGCATGAAAGATATTTCTCCACCCCCTCACTTTCAATTTGAAGGCGCCTTTAAGTCTTAATTTTATAGATGAGTCTTAATTTTTTAAAATCTATTCCGATACCCTATGTCTTGTGATTAGAGCACTAATACATTTACATTCAAAGTAATTATTCGCAGATATATACTTATTGCCACTTTATTACATGTTTTATCATTGTTTCTGGAGATTTTCTCTGATCCTTTCTATTCTTTGTCACTTTTGGTCTTTCTTTTCCAACCAAAGTGTCCTCTTTAATATTTCTTGCAGGACTGTTTTAATGTCATGAACTCCTTTAGTTTTCATTTGTTTGGAAAACTCTTTATCTTTCTTTTTGTTCTGAGTGATAGCCTTGCTGGATAGAGTAGTCTTGGCTGCAAATTTTCCCATTCAGAACTTTGAATATATCATGTCATTCCCTCTGGCTTGCCACACTTCTGTTAAGAAAACTCTAGCTAGCCTTATGTGCCTTCCTGTATAAGTTAAGGACTTCATTTGTCGTGCTGCCTTTAAGATGTTTTCTTTATCACTATATATTGCAAATTTAATTATAATATTCCTTGTTGGCTCACATTTGTTGATCTTTTTAAAAATTTTTTTTAATCTTTATTTATTTTTGAGAGAGAGACAGACTGTGAGCGGGGGAGGGGCACAGACAGGGAGACACAGAATCCGAAGCAGGCTCCAGGCTCTGAGCTGTCAGCACAGAGCCTGACATGGGGCTCGAACTCACAAACCATGAGATCATGACCTGAGCCAAAGTCGGACGCTCAACTGACTGAGTCACCCAGGTGCCCCACCACATTTGGAGATTTTGATGAAAGTTCTCTGTGCCTCCTGGATCTGAAAATCTTTTTTTTTTTTTCTTCCCCCAATCAGGCAAGTTTTCCACTATTATTTCTTCAAATAAATTTTCTGTTCTTTTTCTCTCTTCTTGTTCTGGGACTTCTACGATAAGAATGTTATTATGTTTGATGGAGTGACCGAGTTCCCTAAGTCTGTTCTTGTGTTGCATTCTCTCTTTTGTTTAGTTCCGTTATTTTCCATTAATTTGTGTTCTAGGTCACTGATTTGTTTCTGTGCTTCTTCCAGCCTGCTGTTCATTGCATCAAGCCTGTTTCCAATCTCATTCATTTCATTCTTCATCTCTGATTGATTCTTTTTTTAACTCTATTATCTCTGTGGTAAGGGTCTTCCTAATGTCTTCTATTCTTTTCTCAAGCCCAGTCAATATTCTTATGATTGTTGCTTTAAATTCTCCATCAGGTATGTTACTTTTATCTTTTTCACTTAGATCTCTAGTCATGGGCTTCTTTCATTTGAATAAATTCTGCCATCTTGGAATTTTGTCTAAGTCTCTCCCTTCTTCTGTGTTAGAGAAACCAGTTATGTCTCCTGTTCCTGAAAGCCATGGCCTTATGAAGAAGAGGTCATGTAGTGCCCAGGGCCTGGTACTTCAGGGAGTTGTATGTGCTGTGCTGTTCTGTTTTGGCTGCTCGATACTTTAGTCATCTGCAGAGACTCTCCTTGCCTGCTGTGGGCAGTGTTTGGTTCCTGGCCTGAATGTGGCAAGTTTTAACTAGGTGATTCTGGTCTGCTTCTTAAATGAGACTTGGCACCAACTCTATCAGAATTGAAGCCCTGCAGAACTGTCTAGTTGGGAGATGTGGTGTGGGCTTGGGTTTGTGTTGGTCTTCTGGGGTAGGGGCCTGCTGTGCTGGGACTGAGGCAAGCTTGACTGAGAAGACCAGAGCACAGAGGTTTGGTGCTTGGTGTAGGGAAGTTAGGCAGCCAGTGCTGAGCTGCTTTCCTCAGGTGGCTCTGTGTCCATGGTGAGGGAACAGGGGAGGGAAATGGTGCCAGCCAGCTCCTCTGTTCTAAGAGAGGTGTCTCTGTGAAAGCTGCCTCTCAAGGAAGTGCTCATAGAATAACAAATAACATCCCCTCTGTATGCCTCAGGTGTTTTTCAGGTCATTTCTTCCAAGGTGGCTGCCCCAACCTCCACCATGTTGTTTGAATGCCTTTTCTCTAGGAACAGTGCAGTGCTCTCAAAGCCCCACTGGTTGCATTAACTCATGAAATTGAGCCTCTCATTTCCCCTGGCTTCAGGGGAAATGTTCTCCCTGTGCATTCCCCTGTGTACTCCTCTCTCACTCTTCTCTGTGACCAGGGCCCTTCTTCTCTGCAGCACCCATCATCCATTTCTCCCCTAAGTCACACCTTCACACTTTCTACCTTCTTCAATGTGGCCTCTTCTCTCCCTTTAGTTGTGGAGTTCTGTCAGTCTTCTTGTTGATTTCTGGGCTATTTAGAATGATTTGATGGTATCGAGTTATGTTCCTGGGACAAGATGAGCCTATGGTCCTTTGCCCTGCCACCATCTTGAAAATCTTAATTCAAGTCATTTTGTATTATTCCTAGTGCCTAACATAGTACTTTAAACAAAGTCAGTAATCAAATAATATTAGGCAAATTAATAAATATCACTCTATATATGTGTGATTAATTTTAAAATAAGTGGCATGAACAGGGTAGTTATTATATTAATTCCTTTCAACTAAAATATATATCCATATTAAAATTCTATTATAATAAAATAATTTTAAAAGTAACATAATATTCTATGTCTTCTCTTTCTTTTCTAATAATGCTTTCATGTTTTCAACTTGCTTTCTTTATGTTGTATATCAACAGAAACATGATGCATATAAACCAATAAATACATTTTTTTCAGAACAGCTTTAGGAAGATGTAATTGATGTACAAAAAACTGTACATATTAATGTATATAATTTGATGAATTTGGACATATGCTTACATCTGAAACTGTCCCCAATGTAATAGACATGTTTGTCACCTCTCAAAGTTCCCTTCTGTCTTTTTTTTTCTTGTAGTGAGAACACAATATGAGAATTAATTTCTTAAAATTTTAAGTGCACAATATATATTGTTAACTATGGACACGGTACTGTACTGCTGATTTCTAGAAATATTACTTCTTACATAACTGAAAATTTAATTAAATAGCTCCATAATTCCCCCTCCATACTTGTGCTGGCAACCACCATTCTACTCTTTGATTCTATGAGTATGACTATGTTAGATATGTCATGTAAGTGGAATCATGTAGTATTTGTCTGTGACTGGCTTATGTCACTTAGTGTAATATCCTCTAAGTTCATATAGGTTGTCACCTAAGACAGCATTTTTCTTCTTTTTAAAGACTGAATACTTTGACCTATCACATCCATTCATCCATGATGATCATTTGAATTATTTTTGCAATTTCGCTATTAAGAGTTATTGAAATCAACATAAGGGTGCAGATATATGTTCAAGATCTGGTTTCAATTATTTTGGATAAACATCCAGAAGTGACATTGCTGGATCATATTACATTTCTATGTTTAATTTTTTGAGGAACTACCATGTCGTTTTACATTTTACATTCACAGCAACTTTTTTTTTAATTATAATTTTTTAAATGTTTATTTTTGAAAGTGACAGAGACAGAATGTGAGTGGGTTGGGGCAGAGAGAGGAAGGCACAGAATCTGAAGCAGGCTCCAGGCTCCGACCTGTCAGCACAGAGCCTGATGCGGGGCTTGATCTCACAAGCTGTGAGATCATGACCTGAGCCAAAGTTGGACGCTTAACCTACTGAGCCACCCAGGTGCCCCTACATTCACAGTAACTTTAAAAAGGGTTACAATTTTCCATATCCTCACCAATATTATTATTTTTTTCCATAATAGCCACCCTAATAATTGTGAGATTATATCTCATTGTGGTTTGGCTTTGAATTTCTCTAATGATTAGTGATGTTTGAGCATCACTTCATGTACCTGTTGGCCATTTGTATGTATTTTTTTTTGAAAAACAAAAAATGTATATTAAAGTCCCTTTCCCACCTTTAAAATTGGGTTATTTTGTTTATTTTGAGCGTTGCATTTTAGGAGTGTTTTACCTCATATATTTTGGAAATTAACTTCCTATCAAATATATGGCTTTCAAATATTTTCTCCCAATTCCATAGGTTGCCTATTTTGTTGATTGTCTCCTTTGTTGTGCAGGGGTTTTTCAGTTTGACGTAGTCCTTCTCATCTATTTTTGCTTTTGTTGCTTGTGCTTTTGCTGTCACATGTGAGAAATTACCACAACAAATGTTAAGAAGCTTTTTCATCTTCTGTTTTATTATAGGAGTTTTTACAATTCCAGGTTTTACATTTAAGTCTTTAATTCATTTTGTGTTTATTTTTCTGTATGGGGTGAGCTATTTTGTGTATGGGCATCCATTCTTTTACACGTGATTATCCAGTTTTCCTAACACCATTTATTGAAGAAAATATTTGTTCAGGTGACTATATATGTGTGGGTTAAATTCTGGGTTAAAATATATAATTTTATATTATTCAGAAGATGATTATCACTCCTAAACTTGGGCTTATGAATGCATTTTTATGTAGCAAAATTTCACAAGTCAGTAATTGAGTAATTCAACATGTGGCTATGAGTACAGTGTTTAATTTGGGAATTTAAAAATGAAATTTAGTTTTAGCAAATTCACATATATATAGCAAATAGGACAAGGACTGACTAAGTATTATCTAGTAATGCTTAGACTTAATGCATAGGAGATTGTAGTTTATGTAAGCAAATTAAAATACCAGGCTCTTTCTTGATGGCCTTGAAATGCTGCAATAAATATGTATTCTTTATTTGTGAATTGTTATTCTGAGTTGTCCAAAAATAGTTCAAAAGAGTGAAACAATGTTATAATTTATTAACATAGATTCTTCTTCTCATTAGTATGAATAATAAAAATAACTTATTTTAAAATTCATTTTCAATTAAAAACATTTTAACTTATTTTAATTTTTTAAAACAGAAGTTGTTTAAATTTTTAGAAATACATAATCATTGTGGGTCCTTTCCAAAGAAAAGTTTTTTAAGTATATTGACCTTACAGCCTAAATTAACACAAAATTTAATAAGATTCACATTGTGAAGCATTTTACAAAATGACTGCTAGACCATTAACCTGTTTTGCCAGGAAAGTATCCAAATCTAGTTATTGGTGTTGCATTTTTCTTTCTTTCCTTTTCTTTCTTTCTTTCTTTCTTTCTTTCTTTCTTTTTTCCTTTACTGGGTATTTGTGTGCACGTGTATGCAGAGAGAGTTTCCTGATAATCCAGAGTTTTGTCTTAATGTCTCCATTGAGGAAGTTTGACACCCCTTACCTCAATTCTTTCTTGTTACAATTAAAAAACTAACAAACAAAAATATGTCTTTATTTTGCCATCATTTTCTCAATATGGTGGAAATGAGGGATAAGATCAGAAAGGAGAGATTTTAAATATGATTTAAATGAATTGACTTATCTTTATAAGGGACAAATATATAAACGTATTTAGAGTTTTCAGTGATATGTATATTTCAAAGCCAACTAGTCAAAAATTTTATAAAATTTGTGTTTTATTTATAAATTATATTTGTCCATTGTTTTTTTATGCATCTCTTCACCTGCCAGAAACACTGGGCCTCCCAAAATACAGAACTAATGAGGGTGCCTGGGTGTCTCATTGGTTAAGTGGCCAGCTTCTGCTCAGGCATGATCTTTTGGTTCGCTAGTTTGAGGCCCCCTTCCAGCTCTGTACTGGCAGCTCAGATGCTGCAGCCTCCTTTGGATTCTGTGCTTCCTCTCTGCCCCTCCCGTGGTCTCTCTCTCTTTCTCTCTCTGTCTCAAAAATACATAAATATTTAAAAAATGGAAAAATTGAAGAAAATACAGAATTAATGAACAAACAAAAATGGATTATGAAAGAAATAATTACGTTTATAATGTTCACTGTAGTTCTTTTTTTGTGACTTATTGCAATTTAAGAACACTAAAGATTAATCACTATGCCACTGTGACCCTGCATTAGACATTCACATATACAGATCGCACACAAATCTGCAATGTGGACTCAACTGATACTGAGGCTCTTACCATGTGAAATTTACTAAATGGCAGATATTCAGATTGTTCTTCACTGCAGAGACAAGCTTATTATTAATAAAATTACAAATAAATGCAGAATGTGCAACTCTCATTATTTAATAGGACCAAAATTACAGTTTTAACTCTGTAATGAAAAGCCTAACTCTGTCACTATGTATACGCATACTAAAATATAAGATTATACCACAGAGGATATATTTCATTCCAATTCAATGAAAGTAGACAAAATCGACCAGGTCACAAATATTTTTATGAAGTCCCCCTTTTTTTTTTACAGTATGCTAAGAAAGCAAACAAAATAAGTCATATTTTAGGTGTTGCAATAGTCCAGACATACCATGATGAGAGCATGAGAAATAATGCCATTTAGAAAAAAGATGAAAAAAATATATACAGAAGAAATAAGGTTTATTTTAAGATGATCAAGAAGTCCATAACTTTCTAAATCTAAAACCAAATATTGTCAAAGGTAGAATTCAAAAGAAAATAACTAAGCTACATATAAAGAAGGGGTTGACATATTACTCAAAAGTACAGGTATTTGAACACTCATTCAGTTAGAGTTTTAGCAGCTGTCTTTAAACAATAAACTACACAATTTTGTAGAGCCTATACTTTTATTATGTTATAATTTGACCCCCTCAAAGGACCTATATGTGACAGATTCAATTGTTAATATATTAGCCAAACAACAGTGACATTAATGTAATCATGCTGCTGGGGGAAAGTATCAATACTCATCTAACTCATTTTCAATTCTTGTAGCAGTCTCTTCACTAGCCTGTAGCTTATAAGACTTTTTGGACTGGTCTTGGTCTGGAGCCAGTTCAGTCACATAAACTTTTTATTTGAACGGTCTTTTCCACACTGGAAGTTGAGTATAGAGTGATTTCATGATGGTGAAATGTTCTAATATACGGTATGTAGTTGAGACCCTATAAAGCTCCCAATTTTCCTATGAATGCACTCTGTTTAAAAAGAAAAACCAATATGGTGGCCTTTGTATCTATTTAGGTTCATACAGAAGGGTGGGGAAGAGTTGCCAGTTTCCAGGGTGACAGAATGTGACTGACAGACCTTGTCGTAGAAGGAAAGTGGTTGATTAGGAGATCTATGAAAGTTCTCACACTCATACCAGGTTGTCTTGGACCCAGCCCTATAAAGAAGCACAGGTCCTGTGCTTAATTAATGATAATTATTTTTTTTTAAGTTATTTATTTTAAGAGACAGAGTGAGGAAGAGAGAGATCGTCCTCAAGCAGGGGAGGAGCAGAGAGAGGAGAGAGAATCCCAAACAAACTCTACATCATCAGTGTAGAGCCCAAGGCAGGCCTTGAACTTAAAGCCATAAAATCATGACCTGAGCCAAAATCAAGTCAGATGCCCAACCAAATGAGCCACCCACATGACCCAGAAGGATAATTAAATATTTTATAATTAATTTTTTGGCTCAGTGGGAAGAGAAACATCAATATAAATAAAAATCCATTTTTTAATTTGAGATAAAAAATTCAATTCTCAGGATAATGCATTTAGGATTGGTGAAATGAGTCAGTGTGAGTATACAATAAATTCTATATATATTTCTATATATCTATTTTTATGTGTTAAGAAATTAAACAACGTTTTGATTCTTAAATATAACTTCACTATTGATAATCTGTTTTGGTTGCATCACATAGCTGCAGCTGTATAGGTTAATTCAACTTATTTCTTATTCTCCTCTCTAGGTTATGGTCAGAGAACATCATTTGATAATTCAGAAAAATCATCACATACTAGCCTTTTTAATAAGTCAGGAAATTTGTAGATTTTCTTATGTTTTACACTCCTATTAGTTTATTGATTTTATTTACAAATTCTGACAATTATCAAGTATTCTTAATGCTTAATATATTTTATAATTGCTTCTTAGAATCACTTCAATTGGATCATTCTTTATTTAAATTATTCTGTGTAAATTTGGAGCAAACAGCTATATATTTTTTTCTGCCAATGAACCTAAAAATCTCAGACTCAAATGAAGCTCTAGGACTAAACCATCCGCTGAAATATCAGTCCCATTAGTTCTCTGAATTCATAATTTAAGAACTGTAAGTAGAAGAAGGAGAGTGGTTGACTAGAGATGCTGAGATAACACTAACTATAGGAAACATCTTTTAGAAAATTAAATCACAACTTTTGGTTGTAAATTTTAAAAAGTAGTGTGACATATATTTTTAAGGAGTAAGTTGTCACACAACTTGAGAGATTTTTTAAGGCAGTCAATGCCTGTGATGGCATTGAATAGCAGAGAATCAGTTTTTACATAGTGAAAGAACTCAATACACATTTACCGAGCACTCACATAGTCTACTGTGGCCCATTCTCCATAAAGTAATGACTTATTAATTCTTAGATGAAAGAACTATAGCTCCAAGAGAGAAAAAGATATTCCCATGGTCTCACAAGCAATATTTAAAAGAATGAGAAATAAAACTTTGATTTTTTAAAAGCAAAATCTACAACCTTTGGAATTTTCAAGATTTCCTTTCACATTGGGAAAAGTGAGAAGACCAGATATCATGAGAGCTTTGAAACTCTCATACAAATAAACTGGTCGATTATAACACTTCCTTAACCAGCATTTGAATTGTGCTGCAAAATTGTATCTGTAGCAAAATGTCATGATATGAAAATATCAGCAATTATCTTAAAAAATATAGAAAACTTAATCTAAAAATGGGAGCTCCATTAATACTGTGATATGTAACAGTCCCCATGTGTTATAGTCTATATCTTAAATGACTGATTATTATAGCATAATCTTAGAATTTACACATAAAGGAACTGTCTAGAAGTCTCCTGTGTGTATATGTGTATTTCATCTGGAAGTATTTTTCCTTTTCTCTGCTTGTTCCTCTTCCTTTAGCCTCAAGCTATATGTATCTGAATGGCAGGTCAAAGGCTTTGAAGTTATTGTTTTCCCTTGACACTATACAAATTTCATTTTAAGTACTTCATGCTGATAACCCTGCCAAAAAATGTTATCTATTTTATAGATAACTCATAGAATCAGACAACAAACAGCTAAGTTAGACTTGGCATTTCATTAGCTATTTGGATATAGATACACATATTTGTCCACAATACACAAGAATAAATTGAAAAAATGGACAGTATTTCAAAAATAAGATAAAGGGAAGATTTGTACTCCATAGTAATATCAAAACATGGGCCATTGAAAACAAAACAAAAGCAGCATAATAAAATTACAATTTATAAAGTTATGACACAGTAGAAGGCATAAAATTCAACTATGCTTACCTTCATAGAGTTTTTTCTCAAAGTTTTGGTTAATTACAAAGTAATTTGATATAATAAAGAATGGAACCTTCCTATAGTCAACTCTCAGAGGTCACCTGCTGTTCTCGCAACATGTTGCAAAGTGGTATTAGAAAATATATTTCTGCTCTGTTTTATTTGTACATAAGCATTATAATAACTATAAAGGTTTGGTTTCCAAGTAACAGATTGATTCCTTGAAATGCTGTCTACTTATAGACTCACTGTTCTTATGATACTCCTTTTTCCTCAACTTTTTTTTTAAAGTTTATTTATTTATTTTGAGAGAGACAGAGAGAGCAATCAGGGAAGGGGCCTAGAGAGAGGGAGAGATATAACCCCAAGCAGGTTCCCCAAGCCCTATGTGGGGCTCCAACTCATGAACTGTGAAATCATGACCTGAGCAGAAACCAAGAGTGGGACACTTAACTAACTGAGCCACCCAGGTGCCCCTCCTAAACTTTGTAAACAGCTACAACAACTACAAAATGAATGATTGTCCAGTGCCGATTTGCAAAAACAAGTCCTTTACAAATTACTGTATTTTGTTTGGAAAGCTGAGATGACCAGTATATGTCATTCTGATCTTTAAAAAGAAGCAAAGATAAATGGAAAATAGAGAAGCAAAATCAGGCAAGAATATAGGAGATTTTCATTTAAAAATTAAGAAAAAAGTCCAATGTGTTATAATAGCGACTTTCTTCATTTATTACATGCTGGTTGAGTGCCCTCTGTCTTTTAATATTATTATGTGCCTCTGATTGGACCCTAGGAATTCATAACTTTTGTTTTTCAATAAAGAGCACAACTTTACCTTTAAACGTTTATTTATTTTTGAGAGAGAAAGAGACAGAGCATGAGTAAGGAAGGGGAAGAGAGAGAGAGAGACACAGAATCTGAAGCAGGCTCCAGGCTCTGAGCTGTCAGCACAGAGCCCTACCCTGGGCTTAAACCCACAAACCGTGAGATCATGACCTGAGCCGAAGTTGAACGCTTAACTGACCGAGCCAACTAGGTGCCCCACAACTTTACTTTTTGTTTTTTAATTATTTTCTTAATGTTTATTTAGTTTTTGGAGAGAGAGAGACAGAGCACGAGCGGGAGAGGGGCAGGGAGAGAGGGAGACACAGAATTGGAAGCAGGCTCCAGGCTCTGAGCTGTCAGAACAGAACCTGATGTGGGGCTTGAACTCAGGAACCCTGAGATCATGACCTGAACTGAAGTCAGACGCTTAACCGACTGAGCCACCCAGGCGCCCCTTCACAACTTTACTTTTATATTAGAAGTGTTTTTTTTAATTTAAAGCATTTATTCTTTATGTATTATTTCAAATAATAATATATTCATATTAACAATATATACTAGTAATATATAATATTTAGTTAATATAACAGCCATCGTTCATGCAATGCTATATATTTTATTCAGTAGAGATAAGATGGCTGATATGTTCATGTATCCCAGAAATGTAAATCACAGCTTAGTAATATATTCAATAATGAGTTTGAAGATAGCCCACTATAGTATTCAATGTGTGATGCTACTAATTAGCACTTAATAATTAATGTCAATGTCCCAAATTATCCAGAGGGCTTTCCAGCCTTTCATATGCTCCAAGAAAATGCCTGTCATATAGACCTATTATTATGCTTCCATTAGAAAATGATGGTGTTATGATTTCTTTTTTTACATTACAAAGACAGTATTGTATAATGTGACACACACTGGATTGAGAATCAGTGTTATAGTCCAAGCCTAGCTTACTGATTAGTTGAGTGTTCTTTGGTAAAGTCATGTATCTCCATTTTTCCTCTGCAAAGAGGACATTTGAGAATTAGTATCTCCCAAATTGTACACTAAGAACAACTCATCTGAAACTTTGTTATTATGTAATATATATGTACTAGTTCTATTGCATCATGATACAGAATCCAATTCTAATTAATATGCCCCTAAGTGATCCTTAACATACTAAGACACACACAAAAAATCTCAGACGACATTAGCTCTGAGGCTCCTTCTAGTGCTAACGTTCATTCTATGATTCTAAATTTCAATGAAATAATTACATATTCAAAGTATTAAATAAAAACAAATCTGGTCTTAAGTAAGGAGAGACTTCATTAGAAAGGATTACTGCAATAAGAAGTGGGGACAATTGTAATGGGATGGGGAGGGAGACTGCTACAAATAGAGAAATGGCAAATATCTCGAAGGTTAAGTAGTTAAGCACTCTTCTTTTATAAGGAGGGGTAAACAAGAGTAGACAGAATGGGGTGTGAGGGTATAGGATGATAGGGTGGCATGACTGAACAGTTGATGAAGTCAGCTAATTCTCAGGAGGGACCCTAAAAGAATTGTATGCTGGTTTGGGCTGAAAGTGGGTCTGAGTTCAAGAGTCCAAAGAGGAGTGAAGTATAACTTGGTCAGTCCCTTAACACGTATTTATTCTGTTTGATGGCTAGGACAAATATGAAGCAAGAATAGGAATTTGAGGGGAGCGTGGGTGGTTCAGTCGATTGAGTGTCAGACTTTGGCATCAGCACAGAGCTGGCTTTGGATCCTCTGTCCCCCTCTCTCACTGCCCCTCCCCCATGCATATTCTTTCTCTCTCTCTCATCTATCTATCTCTTTCTCTCAAAAATAAATAAACATTAAGAAAAAATCAGAATTTGAATGGTCTATGTCTGGCCTGTCCCAGGTAACCAAGGCAGGGCATCGGTGAGACTTATCTGAGTGTATGGCAAAGGGGGGATTCCTTGCACTAAGTCACTTACTGAACACAAAATTTGGGTGGGTTTCTTAATATTGCTGTTTTGCAGGACTCAGGCACAATTCAACATTGTCAAAACAACTTTTGAATTAGGTAGAAAAATAAAAATTCTAAGACCATTACAGAAAAGAAACACTCAGTTTCAAAACTCCACAGGAGAAAGAATTATTAAATTAAGGTTGCACTTCTTCAGCAGAAACATTAAAGATCTGAGTCTTTACAGAAGCATAATATAGGCCTCAGTTTTGTGTAGAACTTCATTCTCTCAGGATGCAATTTTTGTAAAAGCAAACTGCTGCAAATTTATTTCAAAAAGGTGAACCACTCCCTCACAACCATGGATAATATATTTGACCTTTTATATATAGAAATCATATAAATGTATAATATATATATTTATAATATGCATAATACATATATTACAAATATATATTTAAGATATGTAAATATATAGTATATATTTAAAATATAAGTATTATATATTTATAGTATATTTATATACTTTATATGACATATAATTTATAATATATTTAAAGTGTATATATATTAAGTATATATTTATAATTATATGTGTGTGTGTGTGTGTGTGTGTGTGTGTGTATATATATATATATATATATATATATATATATATTTAAAGCTCCTTGAGCTTAGTGTCCCCAGCATAGGAATGCTTGACAAGCTGCAGAGTTAGGACAGCTGCAGAGTTAGGACAAAGGCAATGAATCTAGGGCATCCTGCTCCCAGACTGCCTCAAGCAGAATCGAAACTACCTTGCATAGCAATGGAAAGTATTAAACATTTACACAGCTGCTTGTTATCAAAATTGCTTATCTTGTAGTTTTTAATAATAACTCTTTTGATTTCCCAGAGTGCATCATCACTGCTTAGCTGAAAAGAAATATCCTTTTCCTTAGGTATTCCATCCGTTTATTCCAGCCTGCCTTTTCCTGTCTCCCAACACACAGGCACACAGGCTCGCGCACGCGCACGCTCACGTGTGTACACACACACACACACACACACACACACACACACACACATTTTGTAATGAACCACTCAAAGAGAACGATGTGGAAGAGACAGTTTGAAGAGAGAGTGTGCTCCTCTCTCATAGAACCAAGTATTTATAAGCATGCTTGACAATTCACTCAGTATATGTTTTGTTTATGAGAAAAGTTTGGTGGTGTAGTGGGTAAATAATCTCTTCAAAAATGCATCTGTGTTGTTCTTTGCAGAGTGTATCTATATGTAGACTCTCTAAAAGGATTTTCTTTCCTCAAGAGTTCATGAGACAATAGAAAATCGTTTTCAGGCTTGAATCTCATTAACTGCTTATATGATGCTCGTTTTTATAACAAGGATAAGATGAAGGTAGAGAATCTGCCCATACTGAGGGTCAAGGTTAATTCTTTGGAATTTTTTTTAATACCCTTTAGAATATACTGATATATCAACTCACCTAACTCCTGGTTTTCACTTAGTTTGGAAATTATTATGGTAAAGAAATTCTAAGAGACATTACTAAGAACAGACAATATTAGAAATACTGTATATAAATAGGTTATAATCAACTATTATTAAAATACATCAATTATATGAATTAACATTAACTAAGATATATTAATAATAACCATGATACCTCTAGAATTAATTTTGCTGATCAGCACTTTATGATGCTTTTTTTAAATTTAGTTTTTTTATTTCAATTCCAGTATAGTTAACATAGAATGTTGTATTAGATTCAGGTGTACAATATAGTGATTCAACAATTCTGTACATTACTCAGTACTCATCATGGTAAGTGTAGTTTTCAATCTCCATCACCTATTTCACCCATCCCACCACCCACCTCTCCTCTGGTAACCATCAGTTTATTCTCTATGGTTAAGAGTCTGTTTTTTGGTTTGTCTCTGTCTCTGTGTCTCTTTTTCTTTCCTTTACTGTTTATTTTGTTTCTTAAATTTCACATAAGTGAAATCATATGGTGTTTGTCTTTCTCTGACTTATTTCCCTTAGCACTATACTGTCTATCTCCATCCATGTTACAAATGGCAAGATTTCATTCCTTTTTGTGTCTGAATAATATTCCATTGTATATATACACCACACCTTTATCCATTCATTTATCAGTGGACACATGGTTTGCTTCCATATTTTGACTATTGTAAATTATGTTTCAATAAATAGAGGGGTACATTTTTTCATTTTGAATTAGTGTTTTTGTATTTTGGAGGTAAATACCCAGTAGTGATTACTGGGTTGTAGGGTAGTTGTATTTTTAACATTTTGACGACACTCTACTGTGTTTTGCAGAGTGGCTGTACCAGTTTGCATTCCCACCAATAGTGCAAGAGGGTTCTTTTTTCTCCACGTCCTTGCCAACACCTGTTATTTCTTGTGATTTTTTAGAAAGTTTGTATTTATTTAAGCTACATCCAATGTGGGACTCAAACTCATGACTCTAAGCTCAAGGGTCATGCATTTCTCCAACTGAGACAGCCAGGCACCCCTATTTCTTATATGTTTGATTTTAGCCATATAGACAGGTGTGGAGTAATATTTCATTGTAATTTTGATTTGCATTTCCCTGATGAGTAACATTGAACATCTTTTCATGTGTCTGTTAGCCATCTGTATGTCTTCCTTGAAGAAATGTCTGTTCACGTCTCCGGCCCATTTTTAAATTGGATTATGTGTTTTTGGGTATTGAGTTGTATTATGTTATTTATATATTTTGGATACTAACACTTTGTCAGATATATCATTTGCAAATACCTAATCCCATTCAGTAGGTTGCATTTTAGTTTTGTTGCTTTTTTCCTTTGCTGTAGAGAAGTTTTTTGTTTGTTTGTTTTGATGAAGTGTCCGTGGTTGGTTTGCTTTTGTTTATCTCACTCAGGAGACCTATCTAGAAAAAAGTTGCCTTGGCCACTGCCAAAGAATCTACTTTCTTTGTTCTCTTTAAGGATTTTCATGGTTTCAGGTCTCATATTTAGGTTTTTAATCCATTTTGAATATATATTTGTGTATGGTAAAACCAAGAGATCCAGTTTCTTGGCTTGCAGCTGACCAGTTTTCCCAACACCGTTTGTTGAAGAGACTATTCTTTTTGCCATTGAAAGTTCTTTTATGCTTTGTTGAAGATTCATTTACTATATAGTTGTGGGATTATTTCTAGGTTTTCTATCTGGTTCTATTGATCTACATGTCTATTTTTGTGCCAGCACGATACTGTTTTGATTTCTACAGCTTTTTAATATAACTTGAGGTTGAGAATTGTGATACCTCCAGCTTTGCTTTTCTTCTCCAGGTTCTTTTGTGGTTCTATACAAATTTTAGGATTGTTTGTTTTATCTCTGTGAAAAATGCTGGTGGTATTTTGATACAAATTGCATTAAAATTTTGGATTAGTTTGGGTGGTATAGATATTTCAATAATATCTGTTCTTCCAATCCATGGGCATGGAATATCTTTCCATGTAGTTGTTTTGTCTTCAGTTTCTTTCATCAGTGTTTTATAGTTTTAAGAGTTTAGGTCTTTCACCTCTTTGGTTAAGTTTATTCCTAGGTATCTTATTATTTTTGATACAATTGTAAATGGGACAATTTTCTTAATTTTTTTTACTGCTGCTTTATTATTGATATTTAGAAATGCAACAAATTTGTGTACATTGATTCTGCATCCTGCATTTTACAGAATTTGTTTATCAGTTCTAGCAGTTTTTGGGTAGAGTCTTTTACATTTTCTTCATATAGTATTACATCATCTGCAAATAGTGAGAATTTTACTTCTTATTGAGATGGATGCTTTTCATTTTTTCTTGTCTGATTGCTGTGGCTAGGACTTTAAATATCATGTTGAATAAAAGCGGACATTCTTTTCTTGTTCCTGACCTTAGGTGGAGAACTCTCAGTTTTTTCTCATTAAGGATGACGTTAGGTGTGATCTTTTCATATGTAGCCTGTATTGAGGTATGTTCCCTCTAAACTTAATTTGTTAAGAACTTTTATCATGAATGAATTTTGTACTTTGTCAAATGCTTTTGCTGCATCTATTGATATAATCATTTGGATTTGATCCTTTCTCTTATTGATGTTTTGTAACTCATTGATTGATTTGCAAATATTGAACCACTCTTGAATCGCAGAAGTAAATCCCACTTGATGTGATTAATGATTTTTTTAATGTATTATTGGACTTGGTTTGCTAATATTTTGTTGAAGATTTTTTCATGGGGGCGCCTGGGTGGCTCAGTCGGTTAAGCGTCAGACTTCAGCTCAGGTCATGATCTTGTGGTTTTGTGAGTTTGAGCCCCGCTTGGGGCTCTGTGCTGACAGCTCGGAGCTTGGAGCCTGCTTTGGATTCTGTGTCTCCCTCTCTCTCTCTGCCTCTCCTCTACTTGTGCTCTGTCTCTCTCTGTCTCTCAAAAATGAATAAATAAAAAAAAAATTAAAAAAAAGATTTTTGCATGTATTGGCCTGTAGTTCCTTTTTTTTTCGCTCGGTCTTTATCTGGTATTGGTATTAGTGTAATACTGACCTCATAGAATAAATTTGTAAGTTTTACTTCTCTTCAATATTTTAGAATAGTTTGTGAGGAATAGATATTAATTCTTCTCTCAATGTTTGGTAGAATTCACCTGTGAAGCAATCTGCTTCTTGCCTTTTTTTGTTGGAAATTTTTGATTAATGATTCAACTTCATTGCTGGTGATTGGTGTGTTCAAATTTTCTATTTCTTCCTGTTTCCATTTTGAGAAGTTATATGTTTCTAGAAATTTGTCCAAGTTCTTCTAGGTTGTCCAATTTGTTGGCTTATAGGTTCTTAAAATATTCTGTTACAATTGTTTGCATTTCTGGGGTGTTGTTGCTATCTCTCCTCTTTAATTTGTGATTTCCTTTTAATTTTTGATTTTGTTTATTTGGGTCCTCTTTATCTGTCTCTTCCTCCTTCTCTCTTTTTTGAGGAGTCTTTTCAAAGAAACAGCTCATGGTTTCATTGATGTGTTTTCTTCTTCTTTTAGTGTCTATATCATTTATGTCTGCTCTAATCTTTATTATATTCTGCCTTCTGCTGGTTTAGGGTTTTTTGTTTGTTTTGTTTTGTTTTTCTTTTATAGCTCTATTAGGTGTAAGATCTACAGTGTTTAATTCTTAAAAAAATATAGTTATGGAAATATCATTTTACCCAATTTTTGAGATGGAAAAAATTAAGGTAGAAAGACCATATGAAGTAGTCTTTAAAGTCATAAGCTCTAGAGTGTGGCTGCCTGGATTAAAATCTAAATTCCTCTAATAAAAAGCTTTATGTGATAAATTTTGAATTAACAAAAATATTTAAAGTGATAATACATGCCACACCTCTGTGATTGGGTTGATGTGGGCATTAAATGAGATTTTATACTTAAAACATTTTCAAATCAAAAATTGCACCTAAGAAAGTTAAACTGGCAAGGAAGGCTTACTTTCAGGCCACTTCAATAGGGAAAAGAGCTAAGAATGCAGTCTGAACATGAGTTGGCTGAAACAAAGGGTGGGTGAGTTTTTAAGTACTTGGTTGAGGAAGATCTTCTGCTATTTGTGTTTACTAATTGGTTTTACCATAAGTAAAAATAATTTTTTTTCTTGCACTTTCATGATAGGGGGTAGCTTTACAGTTTGGAGCAAGAAATCTACTGAAATTAGGCTGCTACCCTTTCACAGAGCCTGAGAGGAAGGGTAATTTATCTTCCTTGATTATTAAATATCCAAGGGATGATCCTAGTTCCTTGAGAAAGAGAGTCTTGGGTTGTAAAACTGGCAGAAAGCTTTGTCAAGCAAAAAACAAACAAACAAACAAACAAACAAACAAACACCTGTTGGAACTAATTAACAAGTTCAGTAAAGTTGCAAGATATAAAATTAACATATGGAAATCAGTAATGTTCTTATACACTCACAATGAAATATCTGAAAAATTAATAAAGCAACTATCCCATTTACAATAGCAATAAAAACAACGAAATATCTAGGAATAGATATAAGGAAATGAAACATCTGTACAGTGAAACCTTAAAAACCTTGATAAATGAAATAGATGAAGTTACAAACAAATGGAAAGATATCTGTGTTCACTGGTCTGAAGTTTAAATTTGAATGGAACCACAAAAGACTTCAAATAGCCAAAGCAATCCTGAGAAAAAAAGCAAAGCTGGAGACATTACACTTCCTGATTTAAAATATAATGCAAAGCTATAGTAATTAAAACAGCATGGTACTTACATTAATGGAGATACATAAACCAATAGGACAGAATAGAGAGACCAGAAATAAACTCCTGCACATACATTCAACTTATAGTTGACAAGAAAGCCATGAACACTTAATTGGTAAATTATCTTCAACAAATGCTGTTGGGTAAACTGGAAAGCCAAATGCAAAAAGAATGAGATTGGACCCCTTGTCATACATCACTCAAAAAAAAAACCTCAAAATGAATAATAGATTTAAACATAAAACCTGTTACCATATAACTCCTGGAAGAAAACATAGGGAAGAAACTCCTCAATGTTGGTCTTGGCATTGATTTTTTAGATATGACACCAAGAGCACAAACAACTAAACAAAAATCAGATTTGCACCAAACTCACGATCTTCTGCACAGCAAAAGAAACAATCAGCAAAATGAAAAGAAAACCTACAAAGTATGAGAAAATATTTGCAAATGATATATTGACTAAGACTAATATCCAACAAATATAAAGAGCTCATAGAATTCAATAACAACAACAAAAAAAAGACAAAAACAAGCAATCTGATTAAAAAATGGGTAGAAGAACTGGATAGACATATTTCCAAAGAAGACATACAAATGGTCAACAGGTACACAAAGATGCTCAATATCACTTATCATCGGGGAAATTCAAATCAAAACTACACATTGGTTAGAATTGCATCAACAAGAATACAAGAGATAACGAGTGTTGGCAAGGATGTAGGAAAAGGGAACTCTTTGTATTTTGAGAAGAATGTAAATTTGTTTAACCACTATAGAAAACATATAGAGTTTCCTCAAAAAATTAAAAAATAGAACTATTATATGATCCAGCAATCCCACTTCTGGATTATGTTTAAAGGAAATGATAACAGGGTCTCAATAAGATATCTCTACTTCTATGTATATCGTGGCATTATTCATAATAGCCAAGGTATGGAAACAACCTAAGTGTCTGTTAACTGATAAACAGATAAATAAAGGAATTATATCTCACAGGAGTGGAGAAAGAATTTACAATTTTAACTGTGTTTTTCTTACAGTAAATGCTAGAAGAAAAGCGAGGTCAAGGGCCTAGAGTTAGGAAAAGACAGTCTAAAGCTTAGTCAAAATGAGAGGAACGTTAAGGCCCTCATGGAAGACTGTTTGGTCCTTACTAGCATATCATTATTAGGATCTTATTAGAGAAGGAAAGTAATTTTTTCCACAGTCTCAAACATTTAATGGTGAAATTAGGGTTGTGAACCAAGGACTGCTTGAATTTAACATCCATGATATAACTTCCTGTGGTAATCTGAATCGATAGATTAGGGGACCCCTTTTTATATGTCTCCTCTAGGCCACCTGGCCTGATCACTTGCACTTAGTACATGCTTTTTTTTCTCTTAAAGACCTTTTATACTATAAGATGGGCTGCCTTTAGATAATACAGATGCCAGTTGATATTTGTTGAGACATTTCCAGAAAATAATTATAGCATCATAACCTGTTTTAAGCAGGACATTCTAAGAAGCTTTCTCAATATTCCCTATCTCTTCTATGAAATAATAGCAAGGCAATAAATATATCCTATACCTCATCCTACCACTAAAATCCCAAGAAGTCCTAATCAATAAAACTCAGGTACTCCATAGGGTGTTAAGATTGGTTGTGTATGGAAATCAGTCAATTAGTATACCTCTTATTTGTTTTCTGCTTCTTTTGGACAGATAAACAGAACCAGCATAGAAACGATATCATTCAATTTCCTTAGCTTTTGAGATTCTGGAGTTAGATAAGAAGCAGAAAAAAATTAAAGGAAGTTTAAGTCCTGGACTGGCACTTGAGGGCAAGAGAGAAATAAATGGACTGAAAAAACTGTGAAACGCAGCATAAGTATAGAAAAAAACCCCACACACTCCATACATGTGCAACTTAATGAATGGTTTCCGATTTGAACTATTCTGTACCACATCTGAAGGAAGCTATACCAACAGTCTCAGGGAGTTCCAACTTGTTTTTTACCTCTCAGGAGATTGAGAGGTTTATAAGAGAATTCAAACTCTCTGGTCTTAATCTGAACGAACATTTTTGCCTGTATTTTCCTGAATTTTTCCTCCTCATTACTTTAACTGTTCTGTCTAGGAAAACTGAAATCTAAAATTTTCCTCCACCTGTCATTTCTATATTCGTAAAGCCTCAGGACTCTCGTTGATGGTCCTGTTACAATCAATGTTCTTTTCCCTCTATCAGCAGAATCAAGTTGTTATTTTGAAATTAATTTACGTCATCTTTCTTTGCACAATTCACTGAGATACATCTTGTCACCCACATTTCACAGTGTGACATCTTGTCAAAGCCATTTTGCTACAAGCCTTTTGAAACCGATTTCACAAGTCAAATGACGGGTCTATATGCTAAGAATAAAAATCTCTCCAGTCAGCTAAAATGTTGCTGTTGTCATTTTTAATGAAGTTGTCCTATAAGAGCAAAACACCCAAGTCTGACAGATTCACATATACATGTATAGGTATAAGACAGATTTAAATGAATGCAGCTTTAAGTAAAATCTGAACAGATTGCACATTTAGATGAAGTTAGTTTAATAACCCAATAAAAAGAACTCCATATGATAGAAATTATATCTCTGTCATTGTTTGCTGTTGTCATGTCTGCATTTGATAGAATGAAGAGGCAAGCTGCCAGTGGAATGCTATAGAAGATCAGCAAGTTGTCATTGGAGACAAGAATGCAAAGGCAGCACTCTCTCTGTTCCCATCAATCAGAAGGAGAATTTGGTTCTCTTGCACAGTCTTTTCTTTATTGGATTATATGGATATTATTTTTTTTAATTGTCAAATTTCTCAGATTGAAGGACAGCTATTTATGCTCTAAAGAGTCCTTAAATAAATATTCTCATCTTCTAATGTATTCTTGAATATGTCAAACATAGACAAATGAACAACAAAAACAAAATCACCGGGTGGTTAGCTTGAGTGGAGTAAAGAATGTAAATGGAATGTCTTAAGGACTTTTCATCAAACAGACTCCATTGAGGCTATTTGCTTCACTCAGTGCAAAGGAAAATGAAGTACTTTATTTTAAACAGTTCGTTTGAAGCTTTTTTCTTGGACAGAAATACAACTGTACTATGTATTTGTGCAATGATTTAAATTTTTCACTGTATGTTTAGGTAGTGCTTTACTATTTCAAAGTGCCCAAAGATTGTAATCATCATATAAAAAAAATAAGAAACACTAAACATTATGTGTGACAAAATCAGAGTATTCTCTTTCTGAAATTGTGGTAGGTAAAAATTAGCATAAAGAGTATGCTGAGTTTGCCCTTCTATAGAAGTAATTCCCAATTACTTTGTTATAGGTAATATGATACTTTTCTAATCTCATTTAATGCAGAAATGTGCTCTACGATATTTATTAAGGAATTAGAATAAATACTATAGTTACAAGTTACACTATAATTATTTCAAAAGTACTTTCAGATCAACAATATGCAAGCCTGTATAGGATCAAGAAAAATATATAGGAAATAAGATTTTGGGTATAATGTCTGTGTCAAAGTAATGAGGGATAGAAGCAGAAAAATGTTCACCTTTAGCCTGCACAGCTGACCTATAGCCTGCATAGTTCCAATAAGAATCAAATATGTGTGGGTTACTACATTCTTAAAGGGTCTCATGACTGCCTGTACATCTCACCGATAGTTAAAATCAAACTGAATGACAAGCACCAGAAATGTTGTGCAAGTAGTTTTTTGAATAGAAATCTGAAAAACACATTTATGATCTAATACTCCCTCCACATCCCCTCCCCCTCGAACCCTAAGCATATAACCATCAACTTCATACAGTAAAAGTGCAGCCCTTTCTGCCCACGGGTCCTGTTCCCATGATAATTAAATAAATTTACTAAATCACACCATACAACATCTCAAGAACTCTTTCTTGACCATTGCATTGATGACCCTGCAAAAAGTAGCTAAAGTATTGACCCATATGCTATTTATTTCCTTAATGTAACATTTGTGTTTTCATTTCTTTGAGGAATTGACAAACCATGTTCATGGCACATAGGTGACCAGTGGCTTTTATTTTTTTTTTCCCTTCCAGGCTTCAGAAATAGAAACAATTTTTTGTTGCATTTTTAATGAGAGCATGTGAAATGGTTACGTAGATTATCGTATAATGTCCTAAATTTTGTCTCTTTTCCCCAGAAGAGTAAAGTGCTTACTATCTGGCTCTTTAAGAAAGTTTGCTGGCTTCTGTTTTATTTATTTATTTTTTCAAATTTTTATTTAAATTCTAGTTAGTTAAAATACAGTGAGATATTGGTTTCAGGAGTAGAATTCACTGATTCATCATTTCCAGACAACACCCAGTGCTCATCACAACAAATACCCTATTTAATACCCATCACCAATCCAGCTCACTTCCCTTCCTCAATCAACCCTCAGTTTGTTGTCTATTGTTAAGAATCCCTTATAGTTTGTTTCCCTCTCTCTCTTTTCTTCCCCCTCCCATATATTCATCTGTTTTGTTTCTTAATTCCACATATGGGAGCAGCTGGGTGACTCAGTCAGTTAAGCAGCAAACTTCGGCTCGGGTCATGACCTCATAGTTTATTAGTTTGGGACCCGGATCAGGCTGATCCAGCTCAGACCCTGGAGCCTGCTTTGGATTCTGTCTCTCTCTCTCTCTCTCTCTCTCTCTCTCTCTCTCTGCCCCTCCACCCTTGTTCTCTCTCTGAAAAGTAAACATTTAGAAATCAATCAATAAATAAATCCCATATATGAGTGAAACCATATGGTATTTGTCTTTCTCTGGCTGAATTATTTCTCTTAGCATAATATACTCTAGCTCTATCCATGTCATTGCAAATGGCAAGATCTCATTCTTTTTGATGGCTGAGTAAATTCCATTGTGTGTGTGTGTGTATATATATATATATATATATATATATATATATCACCTCTCCATAGTTTGGCTATTGTCGGTAGCGTTTCTATAAACATGGGGGTGCACGAACCTCTCTGAATCAGTATGTTTGTATCCTTTGTGTAAATATCTAGTAGTATAATTGCTGAATCATAAGGTAGTTTTATTTTTAACTTATTGAGGAACCTCCATACTGTTTTCCCACAGTGGCTGTACCAGTTTGCATTCCCACCAACAGTACAAGAAGGTTGCCCTTTGTCTGCATCCTCTCCAACACTTGATATTTCTTGTGTTGTTAATTTTAGCCTTTTTGACAGTGGTGAGGTGGTATCTCATCATGGTTTTGATTTGTGTTTCTTTGATGATGAGTGATGTTGAGTATTTTTTCATGTGTCTGTTAGCCATCTGGAGGTCTTTGGAAAAGTGTCTATTCATATCTTCTGTCCATTTATTAACTAGATTGTTCTGTGGGTATTGAATTTTATAAGTTCTAAATATATTTTGGGTACTAACCCTTTATCACATATGTCATTTACAAATATTATTTCCCACTCCATAGACTGCCTTTTAGTTTTGTTGATTGTTTCCCTCACTGTACAGAAGCTTTTTATCTTGATGAGGTCCCAATAGTTTATTTTGGCTTTTGTTTCCCTTGCTTCCAGCAATGTGTCTAGTAAGAAGTTGCTTGGGCTGAGGTCACAGAGGTTGCTGACTGTGTTCTCCTCTAAGATTTTGTTGGCATCTATTTTAGAACACTGGCAACACCTTAAGTATGTGTTTGTCTTGCTAAGCATCATTCTTATGTTGCTGATCATAGGGAAATAACATTTAAAGCTTCTCCTGTATATACTTTCTTAACAACTTAAGTTTCCTTTTATCTTTTGTGTCCTAAGAGATATTTAGGTGATTATTAGCAATTGAAAGTTATGAAAGAATTTTCTGCATTCATTGAGATGATCAAATGATGTTGCTCCTTTAATCTGCAAATGTGGTCAATTACACGTATTTATTACTTTTGGACCACTTCTAAATTTGTGTAATAAATACTTTACAATGATAGGTTATTATTGTAAAGTAGTATAAAATTAGGCTAGCTAATATTTTATTTAGAAGCTTTTAAAATAAAGTTGATAAAACAGACCCTGAATTCTCTCAATCTCTCTCTCATTTTATTATATTGTACTATTTTTTTTCCAGTAGTTAAATGAACCTTATAAGATAAGCTGAAGCCTCCCCCCCATTTTTTATACCAAACTTGCATATCATGTGAATTCATCATTACATGCATATTTGTAAGAAGTCAACTATAAAGCCCTTTGGGCCTTGGTTATTATTGGAAGGGACGTTTGTTATAGACTGTGAAACAATGTGGATTGTAGAGAAAAAATATCTTTATGTTTTTACAAGTGAGGGCCTAGACAAAATTTTACTGAGAGTTGGAAACTGAGCTAGAAGAGCACATGGAAGTTAATTTACAGTTGCATAGATACTGAAAACTCCACAGAGATTTACCTAACTGCAGTGGTATGTTTTTACACTTGAAGGGAAAATAAGTCATCTTTGGATTGTAAAGCCTGAGGCAATGGTCTTTCATTTCCCCTGGTGAGGATTATTCAAATTCCAAATATTAGAGTAGAAATTTCCAGGAAGCTTCTCTACGATGGGTAGGAGTTAGCTGCCTATTTTTTTTTTTTTTTCTGGTTATAAGTACAGAAAATTCATTGTCTCTATTCCTTGCCTACAAGTCAGATTTTGTATGTGGAGAATATTTGGCTTGGCACTCATCGTGTTGGTGTAAGTGTAAGAACTGAGACAGATTGGTGTGACACGCTTGTTACCGTCTGTAGGGTAAATAATAAAAAAATCTGCTCTGATTCAGAAACTTCATGGGTGCATTCAGGACAAAATAATAAAGACAAATATTAAAGTTCTTTTTAAAAATATTTTTTAAATGTTTAGTTTTGAGAGAGAGAGAGAGAGAGATAGAGACAGAGAGAGAGGAAGGGGCAGAGAGGGAGAAACAGAATCCGAAGCAGGTTTCATGCTCCAGGCTGTCAACACAGAGCCTGAAACGCTGCTGGAATCCACAAACCGTGTGATCACGACCTGAGCAGAAGTTGGACGCTTAACCAACTGAGCCACCCAGGTGCCCCAGTAGACTAATATTAAAATTAGCATTTTGCCATGAGAGATTCGTTGTTTTCTTAATTTTTAAATGTTTATTCAATCTTTGAGAAACTTAGAGTGTGAGCAGGGCAGGGACAGAGAGAGAAGGAGACACAGAATCCAAAGCAGGCTCCAAGCTCTGAGCTGTCAGCACAGAGCCCGATGTGGGGCTCGAACTCACAAACTGTGAGACCATGACCTGAGCCAACGTCGGATGCTTAACCGACTGAGCCATCCATGCGCCCGACCACGAAAAGATTCTTATAGGGATTTTTATTAAAATTTAATTAAACCTGTAAATAATAAAGGGTATATTAACATTTTTGCTATGTTGAGTCTTCCAGTCCATGAAAATAATATGTGTCTCCATTTATTTAGGTTTTCTTAGATTTCTTTTAATTTTTGTTGAAGTGATTGTAAATGATATGTCTTAATTTTGATTTCCATAATCTGTGTTGATTATGTATGCTGTAAAACTTCAGAACTTAATTGCTATTTCTAAAGGCTCGATTTTGCAGATTTCTTGTATTTTTTACAAAGCCAATCATATTGTTGTAGGGATTCCTTACCTCAGTACCCAGGGTTTGTTGTCTGGCCTTGTAGCCTCTTCAAAGAATGAAGAGGTGGACACAGAATAAAATGAGCAGCAGGCAAAAGTTTATTAGAGTATAATATCAGAAATTAGGAAGAGTAGGAAAGCTCTCTTTACAGAGAGGGGGCATTCGAAAGTGAATGCAAGAGACTATAGGCAAGGGTCTTTGTTTTATATGGTTTTGGTCATCCTTGTTCCTTCTCAAGTTGGACCCTTATTGTGTAGGTAACTCTAGATGCCTAGTCCTTCCTTTTTCATTGGCTCATTTCCACTCTATGAGGGGTGGTCTATGGCCATACCTTTCCGATACATTTTTATGATCTACTTGTTTTTAGTCAGGTCTTTAACTTGTCAAATTCCAGGGAAAAACCTGAGGTGTGGGGTGGGGTGAGGGGTAGGAGGTGTCTATTACATCCTTAAGAGGAACTTTATGCCTGAGGGAGTTTGCTCCAAGTCAGATGTATTTCCCAGAGGAAATGTTTTAAAATATGAGTTTTTCCCCACCCAGGGACCTTCAAGTCCTAGCCTCTCCCTTTCTTCCTGCTGAATCCTATCTTTCCCTATTATAATATGATCTGTAAATAGTTATATTTTTATTGCCAATTTATGTGCTTTTCAACACATTTATGTCATTGTATTTGAAGTGTGTTCTTATAGACAACATATGTGTCTTTTTTTTTTCCATCCTTCAATGTTCTGTATTTTAACTGAAACATTTAGATAACTTATATTTAAGTATTTTTTATATTAGGGCACAGATCTGTCATTTCATTATTTTTATGTTTTCCTGCTACTCATTCTTCTGTTTCTCTTTTCTTGACTTTGCAGGATTGTTTTTCAAGATTTTGAAGATTTTTTTTAGAAATCTGTGTTGATTTATTTGCAGCACTTAGGAGAGTATCAGTTTCGTATAGATTTCACAGTGGTTGATATCAATGTTATAACACACAGATTATCACAGTTCTACCTGGTATCCTTGTTTCACCACTTCAGGTGAGGTATAAAAAATTTACTTCCATTTAGGTTCCTTTACCCTCCACATTTTAAGTGCAATTGTCTTCAGTATAATGTCAGATGGTGTTATGATTTTTGTTTCAATCATCAAATAGGATTTCAAAATTTTATTTTATAGTTTTATATTTTCCTTACTTTCTGTCCTTAATCTGTACCCATTCACTGTACTTTCTTTCTTTTTGTAGTCCCAGGCCCCCTCTGCTACTTTCTCACTTCTGATCTGGGTATTTCCTTTAGCCATTCTTAAAGGGAAGTTTCCCTGATGACAAATTCTCTTTTTCATTTTCCTGATAATGTTTTATTTCCCCTTCATTCTCAAAGGATATTTTCACAAGATATAGAATGGAGGATTGACATTCATTATCTTTCAGAACTTTTAAATAGTATGCCATTTTTTTCTGGACTCCATGCTTTTAGTTAAAAATCGGCTGTCATTCAATTTGTTTTCTCCTTTAAATAGCCAGCAATCCCTCTTGATGTCATCAATTTCATTGTGTGTCAGAGAGCTTTGGTTCAACTTAGCATGTCTTACTAAGTCTCTGACTCAATTTTTAAAAGATGGGCTTTGTAAAGATCTGCACTCTTATCAAAATAGGTTTCTTCCAAGTATTTTCATCCGAAGGAGAACAAAGAGTCAGATTTTAACTGGTATTATTATAGCACTTGGCTTGGCTTTCGGGTTACTAGGGTTACTGGTAACCTTTTGCTAAAAAGTACTAAATCTGTATACATGATGCCTGACCAACAGCAGTGACAAACATTAACCTTGAAATCCACTGTGTTTCGTGGCTTCTTCTCTAAAGACCAGATCCATTATCCGTAATTGCTTTATCCATGTACTAGTTAAATTAGATATGAAAGCCATTTCTCATAGTGGATTTCTTTTCAATTTTGAAAAAGTCCCTCTCTGGTACAAGGAAGCCAGACCCGACCTGTTTTTCAAACAAAACTACCAGCTTATGCGTTAAAGTTTATTTATTGTACAATTTAGTCCCCTGCCTCTAAAGCCAAAGACACTTTTTTCCTTTGATTCACTATACACATCTGGCTCTGTAGTTTAGGTTTTTAATACTTTTAAAAATAATTTCTGTGTTTTGCATTTCAATTTTGCTCATATGTCAGTAAGCGTTTGCTGTAAAACAAATTACCCCCAAATTAGTGGCTTAAAACAGTAACCATGTATATATCTTATAATTCTGTGATTTGGAAATTCAGGCTGAACTCAGATAAATGCTTTTTGTGCTCTCTGCTGGGGACACAAAATCAGATGATGGTTAAGCTGCCTGGCTTGTACAGGGAACCCCAGGCTGAATGGTTTGTCTCTGCCCCATGTGGTTTTTTCACCAAGCTAGTCCAGACTTTTCCACATATCAGTGTCAGAGTCAAGAGGAGAAACATGCAAAAAGTCTTGAAGTCCTGGCTCAGAACTTGCACATTACCTCTGCTACATTGCCTAGGAAGAAGCAAGAAAATAGTCTAAAGAAACCAGAGAAGTAGGGAAATAGGTCTCAACTCTTGAAGAGTGGAGATTCACAGTCATATCCTGAAGGCACTTTTACTGGGAGGAAATAAATTATGGCCAATTTTGCAATCCTGTAGAGTTTTTTTTAATTTTTTATGTTTATTTATTTTTGAGAGAGAGAGAGAGGGAGAGAGAGGGAGAGAGAGAGAGAGAGAGAGAGAGAGAGAGAGAGAGAGAGAGAGAATGAACAGGGGAGGGGCAGAGAGAGAGGGAGACACAGAATCTGAAGCAGGCTCCAGGCTCTGAGCTGTCAGCACAGAGCCTGACGCGGGGCTCAAACCCACCAACTGTGAGATCATGACCTAAGCCTAAGTTGGACACTTTACCAACTGAGCCACCTAGGTGCCCGGTTAGTTTTGTTTTGTTTTGTTTTGTTTTTTTAAATATTCCTTCACTTTTATTCTATTTGTTTTAATTGTTTTAAACATTATGTTAAAATATTTTTTAAATTATAAGTTAAATTAATTCTAAGTGACATTTTGAAGTGCTAATCTTCCTGTTTATTGTGTTTTATGATTATTTCATTACGTAGTTGGTATTTTTTATTGTAAAATTAAATTTCAAACTTCATGTGGAGAAGTTTTATATGTACAGATTGTGTGTGTGTGTGTGTGTGTGTGTGTGTGTGTGTGTGTGTGTGTGTTAGTGGTGGTAAAAGTGGAGGAAGGGTCTCTTTTCCCCTGGGATAAGGAAGTTTTGTTAAAAACCTATATATTTTTTGCCTCTGCTGTTTGGTTTTGTATTTTTTTCTATGTGTCCTTGAAGTTCTATGTGTCCAAAAACATTATTGGAAGATTCCCATGTAATGCAAGTGATATGAAATTTTATTCTATACCCACAAAATAAGTTTCTTTTCTTTCTCCAAATATCAGGCAGAGACAACCATCTACATGGCTTGTCAGTGTACATAGCAGACTTTTCTAGTATGCATTTACTAATGTGGAAATTCTTTTAGGGCCTCAGCTGGTCAGGCCTTTTAGTTTTAGTTGCCCCATTTGGGGACATGATGGTAAAATACTGGCTCAAAGCTCCTTCCCAGTGCTTATATCCTCAGTGCTTCTGGACTTTGATGGTATCAGCTCTGCACTTATGTTTCTTGTCTGAAATCCACACTTTTATTCTCTTTACTCTGGCACAAAGGTTTTTTTTTTTTTATTTCATATTTACCTTTTCATTGTGATTCTTGTATTTTACTTCAAAGTTTCTATATGTTTGAAGCATTATGGATATTCTGTATTAGTTCTCTAAAACTACGCCCAAATATTACAAAAAGTGTTTTATTTTTCAGTGATCTCTATGCCCAATGTGATGTTTGAACTCACAACCCAAGATCAAGTGTCGTATGCTCTACCAGCTGAGCTAGCCAGGCACCTCGTGAGAGGTGTTTTTGTTTGTTAGCCTGTTTTTAACAGTAATACTTAGCAGGAGTATAACACATACTTTCATCAATAATAGTGGTTCATTATGAAAGTTCACCTTGTTGTTTAAATAAAACAGCCATGCCTGTCTGAAACATTAGATAATGCTTTCATTTCAAGAGCATCCTCAGGTTTTTATCAATTAACATGCCTCATTATGAAACAGACATCTTCCTCTATCTACTGTGGCCTTGAAGGCACTGCACCATTAAAGCTCAGGGGTGCTATACCTGGTTAAACTCATTTCTAAAATTCTGGATTTCTCTACTGACATACTCCTTATAGTTTACCGTCTCAGTATCAGAAGTGCTTTACAAAGCCAAAGAGCTGTCTTTTGTTTATGCGAGATTCCACAGGCTGCTAGTTTTAAGTGAAAGTCTTTGAGTCTTTACCCAGCATACTGTAATGGTAGGGCAAGAATGTCTCTTCATATATATATATATATATATATATATATATATATATATGTATATATACTTTTTATGGTGGAATAGAGAACATTACCCAAAACGAGTTTCAACAAACTCTAAGTCCCAAGGGTAACTGAGTAAAAAAATACTTAGGCAGGTGGTTGAACCGTTTCGAAAAATGCTACACACTACCCTACTTTAGAGTGTTTATAATGCATATTCATATTATAAAAAGTTCTGAACATTCTGCCATAAAAAATCTTGATTATTTTTTAACCTTATATATTTTAAAGATGTTATTTTTAGAGCCCTTTTAGGTTTACAACAAACTTGAGAAGAAGGTATAGAAATTTCCGATATATTCTCTGCCCCTACACATGCACAGTCCCTTCCCATTATCAACATCTTACCAGAATGGTACATTTTTTAAAAACAAAGAACGAACCTACATTGATACATTAAAATCACCCAAGGTCTGTAGTTTACATTAGGGTTCACATGGTACATATTCTGTTGGTTTGGACAAATGTGTAATGACATGTATCCATCATATAATATCATAGGGTATTTTCCCCGCTTCAAAAATCCTTTGTGCTTTGCCTGTTATATCTTCCCCCTTATTCCATAGCAACCACTGATCTCTTTAAATTTTCACTGTTTCCATAATTTTGCCTTTTCCAGGATGTCTTATATAGTTAAAGCATATAATATGTAACCTTGAATGATTGGTTTCTTTCACTTAGTGATATGCATTTAAGGTTCTTCACATCTTTTCATGGTTTGATAGCTTCTTTCTTTTTAGCACTGGATAATATTCCATTTTATGGATGTACCACAGTTTATTTATCCATTTACTACTTAAGGACATCTTAGTTGCTTCCAAGTTTTGATAACGCAGCTGCTGTAAATGCCTATGTGCAGGTTTCTATGTAGACATAAGTTTTCAACTCTGTTGGGTTAATAATTGGGTGATTACTGAATCATATGGTAAAAGTGTGTGTAGTTTTCTAAGAAGCCACCAAAATCTCTTTCAGACTGGCTGTACCCGGTTGAATTTCTACCAGCAATGAATGACGATTCCAATTGCTCTATGTAATGTCAGTAATGGATGTTGTCAGTGTTCTAGATTTTGGCCATTTTAATGCGTGTGTAGTGGTAATCTGTTGTTGTTTTAATTTGCATTCCGTGATGACATATCATATGAAGCATCTTTTCATGTGTTTATTTTCCATCTTTATATCTTCGTTGGTGAGGTTTATATTCAAGTCTCTGGTGCATTTTTTTAATTCTAGTGCATTTTTAAAATTGAGTTGTTTGCTTTCTTATTGTTGAATTTTAAGGGTTCTTTGAATATTTTAGATAACAGTCTTTTATCAGCTGTGTCTTTTGTAAATCTTTCCTCACAGTCTGAGGCTGGTCTTCTCATTCTCTTGACAATAGCTTTCATAGAGCAGAAACTTTATTTTTTAATTTTTTAGTTTTAACAAAGTGCAGCTTACAAATTATTTCCTTCATGGATTTTGCTTTGCTGTTGTATCTAAAAAGGCAACACTATACTCCTAGATTACTCCTAGCAATTATCTCCTAAGTTATCATCGAGGAGTTTTGTAGTATTGCATTGTACATTTGGGTCTGTGATCCACTTATAGTTAATTATGTGAAAGGTGTAAAGTCTGTGTCTAAATTTATTTATTTTTTCCATGAAGATGTCTAGTAGTCCCACTATTGTTTGCTGGTGACTGTCTTTGTTCCATTTTATTGCCTTTGCTCCTTTGTCAAAATCAGTTGACTGTAGTTATGGGCTTCTATTTCTAGGTTCTATATTCTGTTCTATTGATCTGTTTGTGTATTCTTTCTCAAATGCCACACTGTCTTGATTACTGTCACTTTATGGTAAATCTTGAATTCAGGTAATGTGAGTCTTCCAATTTTTTTTTCTCTCTCAATATCATATTGATGACTCTGTGTCTTTTACCTCTTTCTATAAACTTTAGAATCAGTTTATAATATCCATAAATAAAACTTGCTAGGATTTTTAGAGAAATTGCAACGAATCTTTAGATCAATTTGGAAGGAAATGACTTTGTTGCAATAGTGTGTTTTACTATCCATGAACATGACATATCTCTTCATTTATGTGGTTCTTTTTTGTTTTAATTCATCAGAGGTTTGTAGTATTCCTCATATAGATCTTGTATGTAGTTTGATAGATTTATACCTAAGTATTTCATCTTTGAAGCTACTAATGTAAATGGTGTTATGACTTTAATTTAAAATTCTACTTTTTATTGTTAGTAAATAGTAAATCAATTGACTTTTGTATATTAACCTTATATCCTATAAATTTTCTATGATGACTTATTAGTTCCAGGAGGTTTTTCTTTTTAATTCTTTCAGATTTTCTGCAGAGGTGGTCATGTTATCTGTGAACACAGACAGTTTTATTTCTTCCTTCCCAATTTATGTAACTTTTATTTCCACTGTGTGCCTTATTGCATTAATTTGAACTTCTAATACAATGTTGAAAAGGAGCCATGATAGGGGACATCCATGCCTTGTTCTTGTTCTTAGGAAAAACTTTGAATTTCTCACCTTTAAATGTGATGTTAGATGTAGACTTCTTAGATATTCCTTATCAAGTTCAATAAGTTTCCCTCTATTCGTAGTTCACTGAAAGGTTTTTTTTTTTTTTTATCACTAATAGGTGTTGGGTTTTGTCAGACCTTTATTTTTATTTTTTTTTTTTGCATCTGTGAATATAACCATGTGATCTTTATTTTTTAGGATGTTGGTGTGATGGGTTACATTAATTGAGTTTTAAATGGTTAACCAGCCTTTCATACCTGAGATAAATCCCATTTGATCATGGTGTGTAATTCTTTTTAAAGGATTTTTTTTAATGTTTATTTATTTTTGAGAGACAGAGGCAGAGTGTGAGCAGGGAAGGGTCAGAGAGAGAGGGAGACACAGCATTCAAAGCAGGCTCCAGGCTCTGAACTGTCAGCACAGAGCCCGACGCGGGGCTCAAACTCATGAACCGTGAGATCATAACCTGAGCCGAAGTCGGATGCTTAACCGACTGAGCCACCCAGGTGCCCCTATAATTCTTTTTATATATTGTTGGATTTAATTTGCTAATTTTTTTCTGGAGAATTTTTGCATCTATGTTCATGAAAGATATCAATCTGTAGTTGTCTGTCTTGTAATGTTTTTATCTGGTTTTGGTATTAGGATAATGCTGGATTCACAGAATGAATTAGGACATATTCCCTGTGCCTCTACTTGCTCAAAGAGATTGTAGAAAATAGGTGTAATTTCTTCCTTAAATGGTATAATTTGCCAGTAAACCCACCAAGGCCTAACGCTGCATACGGTTCAAGGTTATTAGTTATCTATTCAATTTCTTTAATAGATCTAGGACTATTCAGATTGTCTATGTTTCTCATGTAAGTTTGGTTAATTGCGTCTTTCATAGACTTGGACCATTTCATCTAGGTTATCTAATTTGTGGGCATAGAGTTTTTCATTTTGTTTCTTTTTTTTTTTTTAATTTTTTTGGGGGGCACCTGGGTGGCTCAGTCAGTTGAGCATCCGACTTTGGCTCAGGTCATGATCTCACGGTCTGTGAGTTTGAGGCCCACATCGGGCTCTGTGCCAACAGCTCAGAGCCTGGAGCCTATTTCAGATTCTGTGTCTCCCTCTCTCTCTGACCCTCCCCTGTTCATGCTCTGTCTCTCTCTGTCTCAAAAAAATAAATGTTAAAAAAAACATTTTTTTAATAAACTCTTTTTTAACATTTGTTTAATTTTTGAACGAGGGGCGGGCAGAGAGACAGAGGGAGACACAGAATCTGTAGCAGGCTCCAGGCTCTGAACTGTAGGCACAGAGCCCAACATGGGGCTCGAACTCACGAACTGTGAGATCATGACCTGAGTTGAAGTCAGACGCTCAACGACTGAGCCACCAGGGTGACCTGGTAGTGTTTCTTTTTTATCCTTTTAATGTTCATGAGATCTGTAGCAATGTTTCCTCCTATCTTCTGATATTAGTAATTTCAGTTCTCTTTTTTTCTTAGTTAGCCTGACTAGAGACTTAATTGGTTTTAGCAAACATTTTGAAGAATCAGTTGTGTGTGTGTATGTGTGTGTGTGTGTGTGTGTGTGTGTGTGTGTGTTTGTTTTGTTTTGCTTTTCTCTATTGATTCCCTATTTTTAATTTTATTGATTTTTGCTCTAATTTTATTATTTTTTTCTTCTGCTTTTTTGGATTTAACTTGCTTATGTTTTGGGAGTTTCTTATGGTGGAAACTTTGATAACTGATTTTAGATCTTTCTTTTTATCTAATATATGCATTCAGTGTTATAAATTTCCTTTTCAGCACTGTTTTCACTGCACCCCACACATTTTGATACCTGATCATTTTATTCTCATTTAATCAAAATATTTTAAAATTTCTCTTGAGATTTCTTCTTTGACTTGTGTTACTTAGAAATGTGTTGTTTAATTTCTACGTCTTCTGGGGATTTTCCAGTCTCCTTTCTGTTATTTATTTCTAGCTTAGTTTCATTGTGTTCTAAGAGGAGACATTGAAAAAGCTACTGATTGTTTTACATTTGTAAACATGTATTTTATGGTCCACAGTATGGTCTATTTTAGTGAATGTCCCATGTGAGCTTGAGAAGAATGTATATTCCTCCGGGTTTTTTGTTGTTGTTGTTGTTTTTGTTTGTTTTTGTTTGTTTGTTTGTTTGTTTGTTTTTGATGAAGTTGTCTTTAGATTCAATTTTATCTTAATTGATGGTATTGTAAAATTCAACTATGTCCTTCCTTATTTTCTGTCTGCTGGATCTGTCCATTTTTGAGGGAAGGATGTTGAAGTCTCTAACTGTGATAGTTGAATTGATCTAGTTCTCCTTGGGTTTCTATGAGGTGTTTTTGTTTGTTTTTTGCCTCATGTATTTGTGATAACTGTGTTGTTAAGTGTATAAATGTTAAAGACCTGTTATATTTTCTTGGACATTTGACTTTAATGCCACTTTTTATCCCTGATAATATTCTTCACTGAAATCTATTCTTGATGACTTAATACAGCTATTTGTCCTTCTTTTGATTTGTGCTACAATGATACATTTTTTTCTCACGCATTTACTTTTAATTTATACATGTGGTTATAATTAAAGTGGACTTCTTGTACACAGCATATAGTTTAGCTGTCTTTGTTGGTCTACTCTGACAATCTTTTAATTGAAGTATTTAGAACATTGAAATTCAAAGTAAGTATTGACATAATTGAATTAATATCTACTATATCCATTACTGTTTTCTATATGCTAACTTTGTCTTTGTTCCTATTTTTGTCCATCAGAGTTTT